>NW_004949104.1:12576043-12584616 GCF_000317375.1 Microtus ochrogaster
AATAATAATAATAATAATAATAATAATAATAATAATAATAATAATAATATGTGGTTTGGGTTAGCTGGGACCTCAAAATCAGCTGTGATTAACAAGAGACCAGCGTCACTGAAGCAAAACCTTTGTTTACTGGGACAATGGCTGGTTAGTTGGAACTGAGAAGCCAGCTGTGGTTAAGAAGAGCTCGCCATCATCACCGAGGTGAAATCCTCTGGGAGTATTTTCTCAGGGTCAGCACACTGCAGCTGTGGTCCAGGATGGCCAAGGCCGGATGTCAAGCTGATGGCCAAACTTCATACTCTGTTAGAGTCTACATGGTAATGGTTTTGAGGCATAAGAGGTGAGCTCTGGAGAACAGCTGAGGTTTGTCACTGTGAGAGCCCAGGGGAAGCCAGCAGCGAAAGTGTAGCCTTGGTGGCAGTAACCTGAAGGTTAAGGGGTCATGGAGAGAAGCTGAGGCTTGGTACCATGTGGCAGCATTGGAGTCTCTCCTGCAGAGAAGCCAGGAAACCATTGGTGAAGGTGCAACCTCACTTAGGCTACCCCGCACACTGGAGGCTTCGGGACTCTGGTAACCACCATGGATGGTGGCAAGTGTGCAATAGGCTCTCTTGAGCCTATGACAGATGGTGGACACTGCAGAGCCCAGAAGATAACTAATGAGTCCCAGATGTTGGACACTGGATGTTTATACTGTTGAATTTTGGTTTTGTTTTGATCTGATTTTAACTATGCTCTGGTTCTTCTCTGTTGGAATAAGAAAGTGTTTAGCTTGTTTTTTATTTCAGGAGCCCAGAGTTAAGAGACTTTGAGCATTTTAAAGAAAATAATCAAAAAAAATTTTTTTTTTCTTGAGACAGGGTTTCTATGTGTATCCCTGACTTAGTTTTCTAGACCAGTCTGGCCTAGAACTCACAGAGATTCACCTGCCTCTGCCTCCTGAGTGCTGGAATTAAAACTGTGCCCTACCTCAGAGTGGAAGAAAAAATTGAACTTTTAGACCATTGGAATTTTTAAAGACTATGGTACTTTTTTTTAAAGATTTATTTATTGTGTATACAGTGTTCTGGTATACAGTGTTCTGCCTGCACACCAGAAGAGGGTACTACATTTTAATGTAGATGGTTGTGAGTCACCATGTGGTTGCTGGGAATTGAACTCAGGACCTTTGGAAGAGCAGGCAATGCTCTTAACCTCTGAGACATCTCTCCAGCCCCCCGGTCAGTGCTCTTAACTGCTGAACCATCTCTCCAGTTGCAAGATTATGGTGCTTTTAAGGTTGTATTTCTAATATTAACATAAGGCAAGAAAAACAGGTTATGAATAGTAGTGGTGTACTTGTCAAGTTGACAAAAAGTTAATTGTTGGCATTTTTTTTTCAACTTAACATAAACTAGAATCCCCTAAGAGGAGGGAGGATCAACAGAGGGATTTTGTCTGTCAGACTGAATCGTGGGCAGGTCGCAGGGCACGTTTCTGGTTAATGATTGATGGGGGAGGGTCCAGTGCACTGTGGGCGGTGCCACCCCTGGGCGAGTGGTCCTGGGGTACGTAAGGAATCAGGCTGAGCAAGCCTCATGGCTCTGCCTTGCTCCTGCTCAACTCCTGCTCAAGTTCCTGCTCTGTTCCCCCAGTGAGCAGCTGTGACAAGGATGTCTGAGACAAATAAATCCTTTCCTTCCCAGCCTGCTTTTTGTCATGGTATTTATCGCAGCAAAATAAGAAAACACACTAAGAACTGGGGGTGGTGGCACATGCCTTTAATACCAGCACGTGGCAGAGACTATTGATCTCTGTGAGTTCAAGACCAGGCTGGCCTCCAATGCAAGTTCGAGGACAGCTGTTACACAGAGAAACCCTTTCTTGAAAAAGAAAGAAGAAGGAGGAGAAGGAGAAGAAGAAGAAAAGAAAGAAAACTAAAGACCTATATTTGAAAAAAACTTCAAGGAAAGAAATGGAAGCAAATACTCTTTTGATTTGGTTGGCAAAATGTGTGTGTGTGTATGTGTGTGTGTTGCTGGGCACTGAACACAGCATAGGGTTTACTGCCAAGTATAACTCTGAAAAGTTTTTTTTTGTATATTGTGTAAATGTATCTATGTGTGTTTGTGTGTGTTGTATGTTCATGTGTGTACAGGTATACCTGTGGGGGGTAAACATATACATGTATGCATATGCATACAGAAACCAGAGGACACCTGCCATTCCTCAGCTATGGTTTACCTTTTGGGGGGATAGGTTCTCACGTTCATCTGGAGCTGCCAAGTAGACTAGACTGCCTAGCCCAGGGATCTGCCTGTCTCTGCCTGACAAATGCTTAGATTACAGGAGTGCCACCATGCCCAACTTTTTTACATGGCTTCTGAGGCACCAATCTCAGGTTCTGATGCTTGCAAGGCAAGCCCTTAACTGCTGACCTACCTCAGTTACCTACGGAGTTCTTAATTAAGTCCTACCATCAAAGAAACAGAGGTAGATTCAATTTAAAATCTTTTGTTAAGGGGATGGAGAGATGGCTCAGCAGTTAAAAGCACTTGCTGTTCTTGCAGAGAAGCTGGTTATGCTTCCCAGCACCCACATCAGGTGGCTTATAACCATCTGACTCCAGATCTAGGGGATCTAACACCTCTGGCCCCCAAGGTCACCTGTGCTTATCCCAATACAGACATACACCTACATATAACTTAAAAAACAATAAAAATCAATCTTTAAAATCTTTTGTTAAACAAATGACATCATTAAACAAGCCACAGATAGGAAGATTTTTGGCAACATGTAATCAATGTTTGGGAACCCATAAAATCTTCCGTAAATATGCTGGCTAGTGACAGCACATGCCTTTAATCTCAGCACTAGGGAGGCTGAGGCAGGAGAATCTCTGAGTTCAAGGCCAGCTTGGTCTACAGAGAAACAGCCAGGAAACTAGCAAGAATTGAAAAATCTGACTATAAGGGCTGAGCATGGTAGTGCTTATCTTCAATCTCAGCAGAGGCAGGTAGATCTCTGAGTTGAAGGTCAGTCTGTCTAACAAGTACCAGGCTAATCAGGATTACACAGTGAGATCCTGTCTCCAAAATATAAAGAAAATCAAGTCTGACAGGCTCTGGTGTGGTATGGAACTGGGATTTGGAGAGCAATTTCATAGGACAGATTGAACCGAAAATATGAAATGCTCCAAAACCAAGTTTGAAATGATGCTGTGAGCAGTAAATCCCATACGTGGCCTCACTGACAGATTGTGGCCCTAACATACCTTGCATAGAATCTATGCCAGGTTGTGTAAGCAAGCTGTAGACATGCCTATATGTGATATTCATGACATGAGTCAACTTTTTTTTTTTTTCGAGACAGGGTTTCTCTGTGGTTTTTTTTTTTTTTGTTTGTTTGTTTTTTTGTTTTTCGAGACAGGGTTTCTCTGTAGCTTTGGAGCCTGTCCTGGAACTAGCTCTTGTAGACCAGGCTGGCCTCGAACTCACAGAGATCCGCCTGCCTCTGCCTCCCGAGTGCTGGGTTTCTCTGTGGTTTTAGAGCCTGTCCTGGAACTAGCTCTTGTAGACCAAGTTGGTCTCGAACTCACAGAGATCTGCATGCCTCTGCCTCCCAAGTGCTGGGATTAAAGGCATGCACCACCACCGCCCGGTGTGAGTTTAAAATCCAGTCTCATCCTCAAGGTCTCTCTCTCTTTCTCTCTGATCAGGTGTGTACGTGTGCGTGTGCGTGCTTGTGCTTGTGCGTGTGTGTGTGGTATACATGGGCACAACATGTCTGAGGCCCACAAAAGTCAGAAGAGGGCAATGGATTCTCTGCAACTGGGGTTGCAGACAGTTGTGAGCTGCCATATCGGTGCTGGGAATTGAACCTGAGTCCTCTGGAAGAGCAGAAAGTGCTTTTAACTGTCTCTCCAGCCCTATGCATCCCTGGCTTTTCTACGGGGGATGTGATCTGAACTCAAGTCTTCATATTTGCACAGCAAGCACTTTTACCCACAGAGCCATCTCAAAGCCTTTTCAGTGTCTTTACTTATTATTTTGGACATGGCCTTAAATATTTCAAGCCAGCCTTGACCTTTCTGCTTCCACCACTTGTTTTTGTTTTTGGCTGTTGTTGTTTGTTGTTTTGTTTTTCAAGACTGGGTTTCTCTGTGTAGCCCTCCCTGGCTGTCCTAGAATACGATTTGTAGACCAGGCTGGCCTAGAACTCAGAGATCTGCCTGTCTCTGCCTCCCCAGTGCTGGGATTAAAGGCGTGCACCACCGCCGCCCAGACATGCTTGCACCTCTTGAGTGCTGGAATCACAGGTGTGTATCACCACATATAGAGTATGTGGTGTCAAAGGTCAAATCAGGGCTTTATGGATGCTGGGAAAGTACTCTAACAACTGAGCTGTGCCCCAGCCCTCAAATATTCCAGTCAACACATGAGTAACTGAAAGCGTTTATAACCCCAAGCATTTTGTATAAGGCATGCTCAAGCTGCACCTGGGACCCCCAGCAGTGATGCAGAACCCCAACAGCTCTCAGTTGTCTCTCTTCCTGCGTGTGGCTGAGGAGATTCTTGCTCATGCACACAGGGAAGCTTGTGGGAAATGTTGAGAGGAGGGACACTGTAATAGGGAGGAAAACTGGAGAGTGGATGAGCTTTGCCGGCAAATGGCTGCATACGGTGTGTTCATTGTGAGATGGCGAAGAGCCAGGGAGCTGAATGAGCTGCAGCTGCAGGCAGCAACTTAGTAGACTCATAAATGTGATATAAAAAGTCCAAGAGCACATGATATCTGATTTCATTTAAATAAGCTGTACAAACACACAAAACAATACCATGTCTTGTTAGGATGGGCATATAGACATCATAAAATTATGAAGTCTTTATTATGGGAGTAACTCATCAGGCTGGGGGAGAAGGAGAAACGTGGTCAGGACGGGCGCACAGAGATGGCACAGCCTGGAGGATTTGTCATCGCTGTTTAGAAATGGGGCTACGTCTCCCAGGCTGATCTCCAGGTAGGCAGAAGTGGCCCATTTGCCTTTGGTTACCAAATAGGTGGTACCGAGTGTCCCACGAAAGGCCATAAGTCCTGTGTATAGCTCTGTGAGTTGGTGTTATGTCATTTTATGTGTGCAGGTGTCTTGTCTGTCTGTTGTCTGTGCACCACTTTTGTGCCTGCTGCCTAGAGAGTTCAGGAGAGGGCGTCAAGTCCCCCGGAGCTGGAATTTTAGATGGTTGCGAGCTGTGGCTGCCAAGAATCAAATCTAGGTCTTCTGCAAGAGCAACAAGTGGGAGGATGGAGAGATGGCTCAGAGGTTAAGAGCATTGCCTGCTCTTCCAAAGGTCCTGAGTTCAATTCCCAGCAACCACATGGTGACTCACAACCATCTGTAATGGGGTCTGGTGCCCTCTTCTGGCCTGCAGGCATACACACAGAATATTGTATACATAATAAATAAATAAATATTTTTTAAAAAAAGAGCAACAAGTGTTCTTAGTGCTGAGCCACCTCTCCAGGCCTCGCTCTGAATTCTAGCAAAGTGAACACACCTGCGCACTGAGAGCCTAGCACATGGAGCTGGATCTCCTTCTGCCCCTGTGAACTCTCCTGACGCTTCCTCTCGGACCCTGCCTTTGCCCTCAGAGAAGCCAGCACTGTCAGTCAGCATGAGTGAACCAAGCTTGCTTGTGAACTTAATACAAATGAAATTAAAAGGCATGAAGTATTTTGAGTGTGTGTGTTTATTTATTTGTTTGTGTTTTTGTTGGTTTGGTTTGGTTTTTCGAGACAGGGTTTCTCTGTAGCTTTGGAGCCTGTGCTGGAACTTGCTCTGTAGACCAGGCTGGTCTCCAACTCACAGAGATCAGTCTTTCTCTGTCTCCTGAGTGCTGGGATTAAAGGTGTGTTCCACCACCGCCTGGCTTGTTTGTTGTTTTTAAAACAAGGTATTGTCATATTGCCTTGGTTGGTGGCAAACTCACAGAGATTATTTCTGCTTTCCAAGTGCTGGGTTTAAAGGCATGTACCACTATGCCTGGTGAAGTGTGTGTTTTAAGTGTTTAACTATTCGATTGTTTTATACTTTAAAATATTTTATTTATTGATTGATTGGTTGATTTGTGTGTTTGTGCCTGTGGGTGCAGTACCCGAGTAAGCCAGAAGAGGGCAATGGTGTCATCGGGAGCAATCCAGGTGATTATTGCTGAGCCATCTTTTCAATGACTTTAAGTTTGCATTTTTAGTTTAACATTACACTTATGAGATTTACCCAATTGTGCCAATTCATTTTAATTACTTAATTCTCACTGCTAGATAGACTCCCACAGAATGACTATACCCTAACTTATTATCCATTATACCGGCGATGGTTTGGGGCTCAGTGGCAGAGGGCTTGCTTAGCATAGCATAGCCTGAATTTGATTTTCAATAGCACAGAAAAAGGGAGAAAAGGGGCATGGGGAGATATCTCAGTAGGTGAAGCTCTTGCCATAGAAGCGCGAGGACATCAGTTCTTTTGGCTACTCAGAGGCCATGTGAAGCTAGATGTGGATATTGATAAATAAAAGCAAAGTGGGTACCTTTTAGCAGGCCCTGCCAAGGTATGCCACGACCCAGGTTAACCAAATGTGTTGGTTATACTGCCCTCTTGTGTTAGAATCAAGAACAGCATGTGATGCCGTTTTCCACTGGTAAATTGGCTTCTGAGCCACTGTGTCCCTTTATATAGTAATTGAGAAAGGGAAGAAGCGGGGGACACCAGGGCACAGGCAACTCAGTAGGAAAGTGAGACTAGAAGCAAGTCCTTAACTTTGATACTTTTAGTTCCAGGATGTGGAGAGAGAAAGGAAGAAACATACACCCCCCCCCCATTTGAGAGAGCATCCTGTGAGCCTATTTTGTACCCCATTTTCCTTAGGGGAAGCAATGAGAAATCTAACACCAAACATGCTCTAAAACACACAGCAAAATGCACACTAAAAGTCTACCGTGGAGGGCGCTGGAGAGATGTCTCAGTGATTAGGAGCACTGGCTGCTCTTCTAGAGGACCCAGGTTCAATTCCCAGCACCCACACGGAAGTTCACAACTGTCTATAACTCCAGTTCCAACACTCTCATGTGAACATACATGCAGGCAAAACACCAATGTACATAAAACATAAAAAGAAAGTCTGTTTGGGGATTAGGAGATGTGACTCTGTGGGATGCTTGACTATGAAGCTGTAGGATCAGTCTCTTCAGTAAACGAACAAAACCAAAACCTTCAATTGTTCTTTTTTTAGAATGTATTTAAAGACACAGACTGTATGTGATACGCCAAGTACCCATGATAAAATTGGAAGAGATTTAAGTGTCTTCCACCGTAAAGAAATGACTGTGGCTGGGCAGTGGTGCTGCACCCCATTAATCCCAACACGTGGGAGTCAGAGGCAGGAAGATCTCTGAGTTCAAGGTTAGTCTGGTCTACAGAGTGAGTTTCAGGACAGCCAGGGATGCACAGAAAAACCCTGTCCAAAAAAAAAAAAATTCAAAGGGGAAAAAAGCAAAGAAATGACAATGTGGCCAACAGTAGTGGTGCACGCCTATAATCCCAGCACTCGGGAGGCAGAGGCGAGTGGATCTCTGTGAGTTCGAGGCCAGCCTGGTCTACAGAGCTAGTTCCAGGACAGGTTTCAAAGCTACAGAAAAACAGAAACAAAAGAAAAGAAAAAGAAAAGGCAATGTGGGCTGATTAGACGACTGTGGGGCGGACAGAGGCCCCGTGGGGCGGACAGAGGCCCTTTGGGGCAAGCTTAACTCCCTAATTTTGACCCCTGGTACTCACGAGATAGAAGGAGAGAACCAACTCCTACAAGTTGTCTGTCCCCTGACCTCCTCATCCATGCTGTGGTACATGAATGTCCGTACTCTCCCATACATGTCACAGACACACTAATAATAAATAAAAATAAAATTAAAATAGTTGTTAAAAGGCACGACAGATGTTCGAGGGTACAGGCTGGGTAGTTTGGGCCTGCTTTCAGCGTTCCGCAGTTGCAAGGGGTGAGCTCTGCAGCTTGCCTGCCACGCTCCAGGGGCTGGATTCCATCTTCCACGCCATCAAACAGAACGTTACACAGTGTGCACATACCCAAATGTCAAAAGGCTTCCTTAAAGATGTACAATTTAGATGTTTCATGAATCAGTTAAAATGGATTTAGATTAAGCGATATGGTAACAATGATGCTGACAGTCCTCAGCCGCTGTGTGCCCATCCCACTTGCCTGACAGGGGACTGGTGAAGCTTGTCTAACACAACCGCCTCCATGCCCTCCTTTCCTTCGTTCACTCCACAAACATCCAGCATCCTCCGTGCCAGTTAACTTCCTCTGTGCTGAGGCTGCTACTGTGGCCAAAACAGAGTCAGAGAGACTAGATTCTAATCAGGGAGACGAAACGGGTGACAAACACATTAATAACCAATACAGGGTATTCTGTCCCAAATACCCATGTCCTCTGAAAACTCATAACTGAGGCTCAAACCCCAAATGTGAACAATTAGAGATGGGATTATAAAGATGCATGATGTCATAAGATGCCATTCCCTTTAA
>NW_004949104.1:12585679-12602731 GCF_000317375.1 Microtus ochrogaster
GCCGAAACAAACAAAAGCAGAGATCCTGGAGAACTCAGTGTTGGACATCTTCATCCTCCATTCTCACTGTGAGTGCAAAGAGGCTCTGTGATTACACAGAAAGAAGGCGACCTTCTTTCTGGAAGCCACAGAAAAGCCTTCAGCAGATGCCGGATGACGGTAGAGCCTGGGACTTCCGACACCATTATAGGGCAGGGTTCTCAACCTTCCCAATGCTGCGACCCCTTAATACAGTTCCTCACGTGCTGACGCCACGCAGCAAATTATTTTTGTTGCTACTTCATAACTGTAATTTTGCTACTGTTATCAATCATAATGTAAACATCTGTGTTTTCTGATGGTCTTAGGGGACCCCTGTGAAAGGGTTGTTTGAACCCCAAGGGGTTGAGACCCACAGGTTGAGACCTGCTGATATATTTTCATCTCTGTGTGTGTCTGTATGAAAATGTGCACACGCCAGAGTACACATAAGGAGGTCATGTGGATTGCTAGAGACAGGGTGTCCTGTAGTTTGCCATGGAGCTTACCCTGTTAGCTTCCCCAAGAGTTCCCTGGGAGGACTGGAGAGATGGCTCAGTGGTTAGGAGCATTACCTGCTCTTCCAAAGGTCCTGAGTTCGGTTCCCAGCAACCACATGGTGGCTCACAACCATCTGTGGTGAGGTCTGGTGCCCTCTTCTGGACTGTAGACATATACACAGACTTACTATTGTATACATAATAAATAATTAGAAAAAAAAAAGAGTTCCCTGGGAGCTTCTGACCCCACCTCCCATCTCAGCAGAGATGGCAGCATTATACTGTCATTGCTGACTTTCTGTGGATTCTGGAGATGCTTTGGTAATGACGCTGTGGTGGCAAACACTTTTCCCACTGGCCAGCTCCTCAGCTCCACATCTGTGCTTCTGTATTTTGGCAGCTGGATAGTCCTGGTTACTGTGAAGAGGTGGAGGCCAGTGCTGGGCATTGAAGAGACGGACCCGGTACTGTGCTCTCAAAAAAGGCCCTCTGCTGCAGTGAGTACCGTGTAACTCTAGGATGCTTGCACAAATTCCCACCATGTGACACACACCCCAACCATGCTGAGGAATGTCTCAGCACCCCAGCAGCCTCCCCCTGCCCCGGCCACCGCAGCTCCCTAAGAGTGAACATTATTCTGACTTCTGTCAGCACAACTTGATTTAGGCTATTGAACTTCATAATGACAACCTTGTGGCATACTGATGGGCATTTGGGTCCAATGTGAGGGTATTCTTTACAAAGTTGCAAAGAACATCTTTTTTCTTTTTTCGGGGGTGGGTGGATCTCACTATGTAGTCATACCTCGCCTAGAATGTATGGTGTAGATCAAGCTGGCTTCCAATGCTCAGAGATATGCCTCCCTCTTCTATTTCTGCTGGGATTAAAAGTATGTGCCACCAAGTCTAGCTTGGAAGGTTCTTGAATATGTCTTGTGGTCTAACATTCACTCTGGCAGGGCTATGCCCAGCAGTGGACTTTCAGGGCACAGGGCATCCTCATGTTAAGTCTAGTGCCCTCTGCTGTCTTTTCGCGGTGCCTGAGGCAGGGCGTCCAGTGAGGAAAACAGGCTATAAAGAGGCATTGGGAAGCTGGGTGTAACCACACTCTTGCAACCCAGCACGGGGGAGGCAGAAGCAGATGGATCTTGAATTTGAAGCTAGCCTGGGCTACATACTAAAACCCTATCTGGAAAAAAGGGAACGTCAAACTGGCAAATGTGCCAATATGACTACTGAGTGAAGTGTGACCGGCAGGGCTGAGGATCCAGATTTGTTTTGTTTTTGAGACAGAGTCTCACTATGGTGGGATTACAGGGGTAATTGAATTTATCACGTGTATATGTACATGTGTGTACATGTGTGTATGTGTGTTCATCTGAACACTCTTGAATGAATGTTTGTGTTGCTAGACGCTGAACCCACAACCTTATGCATAAGAAGGATGTAGTCTCTCAACACCAAATCTCCAGTGCTGTTTGAACTGGGCCTAGTAACACACACCTGCAATCCCGGGACTCCAAATGCGCATGTAGGCGACTCAGGTTCAATCCCATCCTTCGCTACCCAGTAAATCTGAAGCTGGTCAGTGCTAATGAGATCTTTTGTTTTGTTTGTTTTTGCAAGACAAGGTTTCTCTGTGTAGCAGTCCTGGCTGTCCTGGAACTCACTCTGGAGATCAGATTGGCCTCAAATTCACAGAGATTCACTTACTCTGCCACCTGGGTGCATTAAAGGGATTAAAGGCACGTGCTCCACCACCACCTGAAGAAAGATGCTAAAAAGAAATCCCACACTAGCTCAGAATTGAGCGTAATAAAGGGTTATTTATTTAGGGGTAGACTCACAGATTACAGGCCTCTGCAAGTGTGGGGAACAGGAACCGAATCATGCCACCAGAAGAGAGCCGGAGCTGCACTTTACATCGGCATTTATAGTATAAGAGGCCACGCCCAAGCGGACAGGCAACTTAAAGGCTACTGGCAGTAGGAATTCCTACAGCACCTCCCCCTTTTGTTTAAATAAGAAAGTTCTAAGCCTAGATACAAAATTATATACAATAAGAACAAATGTCAGGTATAAAAATTAGAATTACAACCAACATAAACAATATTGAACAAGAAACATAATAAATGTTTCAATAATTATCTTATCATAAGGAGTTTAAATCTTGTATTATAAATAACTTGGCCAAGTCATGAGAGGAAAGTAACTACAACTATCTAGTTTTCAACCCCATTGAAGACCTGAGAAGGGAAATAATATTACTTGAGTAAGCAGGAAGTGCAATCAATTAACTTCCAAAATGTGCAACAAATGACAGAGACAATTGGCTACCTGGGCAATCACCTAAAGTCTCATTTGCTACGTTGGAACAACCAACTTTGGCTAAGGCCTAGAGTAACTGACAGACCATTTTCAGAGGCAGGAAATTTTTCAAAACTGTCTTACCCTGTCTTGGCAAGATTTGACATTCTTTTTTTCTTGTATTCTGCCTGTCCTATCCAGACATTGTGCATTTTGTCAGTGGTCTATAGTGGTCTATGCATAGGCAGTTCCTTGCCCAAAGGCCAGTTTTGCCAAGAAAAAACAAACTCTAAGTGGAGTATCTTTGGTGCTCAACATTCTCTCGGGAATAAATCGGTGCTGCCAGGAGCAATCATGTCTCACATCAAACAGAACCCTAAATTATTTAAATGCCATAATCTACAGCTCTTTGAAGTGGTTGAAGATTATCTGTCTATGCAGAATACAATTTCTATGTATCCAAAGAACCTGATTAGTCTAACTATGACAAACATGGATGACTATTTGATGGAGGAAGGCCATTGGTTAATTAAATAAAGAAGCTGCTTGCCCTGATAGGTTAGAACGTAGGTGGGAGGAGTGAACAGAGCAGAATGCTGGGCGGAAGAGGAAGTGAGGTCAGACTTGACAGCTCTCCTCTCAGGGGCAGATGCCTCAGAGAGACACGATGCTCCACTCTTGCGGGCAGAGGCGAGAGCTCTGCTCTCTGAGGCACACGCGATGAAGCTCCGACCCAGGATGGACGTAGGCTAGAATCTTCCCGGTAAGCCACCCTGTGGGTGTACCACACATTATTAGAGATGGGCTAGTCCAGGTGCGAGAGTTAGCCAAGAAAAGGGCTAGAGCTAAAGAGCCAAGCAGTGTTTAAATGAATACAGTTTGTGTGTTGTTATTTCGGGCATAAGCTTGCGGGCAGCGGGGTGCTGGGGACGCAGCCCCGCCGCTCTTATTACTACAACTATTGACCTATAATTCTTAATACCTATATAGCTCAAAGACTAGAATTAATAATAATATTATTATACAATAAACAACTGCAACAAGTGAGGACAATGACCTCAAAATGTAAACAATGCATAAATATCTTGATCAGAGGTAGAAATGTATATTGCAATATGATAAATATATCCTAAAATTGTATCAATATACAAAATGTCTTAAGCAGAGGTAGAAGCATACATCCATATGACAAAATAACGTTGCCTAGGTGTACAAATATTGTAGACAAAAGTAGAAACATATTTAATAAAATTTAAGTTTGTATCAATATACAAGAATCTATACCAATGTAAATTGCCTATAAATAATAGCTCACAAGTATTCACTCCATTACTCACTATTATTGTTAGTATGAGTAAGCTCACACTAATCTATTATCCCATTCAATTCCCCTTTTCTTTTTCAAAGAGATCCCTGAGTCTACATAATTTCCTCCTAACCCCCAACCCTATAACACTTATAATCAACCCCTAAATGATGTCCCTAACCTTGAGGACAAACTTTGTTGGGAGAGGGGACGTCGTCTTCTAGAATTACTTCCAGCTGTCATGGGGGCGATGTTCGTTCTACGGGATCCTGTGGAAGTAAAATGATGGTTAAGTTCCAAGATTACTGTCTGGTATAATTGCAAATAGTCTCTGAGTATTGGGTAGGGTTTTCTTGAGGTTCCTATTTGGAGCTCTGGCCAGAAAGTTGTAAAAAAATGCACCATAAAGGCACATGTACCACCACCACCACCCAAAAAGATTTTTTTTTTAAAGTGCTTTTAGTGAATACTATGGTATAGTTGCATTTTTCTTTGGGCTCCCAGTTCACAAATAATGACATAAAGACTTATTATTAATTATGAAAGCTTGGCCTTAGCTTAGGCTTGTCCCACTAGCTCTTATGATTTCAATGAACCCATCTATATTAACCTATGTTCTGTCTGCATTCCGCATTGCTCGTTACCTCATCTCTCTGTTCTACCCATGTTGCATCCTCTGTGGCTGATTGGCAACTCTGCTGCCTTTTTCCCAGAGTTCTTTTTCTGCCCAGAAGTTCCACCTATACCTCCTGCCTAGCTATTGGTTGTTCAGCTTTTTATAACACCAAACACAGCAATACATCTTCACACAGTGTACAAATATCCCACAACACTACAGGATGTGGGGAGAAAGTAAGGAGAATTTCCCTTTTAAAAGATCCACATACAGCCGGGCGTTGGTGGCGCACGCCTTTAATCCCAGCACTCAGGAGGCAGAGGCAGGCGGATCTCTGTGAGTTCGAGGCCAGCCTGGTCTACAAGAGCTAGTTCCAGGACAGGAACCAAAAGCTACGGAGAAACCCTGTCTCGAAAAATACAAAAAAAAAAAAAAAAAGATCCACATACATTGTTCAGCTTGAAGAGCAGCAGTTCCTGCCTAGAGCCCAGGGCCCAAGTTCCCTAGAAGGCTCCAGCAGTGTCTGGGATCCCGCTTGGTGCAAATTCAGCCCCTACCTCTAATTTCAGAGTCTTCCCAGGCCCCTGAGCCGTGTGTAGTGGCCCAGCTTAAAATACCTTTCTTGCTCAGGCTTCCTACCAGCTATGGCTTGGTTTGGCCTCAAACCGAAAACCCAGTCAAATAATGGTCTGGCCCTTCTCATATAATAAAAACCAGAACTGGGCATCCCAGGGCTTGTGCACTGTGGTTGTGTGCTGCCAGCAGACCCCACTCTTCATCTCGTCCTCCCCCCAGGGGGCAGTGCCCACTGTCACTCCTGACTCATCCCTTCAGAGTCACAAAACGGCTGCTCCATCTCCTGGATCCATTCTGCATTCCAGACAAGGGGCAAGTTAAAGATCAAATGATTTGCTAGGGGGTAGGTAGATGGCTCAGGGGTAAAGGTAATTGCTGCTAAGTCCGATGAGCTGAGTTTGATCCCTGGAACCCACCAGCTTCTACAGGTTGTCTTCTGATCTACCCTTGCTCTCTCAAAATAAAAAAAAATGAAAAAATATTTTAGATGAGGAAACTATTTAAAACAGTATTTATCATAGCGACTTTAGAAAATAAAGAAAAAAGTTCCATAAGACAAGCCCCATGATTATCTTAAAAAGATTTACTAGTAAGAAAATCCATTCCAAAAGTCATTTTCTAGGGTTGGCGAGAAGGCTCAGGTAAAGACAGTGGACGCCAAGCCTGAGGATCTGAGTTCAATTCTCCCGAGTTATAAGTTGTCCTCCTCCACAATACTCTGTTGCAGGTGTGCACTCACACACATGCCCATAAAAAAATGTAATTAAGACGTCATTTTTGTTTTTGTTTTTCAAGACAGGGTTTCACTGTAGTTTTAGAGCCTGTCCTGGATCTAGCTCTTGTAGACCAGGCTGGCTTCGAACTCACAGAGATCCGCCTGCCTCTGCCTCCCGAGTGCTGGGATTAAAGGCGTGCGCCACCACCGCCCGGCCAGACCCAGCATTTTGGTGTTGTTTTGTTTTTGTTTCGCTGTGTGTGTGCGTGTCCTGGAGTCCTGGATCTGTAGACCAGGCTGACCTTGAACTCAGAGATCCTCCCACCTCTGCCTGTGGAGTGCTGGGATTAAAGGTGTGTGCCACCACTGCCCGATTTAGGCCCAGCATTTTTACATGGATTCCGGGGATTGAATTTAGGTTGTAATTCTTGCAAGAAAACTCTTTAACAACCAGGTTATCTTTTTTATTTATGACAGTGTTACACAGAGCCTGAGGCCAGCCAAGGATTGGAATGCAGCATGGACAAACTCTGATGCTCCTGTTGAGCATGTTCGAGGCCCCGGATACCATGCCAGCACCAAAACCAGAGGCACAGCTGGAGAGATGGCTCAGCAGTTAAGAACACTTGCTACTCTTGCAGAGGACCTGGGTTCGATTCCCAGTACCCACGGTAGCTCCAGTTCCGTGGCATCTGGTGCCCTCTTCCGGTTCCCATGAGCACTGTACGCATGTGGTGGGCAGACACAACCGAAGAAGCGACTAATTGGCCTTTATTTATATTAGCATTCCATGTGAAGTGATAGTTGATTTATAGTTGATGACATATTCGCCTCCTAAAGTCTCTTAAGCACTATCAGGAGGAGTTAAGAGCTAGGCCGCTCTCTGAAGTTAAAACAGTGTCTTTTGGAAACAACTGAAAACCTTTCCAATCACTAGTGTCAATGATTAGTGAAGGTTCTCTAGAGGTACAGAGCCATAGAATGAATACTCATATATTAAATAATTTATTAAATCCACTTAACGTTAAAAAATACCAACAATAGCCAACTCTCTCTGGAGAGGCTGAGAACCTGGTAATTGCTTAGTTCACATGGTTGGGACCTCAGCAGGCCCAACCTGGCCCCCCAAACCTGAAGGGTTCCCAGAGAGCCTGGAAAGGCTGGTTCTGATGTCAGCGGCGGAAGCAGCAACAACAGGGTAAATCAACTCAGCGGCAAGAGGGAAGACCTGACCTTCCTGCTGCTATGACCTCCTTGCGGGAGCTGCTTCCAGAAGGTGTTGCCCACACTTGGGCGGGTCTTCCCACATCCATTAAAGGCAACCAGGACAATTAATTTACAGCTACCTACTCAGCTGCTTCTGATCTGTGGCAAGCTGGCTTTAAAGCCGACGAGTATGGCTTCTCTGAGATCTGTGGGACAATGAGAAACCAGACACAGCCTCAGCCAGCCTAGAAAGACAGTAGAGAGAATCTTGAACAGGCTTTCCAGCTTTCAGTGACTGAGAAACTTGGTCAATAACTGAATTTATCAGGCTGTTCTTGGAGCAGGCGTAGTGGCACATGTTTTTAATCCCAGTACTCAGTAGGCAGAGAAAGGCAGATCTCCGAAAGTTCAAAGCCACCTTGATCTCCGTGATGAGTTCTAGGGCAGCCAGGGCTACACACTGAGAACTAAACCAAATAAATGAATGAATAAATAAATAAATAATATTTTTCTTGACTGTTGGGTTGAAAGTGGTTTCAGAAACAATTAAGTTCAGCTGTCTGAAGATGTATGAGGGGTTTGTTATCTAGTGCTCGCCTCTTGGGAAAACTGAAGTCACGCCAATACCAGGAACTCCGGGGGCAGCCTGGGAACGGATGGACTGTTGCTGTTTTTCTGATTCTGTACTTTAGTCCTCAAATTGCTTACAGAGTAAGTTAGGTATTTGGGAGGTACTTAAAATTGTTCAAAGTTAGAAAAGCCCCGAACTGCCAATTGACGGACGAATGGATGAATGAATACAGAAGGAAATTGTGGAGCACGTCCCAGAAGTCCAGAGGCCGAGGAGAGAGGACAGAGAGTTCCAGGCCAGCCAGGGCCACGTAGTCAGATTGTCTAACTAAAACAGGAACAAAACAAAAGTAAAAGAAAGAAAGAGGGAAAAGAAAAAGAGGAAAAGATAAAAAGAAAGAAACAAAGAAATCATGCCATCAACACACACAAAAAAGTACTGGTAATTCTAGTACCTGGGGAGTAGAGGCATGAGAATCAGGAGTTCAAGGTCATCCTCAGCAATATCTGGAGTTTGCGACCAGTTTAAACTACATGACATCCTGTTTAAAAAAAAGTTTGTGTGGTACGTACATTTACATTATATGTATTCTACCATGATTTAAATATTTTTTTTAGAAAAAGTTTTTTTTTTTCTGGAAACTTTTTTTTTTTTTTTTTTTGGTTTTTCGAGACAGGGTTTCTCTGTGGTTTTGGAGCCTGTCCTGGAACTAGCTCTATAGACCAGGCTGGTCTCGAACTCACAGAGATCCGCCTGCCTCTGCCTCCCAAGTGCTGGGATTAAAGGCGTGCGCCACCACCGCCCGGCTTTTCCTGGAAACTTTAAAATGTAAGGTGCTGCCAGTTTCAGGAAATCATAGATTTCTGAACCTCATAAAACAAAAATAAATTTCATTTATTTATTAGTCTTTGGAGACTGTATCTCACTGTGTATCCCTGGCTGACCTTGAACTTGCAGAGATTTCCCCCTGCCTCTGCTCCAGAATGCTGGAGTTAAAGGCACTTACTACAAACACCCCAAAAAATGGTTCTTAAAAAAACTTGCCTAGTGTGTGTGTATGTGAGTGCGTGTGTGTGTATGTATATTGTGAGAGACTGTATGTGTGAATGTGTGTGTATGCATATGTGAGTGTGAATGTGTGTGTATGCAAGAGTGTGTATGTGAGTGTGTTTGTGAGAGTGTGTGTGCATGTGTTTATTGTGTGCATGTGCACATGTGTGTGTGTGTATGTGAATGTGTGCACCCGTGCTAACCTATGAACTTCTGGATGAAATTCCTTCCTCTGCCTTCCATCTCATGTTTCAGGCATGCTGCTACATGATGTGGATTCCAGGACCAAACGTGGCATCAGTCTTGGTGGCAAGCATCCTTACCTACCGAGGCATCTCACTGGCCATGAGAGAATAACTTATAAAGCTGCCTCAAGGGGCTGGAGAGATGGCTCAGAGGTTAAGAGCACTGACCGCTCTTCTGGAGGTCCTGAGTTCAATTCCCAGCAACCCACATGGTGGCTCACAACCATCTGTAATGAGATCTGGCGCCCTCTTCTGGCCTGCAGGCATACATGGAGGCTGAACACTGTGTACATAATAAATAAATAAATCTTAAAAAAAAAAAGCTGCCTCAAACATGACAGCGAGTACTGAAGTGTCTGCTGGTTATTGGAGGCCTTGGGGACTAAGGATAAGCAAAAGACCACTTTGGCTGGGTGTGTGGATTTGAGGTACTGCAGGATACACATCCATTTCTAGATGTATCCGATAACACTAGACACCTAACGCGACTCTCATCTCAGGAGGGAGTATCTTGCTTCTCTACTTCTGTCTCTCTGTTCCTGGCCTTGCAAGGTAAATCCTGAAGACCTTCCATGCTAGGCATTCCTGGTAGGGAGGAAGGTTTCATTGGTAG
This sequence comes from Microtus ochrogaster, assembly GCF_000317375.1. Lineage (NCBI taxonomy): Eukaryota > Metazoa > Chordata > Mammalia > Rodentia > Cricetidae > Microtus > Microtus ochrogaster. Next base: position 12,595,402 of record NW_004949104.1, read on the forward strand.
CCCTAAGACTATTTTCAGGATGGTGGTTCTGTCCCCAAACTTTTAGGCAGGTTTGTTCTCTTTGCCACCTTGCTTAAATAAACCACATCGTTTCTCTCAGATTGACCCTCCGCTTGATCTCACTAAAAGTCACCTATGCCCGTGTGGTTTAAGACTACCGAGCTCCTGGCACCCCACCACAGTGTCACAGAGTGCTGACAGCACAAGCCTGGTGGCTTGAGTTTGATCCCTAGAACTCACATAGAATAGTCAGGTGTAATACGCACATCTGTAATCCCAGCAGAATGAGACACAGAGGTGGAAGGATCAGCGGCAAACTCACGGGACAGCTGAGACGAGACAACCAGAAAGTCACCACCTAAACAAGGTTAAAGAAGAGAACTGACTCCTTAGAGCTGTTCTCTGAGCTGGGCAGTGCCCTTAGTGGTGGTGCATGCCTTTAACCCCAGCACTCGAGAGGCAGATCTCTGAGTTCTAGGACAGCCATGGCTATACAGAGAAACACTGTCTCAAAAAACAAAAACAAAAACACAAAACAAAAACAAAAATAAAAGGAAGGAAGGGAAAGGAAAGTGTTCTCTGACCTCCACACATGCTAGGGCACAAGTACGCCTACATTCATGTTTGTACACAGACACTACCACACAAACACAGAAAAACAAGCAAATAAGAAGTTTTAGAAAGATTCATGGACTGGAGAGGCAGCTCAGTGGTTGAGAGCACATACTGTTTTTACAGAGTTCCCTTTCCAGTACCCATGTTGGCTGGCTCACAACCACCCACAGCTCCAGCCCCAAGAGATTCAATACCTCTGGTCTTCATAGGCAGCCATACTTACGTCCACATACCTACACATCAGCACATATGCATACACATAATTAAAAATTAAACATTTTCACAAATGGTCCAAGTTATTGGATGGGTGCAAGTCAACCATTTTGGGAAGCACTGAGAACAAGTGACCACTAGGTGGCTCTGCAGCTCTTTGCGGTACCTCTGCCAACCGCTTTGTAGCAATGATTTCCAGGGAGCCAAACCACAAACGAAAATTGAAAAAAATTCAGAGCAATGAAGGATACTTAAAAAGCTGAAGATGCTCAGTTGCAAAAGCAATTCAGAGACCATTTCCGTCTCTGAGTAGTCACAGATGCTCGTTCCTGAGCAAATATTCTTGCTCGGCAAATTAATCTTAGACACACAGCCTCTCTGCAGCCCTCTTTCTGTTTGTTTCCAAACATTATGGACTATGAACTCTCAAAATCTAAGGTCAGCGAGGTTTAAGTTCTACATTTATACGAGTATTTTCTCCCAAGTGAACCAGAAGGAAGAAATGGGCATTGCATAGATACAGTACGGAGAGCAGCCACAGACGTCTGGGCTCGAGCAGACCGCAGCTGCGGGTTAAGGAGAGAGAGGCACTCAAGTCTGAAGGCTGGATGGATCAGGGACAGCGGGTTTTGAGCAAGAGTCACAGTGGAGGCCAGGGACAGACAAGCGACGGGGCTCAAAGATCAGGAGCATTTTAGAAGTTACTACCGCCAGGTACTTAGAATTCGTCATCTCAAACCCCAAAGAGCGGTAGGAAAAGATGCTGGCCCCAGGTTCTTGCCTCCACCAGGAAGTCCAGGAATTAGAGACTTGGGGTGGGGGGTGGGGGGAGAGATGACCCAGTGCTCTCATTTCCCCTGCCTCCTCCCTCTGGGTACACTGAGCCCTAAAATTAAACCAAATCTTCCTCAACAGGAGCTAGGCATGCAGACTCGTTCAGTAGGCATGCAATTTGATTATTTTAATTCTAGGCTTCCATTCTCAAACTGTATTTTGTTTTTATTTAAGAAACACATACCTATAATTTGTTTTATTCGTCAAGGCAGGTTTTCCAAGCTTACAGCAAACCCAGCTTGTTGTTCTAGAGTGGAAAGCCCCGGGTTCAGTCTGCAGCACCGAACAACACAGCAAACCCAGCTTGTTGTTCTAGAGTAGAAAGCCCCGGGTTCAGTCTGCAGCACCGAACAACACAGCAAACCCAGCTTGTTGTTCTAGAGTAGAAAGCCCGGGGTTCAGTCTGCAGCACCGAACAACACAGCAAACCCAGCTTGCCTACTCCCTCCCCTCAGGCTTTACATCAAAAAGAAAATGTGTATGAATGTTTGCCTGCATGTATGTCTGCCTCACATGTGTACCTGGTGCCATGGAGGCCGGAATATAGGCACTGAGTCCTCTGGATCCGAAGTTAACAAGCAGTTGCGATTTGTTATGTAGGTGCTGGGAACCGAACCTGGGTCCTCCACAAGAGCAGTCTGGTCCTGGTCTCTCAGCCACTGAGCCATCTCTCTAGCTCCATCCCTCCCCTTAGTCTTATTCCACAGAAGCAATTTTCTTGCTCTTATTTTATGCATTTAAATAAGCTTATATGCTATAAAATAATACATTGCTACCCATTCACTAAAGAAGTTTAATTAATTAGTTTATTTATTCAGTATCTCATTCTGTAATTGAAACTAAACTAAAATTTGTGGCAATCCTCCTGCCTCAGCCTCCTGAGTGTTAATATTACAAGAGCCGGCCATCATATTCAGTTTATATTGCTTTATCTTAATGTATCAAGTTTGGACTTGATTGACTTCTAGATAATCAGTGTTAAACCATTCCCACTGCCTTTAATCCTCCCAATGTATTTTGGGTCCAACTATTTATTGCATTTATTTATTAATCTGTGTGTATGTGATCACTTGGTTCTCTCCTTCTGTCATGTATCTTGGGGCCTGAGCTCAGGCTGTCAGGCTTGGCAGCCAGCACCCTGGTTCATATGCTACCTCTTTCAGGAAGTCAGCTCTGCATGTGCCTTATTGTGAATCTCTGTTCATAGCTGTGATGTGCAGCTTGTGATGGAAATTCATTCTATAACTTTTTGTTTTTATGTGATTAATAACTGCTTTTCTTTCTTTCTTTTCTTTCTTCTTCCTTTCTTTCTTTTTTGAGATAAGGTTTCACCAGGTAGCCTGTCTTGGAACGTCCTAAGTAGACCAGGCTGGCCTCAAACTCATAGGGACACCCCCGCCTTTGCTTCTAAGTGCTGGGATTAAAGGCGTGGGCCACCGGACTCTCTATTATTTTTTACTCAGTGTTTCTGAGGATCTTCTTTGTTGTTGCTGTGGACGGAACCCAGGTTCTCGCGAACGCGAAGCATATGCTCTCCCTCCCAAGCACACTCCCGGAAATGATGGTGTGTGCTTAATTATAGTCCCCCTTCTCCAACTACACTCCCGGAAATGATGGTGTGTGCTTAATTATAGTCCCCCTTCTCCAACTACACTGCCTGTTCTCTTGACTGTTGCACAGCCTCCCTGGAATGATCTGCCTGGATCTTATGTCTTTATCTCTTGTCATTTTGTAAGAAGATTTATTTGTTTTTACGTGAATTGGTGTGTGCCTGCATGCATGTCTGTATGAGGGTGCTGGATCCCCTGCAGCTGGAGTTACAGACAGCTGTGAGTTGCCATGTGGTGCTGAGAATTGAAAGTGGGTCGGCAAAAGTATTCAGTGCGCTTAACTAAACACTGAGCCATCGCTCCACCCTGAAACATACATTTTAAAAACAGCTTTACTTAAATGTAATCAGCACACCATGCAATTAGTCCATTTACAGTGTTGTTTTATGGCTTTTCATAAGCTCACAATGTTTTGGAACTACCCACACAATTGATTCCTTTAGCACACTTTAGCCCCCCCAAAAGGAGCCTCCACATCCCCAGCCATCACACGCACCCCAGCCTCGGTAACTAACCTTCTCTAACCTCCTCTGTCTCTATGGATTGACCTTAGAGATTTCTCATAAAAGGGAACTCATGTAACATGTGGTTCTCTTCAGTGGCCTCTTTCCCTTGCATGGAGTTTTCTTCTCACTCCCACTGGGAATTGACCGGGATTATTTATATCATAATACATATCAGTATCATATCCTATATCTTGTTTTTTTAAAAAACATCTTTTGAGGCAGAGTCTCATTTATCCCAGGTTGGCCTCAAAGTCCCCATGTGGTCCAAATGATCCTGAACCTTCTGGTTCTCTTGCCACCGTTTCCTCTTGGCTGGGATCATAGGCATGCGCCACCATGCCCAGTTTGTGCGGCGCTAGCAATCAAGTCTAGAGTTTCGTTTGTCAGGCAAGCATTCTACCAACCGAGCTACATCCCCGGCCCAAAATATGAATAACATAAAATTTCCACATCCTGACCATTACAACATTTTTATTGCATTGATTTATTTGTTCATTTCTTCATTGAAGGGCATGAGTGTGCACTTGTGTGCCGCAGTATGTGTACGAAGGTCAGAGGAAAACTTGTAGGCTTTGGTTCTCTCCTTCTACCATGGGGGTCCTGGGAATCGAGCTCAGGCGGTCAGGCTTGGCAGCAGATGCCCTTACTCACTGAGCTATTTCACACGCCCCGTTGTTATCATTCAAAGATGAATCTAAACATGATGCAAATCTCTGTAAGTGTGGCCAGCAGCTAGCTGGATTCGTGTCGGGCAGGCCATCTACAATCTCTTTCCGTTATGCAAAGTGAAAACTGTATACATCACACAAAACCCTTTCTCCCTTTGCACAGCCTGCCAACCGTCATTCACGTACGGTTGTGTTTGTGGCGGCGCATGTGCACACGTGGGGAGGTGGGAGGTTGACATGTAGTGTCTTCCTCAGCTCTCATTGATTTTTGAGACGGGGTCTCTCACTGAACCCGATGCTCCCTAATTTGGTCAGGTTTACTAACCAGCAAGCCCCAGGGATCAACTGTGCCTATCGCCCCAGCGCTGGAATAACACCGTGGTCAGGTTTCTGCATGGGTGCTGGGGATCCAAACTCAGGTCCTTATTCTTGCTTGGCAAGTACTCTATCAATTGAATCGCATCCCTATCCTCCAAATCTACTTCTACCTTTTAAAGATTTGTTATTATTTATATGTATGCATGTGTGTATGTCAGAGAGACAGAGAGAGGGAGAGAGAGAGAAAAAAAAGAGAGAGATTCTTTGGTATATATACTAATTTTTTTTCGAGACAGAGTTTCTCTGTATAACAATCCTAGTCCTGGAACTAGTTCTTATAGAGCAGGCTGGCCTCGAACTCACAGAGATCCTCTGCCTCCCGAGTGCTGGGATTAAAGGCGTGTTCCACCACCACCCGGCCTCATATTTTTCTTTTATTGCTAAATAATGTACGTTGCACAGACATAGCATGCCAATCAGTTGATGGACTTTGGATTGCTTTTTCTTGCTGGCTGCTTTGCCTAACATCCCACAGGCATCTGGATAGTGTTTCTGTGCAGACATGGGTCCATACATCTTGGGTGGTATGGAGACTGTATTTTGAGGAACAACCAGACCATTTTCCCAAAGCAGACGGACTATTTTAAATTCCCAGAAGAGGTACAAAGGTTCATTAGTCTGCACCTCCCAACACTTGTTACTTGTGTTTTCTTGATCGACAAGTGATGACCTAATAGTGTCATCTTGAGATGTATTCAGTTGTGTTTGGTTTTGTTTTGTTTTGTTTGTCTTTAGACAGGGCCTCCATAGCCAGACTGACCTCAAACTTGTGATTTTCCTCCTTCAGCCTCCCAAGTGCTGGGATTACATGGGCTGCCATCCTAACTTCTCTTTGTGCTTTTGCTTTACATGGTTTTGTTTATTTATTTATTTTCAAGATAGGGTTTCTCTGTACCTTTGGAGCTTGTCCTGGAACTTTTGTAGACCAGGCTGGCCTCAAACTCTCAGAGATCAGCTTGCCTCTGCTTCCCAAGTGCTGGGATTAAAGAAGTGTGGCTTACATTGTTTTAATAACTATGGACTAAGGTGTCTTTTTATCTTCTTTCTTCTTTTTTGTGTCAATTATACATTTGAAAAATTATAAAGGGGCTGGAGAGATGACTCAGTGGTTAAGAGCACCGGCTGCTCTTGCAGAATCCACCTGGCTGCTCACAACCATCTGTAACTCCAGTACCAAGGGATCTGACACCCTCTTCTGACTTCTACAGGCACTGCATACATGTGGTACACATTTATACATGAAGGCAGAAGAGTCACACACATAACATAAATAAATATGAATTTAACAGTGTTTGTGTGTGTGAGTGAGTGTGTGTATGAATGTGAGTATGGGTGCCTGCCAAATCAGAAGAGAATATTGGTGTAGTGAGCCGGACAGGATCGCCATTACAAGATGGCTCCACATCCTGTCTTGTTGGTTATAAACAACCCCATATTTGGCGATGCCTTTGAGAGCTGCGTGTCCCCCGCTTCCCGCATGCGGGGTGGATGGGGGTCCCTGGGCCTATCTCGATGCAGTCTGGTGTCAGCTGATGGTGGCAGCCAATCACAGGGCGACCCGTGTGCCAATTCCCTCTATAAGCAGCTGCCATAGTGCCCCCGGGTCTCTCGTCTCTCTCGTCTCTCGAGCGCCTCTCGTCTCTCGAGCGCCTCTCGTCTCTCGTCTCTCTCGTCTCTCGAGCGCCTCTCGTCTCTCGCCCCTCTCGCATCTCTCATCCCACTCGTCCCTCTCACGTCTCTCGCCTCTCTCCCCTGCTCTCTCGTTTTCTCCCCCCTTCGCTTCATGCTCTCCTTCAACCAAGTGCACTCCAGTAAAGCATGATCCGAGAAGAATCCTTGTGTGGTGGTCGTTCTTCCTCGCTGGTCGAGAAGCCCACCACATATTGTATCCCCTAGAGCTGGAGCTATAGACAGCTGTGATCTTACAGTGTGGGTCCTGGGAACGGAACTCTGGTCCTTTGGAAGAGTGGGGAGTTCTCTTAACTGAGCCATTGCCAGTACCACAGTTGTTTTGAGAGATGTCTATTTAGATTGTTGTCAAGTTTAAGTGGGCTATTCATAGCATTGAGTTTGTAAAGTGGTATATGGTTTAAATGTATACACCTGTGTCCAACTCCTCTCTATATAGCCCTGACTGTACCAGAACCCACTCTGTAGACCACGATGGCCTTGAACTCACAGAGATCCACTTGGCTCTGCTTCCTGAGTGCCGGGATTAAAGATGTGCACCACCACACCTCGGTGTTCTTGTTGTTTTATTTGCTGGTACTTTTTTTGTCTCTAAAAATCTATTATTTGCTCAATTTCTGCTACCACGATTCTTATTATCAAGAATTCTTTTTGGGACCCAGTCCTTTCATAGTATCCTGCTATGTCTCTTGGGGAAACTCCATATTTTGGAATGTTTGTCATTATTGTTGTGTGGTTTTCTCATGTTCCTGGCTGGCCTGTTTATTTGCTTTTGTCTTGAGTGAGGGTTTCATGTTCCCCAGGTTACTCTTGAACT
>NW_004949104.1:12607002-12608022 GCF_000317375.1 Microtus ochrogaster
ATGGGAATGGCATGGCCTTTTAAAACCTCAAATTTTTGAAACCCCTTGACACACCTCCCCAACAAGGCCACACCTCCTCTAACAAGGCCACATCTCCTCCAACAAGGCCATGCCTCCCCCAACAAGGCCACGCCTCTCCCAACAGGCCACACCTTCTCCAACAAGGCCACACCTCCAATTCCTCCTCAAACAGTTTCACTAACTGGAGACCAAGCCTCCAAATGTATACACTATGGCAGCCGGTGTTCTCACTCAGCTCACCACAGTGAGGTATATAGCAATAGGACCCTCAGATCTTCACAGTTACTTGGGGTCTGCATCACTGTCCAGAGCCGCGGGACATTGCCATCACCCAGGAAGTCCTTGTTCTTCGTTCCTCTTTTCTAAAGACTCACCTCCTGGCCGTTCTCACCGTAGAGGGAGGAGTACAGCCCATTCTTGAACCGCATGTGCACGGACTCACAGGCTAGGCTGTTTCACATCTGCCTTTTTTCCTGTGAGGTCATGCTTGCCTTTTAATTGAGCTGAACTCCACACGACATAAAAGTAATCGTTAGCCAGGTGTGGCCATCCACACTTGTGATATCCCCGCTGGGGAAGCAGGAGCCTGGAGGATCTCTAGGTTATAGCCTGGGCTACGTAGTGAGATTCTATCTCTCTCAGGGCTAGGAATGTAGCTCCTTGGTAGATTTAGTACACACAAGGCCCTGGATTTGATCTCCAGTACCACCACTGCCGCCAAAAAAAAAAAAAAAAAAAAAAAAAAAGAAGTGTGCAGGTAATGGCATTTAGCTTACAATGTTGGGTGATTAGCACCTCTGTCTAGCTTGAAAAATATCCACACACCCCTGCTAGGAAAGATTTCTCATTGGTGGTCCCAGGATTAGACTGGACACTTGCAATGGACCCGACAGGTCTAATGAGTACATATTTTAGCTGGAGTAGTTGACTCTCTTTGGTTGCAGGAGGCTGGGTGGATAAGCAGCTAATAAGGCTGCAAACAACGAGCTGAGCAATAAC
>NW_004949104.1:12608122-12612179 GCF_000317375.1 Microtus ochrogaster
GTGATCTTGAACTCCTGATCTTCCTGCCTCCATGTCCTTAGTGCTGGGATTCCAGGCACATCTGGTTTATGCAGTGCTGAGGACCCATCTAGGGTGAAGGGCTTGCCAGATAAGCACTTGACCAGCTGACTACAGCCCCAGCTCCATCCATTTGTCCTTAGTTCCAAGTGTTATCTTCATCTTCTTCCATATCTGGGGCCCTGCTATGATTCAGGTCTGGAGTGTCCCCCAAGGAACACATGTTGAAGGTTTGGTCCCCAGCTTGGTGCTATTGGGAAGTGGTGTCGCCTTTAGGGGTTGGAGGTCTTTAGGTCCTTGGGGATGTGCTGTAGAAAAGGGCACTGGGATCTGAACCCTCCCTCCTCTTCCGCTTCCCTGCCATGAGATGAACAGTCTGATTCTCATATTCCACAGCACTACCATAGGCCCTGCAATAGCTGGTGCTGTGGACAGGAACCTTCATACTGTGAACCAAGTAGCTTCTCCTCTTCACAAGCTGATGATCGCTGGTATTTGATATGGTGATGGCAAATGGACTAACACGGGTCCCTAAATTGGGAGTCTCTTAGGTTTGATTTTCTAGATGTCCAATTTTTGCTTCATAGGTGACGTTTCTAGGGGTAAGGTGACAGGTTGCCATCTCACTTTTCACCAGATGTGCCATCCCATTGTGTCCCTTGGCGATGACCAGACATCTGTGGTACCTTGAGCCAGGTCTAATGAGCATAGCTCCCCAATTCCTGGCTGAGCTTGAACTTGCATGTACAATGCAATATGTGGAATTTCCTTGGAATTCAAATGTAACTGGATAGCCTGCCTTTTATTTGACAATCTTCCACAGCCTGCCTGTCTTCTACCTTCACTCCTCCCTGCCTTTCTGCCTGTGTGCCTTTTTCCCACCCTCCCTCCTTCCTTTTTTCCTTTTACAGGAGCAGGGATGGAACCCAGGACCTTGTGCATGCTAGACAAATGCTCCACCACCGAGCTATGCCCCAGCCACAGGTTTTCTTATCACTTTCATCGTCAAAATCCTGGTGCTGGCCCCTAGGCCTCAACTCCATTCTTGTCCTGCTAAGGAGGGCTGTGATAGCTTCTTAAGACCAGCAGGAAGTCTTTCTTGGAGGAGTTAACCTTCCCAAAGGTGCCCAAGTAACAAGCAGCTGGGGCAGACAGGTGCATCAAGAATGGAAGAAAGCCCAAGGTAGAATAAAAATGCAGGGCATCACCTGGACACCACAGCCTGGGACCACTTCATCAAGGCCCCGTCCAGGGTGGGTGACACACACCAGCAGGTTCTTCTGATCCCAAATACATGAATTTCTCACAAAGAAATTTGTTGTGGGATGGTCTTTCTGTAGACTGTAAATATGTGTTGGTCTCATTGGTTGATAAATGAAGATGCTTTGACCTATACCAAGAAAGGATATAGCCAGGTAGGAAATGCAAGCACAAATAAAGGAGAAGAGGGGTAGAGTTGGGGAGGTAACAGCAGTTGCTGGAGGAGTAAGATACTAGAGCATTATCAGTAAACCACGGGACATGTGGCGATACACAGATCATTAGAAATGGAATTTATATGTAAAAGCTAGCCAGTAATAAGCCTGAGCCATCAGTCAACCAATTATAATTAGCATTAAACTTCTGAGTGATTATTTGTAAGTGGCTGCCGGGATCAAACGGGAGAGAGAAAAGTCTCTGGCTACAGACACGGATGTAGAAAAGCCTTATGTCATGAGTCACGATGCCCCTTCCTCCCCGCCTTCATACAAGTGAAGCATCAGAAAACAGTTCACCCGAGGCACACATTTAAATACGGACAGCCTGTATGCATTGAAATGTCACAAAGCAGGGGAAGGGGAAGCCGAAGGCATACTCTGAGGTTAAGAGCATGTATAGCCCTTCTAAAGGACAATGTTGAGCAGTTCACAACTGCCTGCTAACCCAGCTCCAGAGAACCCAAGACCATCTCTCCTGGCCTCATTGGGCGCCAGCATACATGTGGCACGCACGCACACACACACACACACACACACACACACACACACACACACAAAATAACTTCTTAAGAAGAAATGTTGTTGAGTGGTGGCACACGCCTTTAATCCCAGCATTTGGGAGGCAGAGGCAGGTGGATCTCTGAGTTCGAGACCAGCCTAGTAGCCCTTATTGGCCTGGAAATCACCATATAGACCAGGCTGGTTTTGAATCGTGACAATCTTCCTACCTCTCAGGCGCTGGGATTGCAGGTGTGAGCTACCATGCCTGATTAAAAAAAAAGTATTTATTTCATTTATGTATGTGTGTTCATGTGTGTAAACACAGGTGTGTACATGCCACAGCATAGGTATGAAGGTCAGTAGACAAATCTAAGGGGCTGGAGAGATGGCTCACATGTTACGAGCACTGGCTGCTCTTCTAGAGGACCTGGGTTCAGTTCCAGCACTTCCCAGCATCCACATGAGGGCACCTATAACTCCAGTCCCAGAGGATCTGATGCTCTCTCTGGATTCCTTGGGCACAGCCCACACACACGGTGCAAAGACGCATATTCAGACAAAACACTTACACATACAAAATAAAAATAAATAAAATCTCAAAAAAAGAGACAACCTTAGATGTCAGCCTCACTTTCCGCTGTTTGGCACAGGGTCTCCTGTTTGTTCATCATGAGCACTCCAGGCCAGTTGGCCCAAACGCATCTCAGGATTCTTCAGATTAGAGCTAATGCAGCTGGCTTTATGTGGTGGTGTAGGGATGCGAACTCAGAACCTCATGCTTACGGGGCAAGTGCCTTACCATTGGTAATTCTCCTCAGTCCTTAAAAAATGTTTTAAGAGGGGGGAAGAAAATCTAAGGCCCAGCAGGGTAGCACGCCCCTTTAGTCTCAGCACTCAGGAAGCAGACACAGGTGGATCTCTTGACTTTGAGGTCAGTCTGGTCTATGTAGTGACTTTCAGTTCAGTCAGGGCTGCAGTGAGACCTGTCTCAAAACAAAACAAATCCCACCAAACCACATAAACAAATAAAAGAGTCCACAGGCTGACATGTTGACATAGACCTCTAATCCCAGGGCCTGGGAAACAGAAGCAGGGGGATTGCTGCAAGTGTGAGACCAGCCAGGGCTGCACATCATGATCCTGGCTCAGAAGCAAAACAGCGAAATCAGTGAATATCTATAAACGAAATAATGTAATAATTATAAATAGAAACAGGTAACCTGAGTCCAGGATAACTTATCAAACCATGCCTTTTCCTAGGATACTTACTTTTTATTTGTTCTGTTTGTTTGTTTATGACATGTTATCTTGGGCTGGAGAGAGGGTTCAGCAGTAAGAACACATACCACTCCTGTAGAGGACCTGAGCTCCCAGCACACACATGGGGCAGTTCACAACTGTTCATAACAACAACTTCAGGGATTGGATGCCTCAGGTCCCTGAGGGCACCCACACTTATGTCCCCATACAGACAGATACATATGCATACACATAACTGAAAAAAAAAACCAAAATATTAAAAAAAAAAGACAGGGCATCCCGAAGCTCAGACTAACCTTGAGTTTGCTATGTTGCTGAGACTGACTTTGAACTCCTGATCCTCCTGCCTCTACCTCACAGGTACTGGAATTACAGGCATGTGCAACCACACTTGACTCTTCTTTTTTTTCCCAACTTAATATTTTTTATTAATTGTCTGGGAATTTCATACAATGCACCCCTATCACATGCTTCCCATTCCTCGCACCATTGCACGCCACTGCCCCGACCCACAGGAGAAAAACCCTGAAAAACGAAACACCAAGTCCAGTTTGTGCTGTGAGTATCCTCATTGGAGCATGGTCAAACTTCCAGTGGCCAGCCCCTTAAAGAAAACCGAATTCCAGGCCATCCCCTTGTCATCCCTCCTGCCCCCTCCCCTACCTGCGCACCCTGCTGGAAGCCATCAACAGAGCTATACCTCAGCATCTTTATCATAGGTTTTAAGGACTCTCTTCAATAGCTTCTTGTCTGCTCTCTCTCTCTCTCTCTCTCTCTCTCTCTCTCTCTCTCTCTCTCTC
>NW_004949104.1:12615886-12621536 GCF_000317375.1 Microtus ochrogaster
GATGGAACGCCACCCCACTCCTTCCCAGAACATGCTTCCATTTTTTTTCTATGAAAACTGCCTGACTGAGCAGTGGGCTGGGATTCTCAGAACCTGCTTCGATTCCAGGAACTATCTGCTCCATTCTGTTTTGTGTTTGCTCAAATAAACTAAATTCTCTTTGGCACTCCCTCAGGAGACTCCCCATCTGTTACCTGGGTCTTCGCCCTCACCCCTGCCTGACACCTGGCAACCCCGATCCTGCTTTCAGCCTAACCTTTCCTTTGTCAGGGTCTGTCAGTTTTCTGTCTGATACAAGCTACACAAGAAGAGAAGAAAGATTTAGAGCTTCAGGGCTCCCAGGAAGTAGAGTCAGACAAGAAAAACACCACGAAGTCAAGGGAAACCTGGTCAGATGGTTGGCGCACCCCAGAAGGAAACATTCCTCAAGTCAACTGCACTGAGCCTCTCTTCATCAAGGGTGCAAGGTTCCTCCTTGCCCCAGGCTTGAAGGCTGCCCTGGTGCCATTGATGACAGCCGTGTTTATTTTCTTATCAGCCAAGTAAAAGTCAGAGGCCAGGTTGAAAGCGAAGTCCCCACAGCTGACAGTGGCATAAAGACCAAAGTAAATGTCAATATCCTGGAGATTGGGGCAGGTGTTTCAAGTGCAGGAAGGCCGTGGGGAGCGTGGCCATCTGCCGTACAGCATCTACCCGAGATCAATCTAAACGACCATAGGATGTGCTGCTATTACATTTTTAGGGTTTTTGGTTTGTTTGTATTGCATTGTTTTTAGAACGAGGGTCTCACATAGCCCAGGCTGGCCTCTAGCAGAGGATGGCCTTGAACCCATGATCTCTTGACTCTACTTCCCAAGTGCCTGGAGGGTGTTCACCATCACACTGGGTGTTATTTGGTGTTGGGGATTGAACCTAGGACTTTGTGCCGGCTAGTCAAGCACTCTACCGAGCCCCAACTCAGCTCAGGCCCTAGCCCTCATCATAGCCAAACAGAAGGGGGAGAGAGAGAGAGAGAGAGAGAGAGAGAGAGAGAGAGAGAGAGAGAGATGTTTGGGTGTATCTGTGTGTGCAGTCTGGTATGTGCAGGTGCATTTGTCATGTGTGCATGTGTGGAGGGCAGAGGATCAATCTCCGGTCTCTTTCTCTGTCATGTTAGATTTCTGCTAGACTGTCTGGTAAAGTGCTTCAGGAAGGCCTGAGTTTGAATCTCAGAACCTGCCTACAGCAGTACACAGGGCTCAAGTCTGTGGCCCCAGTGCCTCTGTGTAGACCAGAAAGGACAGTGCTTGGCCATCTTCTAAACACCTGTGTGTAGTGGGGGGCAGTTGCAGTCTCAAGGGTCTCTCCACGCCTACACTCCATGCTTTCACCCCTGAGGGTGGGGGGAAGAAAGGGAGCTGGAGTGCCTCCTTGCCTGCTATAAGAGGACCGGAACCAGAGCCAGTGGGATGCATGCCTAGAACTGCTGAGATTCATTCTAAGTAATCAGCTCAGGCAATTTCTTGTAGGGTCAGGGAGTCTGAAGAGGGACAGAAGATCAGCAAGGTAAAGCTAGGCCCTGGGTGGATGCCGGCATTGCCGTCTCCTGCTCCTTCCCCTCTTCCCCACCTCTTCTTCCCCTCCCTTTCTCAGTTCTACCCCAGGAAAAGGTTTTTCCTGGCTGACAGAGGCATGCTTAGGTCACCCGTTTACTTGAGTTGACTGATGGTAGGTGGGAGTTATATCCACCAGATAATTCACAGCAACATCTAGGTTAATGTTCAGTGGACAGCCTTACAGACACCAGGCTGGTTCCCAAAACAGGGAGCAAAGCCCTTGGAGGGGTTGTGTGAACTGCCTGACATTATTCTGAGCGTTCACACTATACAACAAATGTCAGCATACTCCATGTATTTGCTGGGAGTGGGTCTCTGAGGCAGGCACTGAAGTCTCAGTGCAGGTTCCGGATGTTCAACTCATGCTGTGTCAACATCAACCTGCGAGGCTCCTCCTGCACTGTGTGCCATGTGCATGCAGTACCCTTGGAGACCAGAAGAGGGAGATGGGCTTTTTGGGACCGGAATTAGATGGCGCCATGTGAGTTCTGGGATTCAAACCTGGGTCCTCTGGAAGGGCTGTCTCTCCATCCCTGACTGTGCAATCCTTAAGACAAGTCTACAAGTCTTGCATCCCATGTCAAGTGCTCAGCAAACATTTAAAGAGTTAGAAGTTCTCTTAAGTAGGGGGCAGGGCAGGGATTGAACCCGGGGCCTCATTCACACTGCTCCTGAACTACACCTCAGCCCTTGAAATCACAGATAACTCTTAAGATGGACCGAGTGTTCTCAACATCCTTCTCCTGAATAAAGCTTCACGTTCTTATTGTTGTTTTGAAACAGGTCTCAAAGAAACCAGTCTGGTTTCCAACTCAACCACAAAACCAAGGATGACCTTGAATTTATAATCCTCCTGCCTCAGCTTCCTACCTCCAAAGTGTTGGGATTACAGGTGTGTGCCATAACACCTAGTTTTTTCTCCCCTTGAAAGAGTCTCCCTATATAATCCAAGCTATCCTGTCCAGGATGGTCTTGAATTCATAGTGTTCCTCCTGCCTCAGCCTCCCAAGTGCCATGATTGCAAGCTTAAGCCATGTCCCTGGCTCTAAGATTTAACTTTGAAATATTATTATTGTTATTATTATTTATTATTATTATTATAACTTTGGTATTCCAAGACAGGGTCTCTCTGTAGTTTTGGACCCTGTCCAGGAACTAGCTCTTGTAGACCAGGCTGGCCTTGAACTCACAGAGATCTGATTGCCTCTGCTTCCCTAGTGCTGGGATTAAAGGTGTGGATTACTACTGCCTGGCTCCATGAGTGCTTTGAACTCTATTTGGCAATCCCAGGCAAGTCCCTCTGTCAGTCCCTGATGAAGAAAACAGAGGTCTTGGAAAACTGAGACAATCTTGGGTCACAGTTTGTAGGTCCCGAAGGTGCTTGAACCCAGCAGCTACATTCTACCTGGGATCTAATGATCGATCCCTCTTCCACATCCAGTCATGGCTGTGGCTTCTGTAGCCTGAGAACTCACCTGTCATCCAGCTGGCACCCCTGCTTTGGAGCTGAGCAGCACACAGGGTGTTGTTAGTAATAGCAGAACTAGGGGTGTAGCTCAGTTGGTAGAGTGTTTGCCTAGCATATAGGATGCACTGAGTGATCCCCAACACTGCGTCAACCAGATAATCCCCAACACTGTGTCAGCCAGATAATCTCCAACACTGCGTCAACCAGGTAATCCCCAACACTACGTCAACCAGGTAATCCCAGCCGTGGTCCTGCAATCCCAGCCCAACCTGTGCTACATGAGAACCTTTTTTGCTTTATTTATTTATTTGAGACAGGGTTTCTCTGTGTAATTTTGGACTTCGTGTCTTGGAACTCACTCTGTAGACCAGGCTGGCCTCAAACTCACAGAGGTCCACTTGCCTTTGCCTCCCGAGTGCTGGGATTAAAGGCACGGGCCACCAGGTCTGAGAGCCTTTTTTTTAAAAGCAGCCTTGGACCCTCATGAACTTTCAGACCTTGGGCACACTCTCCTGGTCAGCTCTCCAAGCCAGGCAAAGCCTGGGAGCTGGGAAGCCCTACTGTGGCCTCCATATGCTGTTTGCTCAGTGGGGTGTGGACTCTGCCTGCTCTGAACTTGTGTTTACTAGGCAAATGTCACCTGGGTCCCACCAGCCTATCTTTGCAACCAAAGAATGGGAACCAAGACTGAAAGGAGCTTGTTTAGACACCCTCCCCAGTTTTCAGTTTCTAATAGTGTGCAAAGCAGGGGCTGGTGAAGTAGCCCAGTTCTGGACTGCCTGCCTGCTGAGCATGCAGGGGCCCTGGTTGGCTCCATTCCTAGAACAAAAAACTGAGGTCATTCGGAGGTCATTGAGAAGTGCTGCCACCCAAAGAGCAGTGGGACAGGCCCTGGTCCCCTCCCTGCCCACGTGAACTGCAGGATTCTGCACAGAATCCACAGTTGCTGGGACCCAGGTCTGGATCCCTGTTCCTTCGTGGACAGCCGGGGTGACTGTGTTCAGCCTCTCAGAACTCATCTTTCTGAAAGGCCCAGGCTGGCAATGCCCCCAAGGGACAGGGCATTTGGCTAGCATGTGCATAACATGACCTTGCAGGAATGGTCACAGTGCGTGGCTTGTGCCCGTATTTCTTAGCTATTGTTCCTATGCTGACCTATTTCACACAGCCTCCTGTGTGTTTCTGCGCAAATGAAGACACTTTAGAGTAAAGTGAGCAGAAACGGGGCTTTGCGTACTTTGCCCCTGTTTCCTACTGGGCCTCCTCTTCCTGGAAAAAGCTTTCAAGAAATTCTAGCCATGGGAAGAAAGCAAACAAGGGAGATAGATACTAATCTGTAAAAACAACAGATTCCCTCTTTCTCCGGCAGCCGGGAACAAATCCACTCCTTGGTAACTCACCCCCTGTTCAATGTCCAACCCGGGCTTCCTGTTCTGAACTGGTAAACAAGGTCCCTTACTGGAAGCCAGGCTCCTGGGCCTCTGCGATTTCGTCAGCTGCTCACTCTCCCAGGAGAACCAGTGACACCTGTCAAGCCTGCAGCCAAGTCCAGAGGGCAAGCTGCGTAGTTCAAGGTCCACCTGGCCGCTTCCCTTTTGCGTTTGTGGTTCAAGTGTGGCACATTTAAAGACACCTGTACCGGTGCCAAGCCAAATGCGGCTTGGAAAGAAGACGGGAGACTGAAGGTTAGCAGGCTGGCTGTGCAGAGGGGGGCTGCCACCCCTCGGAGTCGCCGGGCAAGCCTAGGCAGCTCAGTGATTAGAGCAAGCCCCTCGCTACTCACAGCTCTCTTTATGCCTTTATTCTGATCTGTCCACGGTTGGAACCTTGAGAGAGTGAGATTAGGAAAGGGTTCAGAGACAGGAATTAAAATACACATACGCAAAAGGGATCTTCTTGTGCTCTCTCGGGGACAGTGGCAGGTGTTAAGGTTTACCTCTGTCATGCTTTTGTCAGTTTCAAGCCACTTTTAGGACCGGATGAACATGACTTCCTTATTGAGACGGTGTCTCAGGTGCCAGGTGGCCTCCAGCTTCATTAGTAGGGAGAAGCAGAGCAGGAGGAAAAGCTAAGCTAAACCCTATGCAAACCCCTACCCACCCTTCAAAGCCCATTCGAATATGCCCTTCTTTATGAAGCCTTCCTCGATAACTCGGGAATTTGGACCTTGTTCCCAGCCTTCTCGAGAGGCCTTTCACAATCATGCTGCAGGAGAACTGGTCGTGTCACACACTCGTGATCCCAGTTACTGTGGAGGCTGAGGCAGGGGGATCACAAGTCCAAGACCTGGTTGGACTATAGAATGAGTCCAAGGCTAGCTTGAGGAGCTTAGCTGAGATTCTTTTTTGAAAGAGTGTTGGTGGTGTGTGTGTGTATGTGTGTGTGTGTTGGTGGTGTGTGTGTATGTGTGTGTTGGTGGTGTGTGTGTGTATGTGTTATGTTGGTGGTGTATGTGTGTATGTGTGTGTGTGTTGGTGGTGTGTGTGTGTATGTGTGTGTGTATTGGTGGTGTGCATGTGTATGTGTGTGTGTTGGTGGTGTGCATGTGTATGTGTGTGTTGGTGGTGTGTGTGTATGTGTGTGTGTT
>NW_004949104.1:12621901-12623303 GCF_000317375.1 Microtus ochrogaster
GTGTTGGTGGTGTATGTGTACATGAATGCTGGTGGTGTGTTTGTGTATGTGTGTGTATTAGTGGTGTGTGTGTTAGTGGTGTGTGTGTGTATGTGTGTATGTTGGTGGAGTATGTGTGAGTTGGTGGTATATGTGTACGTGTGTGTGGTGGTGGTGTATGTGTATGTGTGTGTGGTGGTATGTGTGTGTTGGTGGTATATGTGAATGTGTGTGTGTGCTGGTGATATGTATGTACATGTGTGTGTACCTGTGTGTGTTGGTGTGTTTGTTTGTAGTGTTTGTGAGGGTTTGAGGGTGAAGGTGGTGTGTGTTTGTGTTGGTGGTGGAGGGTAAGGGTGTATGTATGTGGTGGTGGTGTGTGTGTACATGTGTGTGTGTGTGTGTGTGTGTTGGTGTGTGTGTACATGTGTGTGTGTTGGTGGTATGTGTGTATGTGTGTGTGTTGGTGGTGTGTGAGGGTTTGAGGGTGAAGATGGTGTGTGTTTGTGTTGGTGGTAGAGGGTAAGGGTCTGTGTGTGTGTGTTGGGGTGTGGGGTTGAGGTGATGTGTGTGTGTGTTGGGGTAGGTTGGTGTGTCTCTCAGTGGTAGAGCTCTTGCCTAGTCCACACGAGACCTTGGGATCGATCTTCAGCACACAAACCATAAAAAGAGGCAGGTGTGGTTGCAGCTGTTCCCTTACTGCTGGAAGGGAAAGCCACATTGCAGACCGCGGACTGTCGGCTGCTGAGGGACATGACTGTTGTACAGGTGACATGAATGAGTCACAGGGCTAGAGGAATTCTCACTCATCCCCGCACTAGTGGCCTGGCCTGTGTCTGTAAGGAGCTGCCCTTGGCTCAAGGTCTACCCTGCCTGCTTGACCCACCCTGTACTGACGCTGTGAGAGGGCAGCCTCACAAAGGGTTTGTTCCAGTTGCTAACATCTCTTTCTTTTATTTGTTCTTGGATTGCTTTGTTCTGCTTTTGGACAGGGTCTCATCTATTTTAGGTTCCCTTCAAACTTCCTCTGTAGCTAAGGATGACTTGGCAGTGGGATCCTTCTGCCTCCACTGCCCAAGCTGGAATTAAAGTGGTGTGCCACTGTGCCCGTGTGTGCCTGTGTGTGCCACTGTGTCTGTATGCACCACTGTGCCTGTGTGCACCACTGTGCCTGTGTGTGCCTGTGTGCGCCACTGTGTCTGTATGCACTACTGTGCCTGTGTGTGCCTGTGTGCGCCACTGTGCCCGTGTGTGCCTGTGTGTGCCACTGTGTCTGTATGCACCACTGTGCCTGTGTGCACCACTGTGCCTGTGTGTGCCTGTGTGCACCACTGTGTCTGTATGCACCACTGTGCCTGTGTGCACTACTGTGCCTGTGTGTGCCTGTGTGCGCCACTGTGCGCCACTGTGTCTGTATGCACCA
>NW_004949104.1:12623588-12626383 GCF_000317375.1 Microtus ochrogaster
GTGTGTGCCTGTGTGCGCCACTGTGCCTGTGTGTATTTCCTTCTTTCCTTTCTTTGAGACAGGCTCTCCAGGGTCTCACTCTGTAGGCTAGACTGGCCTGACTCACAGAGGTTCTCATGCCTCAGCCTCTTGAATGCTGGGCTTACAAGTATGAAGCACCAGGCCAAGTTTGTTTGTTTTTATTCTTATTTATTTTGGAGTGCTAGTGTTAAGGCCACAGTCTCAAGTGTTCTAGGCACAAGGTCACATTTTATGTGTATTAGGTGTTTTGTCACGGGAAGTTTCGGGGCCCCCTAAAACTGGAGTTACAGACAATGAACTGTATTGCAAGCTGCCATGTGGGTGCTGGGACTTGAACCTGGGTCCTCTGGAAGAGCAGCCAGTGCTCTTAACTGTTGAGCCATTTCTCCAGGTCCCCAAGGTCACATTTTAATTTTAACTTTTTAAGGCGAGGGCCTCACTGTGTGGCACAGGCCGGCCTTCAGTGATCAGTCTCCCTTCCTTAACTTAGATCCCAGAGGTGGGATGATGGGGCTACACCACCTTGCCCACCTGGAGGTCACATTACAAAGTACAGCTCCTGTCTTCTTCATCCCCAGACCTGAGCACCCAGGGTTTTTGGCACAGAGCAGTTGTCAGAAGCCACCCACGATTAGCCGTGGTGCAATCCCAGGCCTTGCCCAGAACCTCCCAGAAGGCCATGATCTGTGTGCTCAGCAAGTGTTTGTAGTCCTCTGTTGGACATTTTGTTTGAGGTCACACTAACGGGGCAAATAAATGGCATCCTGGGAACAGGAGTGTCCCCCACAAAGGGCGAGCCGGCATTTGAGTCCCGTACACTGTGGGGGCGGCAGCTAGAGAAAAGCCGCCTGGTGCTTACCGCATCTGTGCTGTGGCCAACAACCAAATTCAGAGCATTGGCTGCTCTTCTTAGAGGACCCAGGTCCAATTCTCAGCACGCTAACAAACATCTGTAATTCTGGAACTAGAGGATCTGACTCCCCTTCTGGCCTCCTTGGGCACAAGTGACACACAGGCATGCAGGCAGGCAGAACACACATATACATAAAATAAAAATAAATTTAAAGGCCCTATAGTTATGTTTCTCTATTTAAAGAGGCAGATTCAGGAGGGAGAGCTGGCTCACCGGCTAGGAGCACTGCCATTCTTGCAGAGGACCTGGGCTCCCAGCACCTGCGTGGCGGCTCACAGAACATCCCTAACGCCAGTTTCAGGAGCTCAGACACATTTTCGGATCTCCTTGGGCTCCTGCACGCCCTTGGTGCACAGGCATACACTCAGGCACACACATACACAAGAAATCAATCTTAAAGAGGCAGGGTGAGGGGCTGGGGGCGGATCTACATTGGTGGTGCTGTTCTAGGACGGGCAGGCCAGCGTTTGATGCACAGCACTGTCCACGGTGGTCGAGCAAGTTTTTCATTTCAGCAATCAGGAGGTGGGGACAGGAGGCCCAGAAACTCAAGGTTATCTTCAGAGCATACTGCATTTCAGGTCAGCCTGGGCTACACGAGACCATCTCAAAAGGCAGGGGCAAGAAGGTAGCTTAGTAGTAAAACATTTGCTCTGCAAACAACCATGAATAAAGTTGGGAATGCTGGCACAAGCTTGTATTCCCAAGGCTGGGGAGGCAGAGACAGGCAGAATTCTGGGCTGCCTGGCTAGCTAGCCTGGTCTAATTGTCAAGCTCCGGGTCCCAGTGAGAGACCTTGTCTCATAAAAGAAGGGGTGGGATGCCCTGGAGAGAGGGCTTAAGAGCACTTGTTGCTCTTCCAGAGGACCCAGTTTCATTCCCAGCACCTACACTAACAACTGTCTGTGTTTCTGGCCTCCATGGGTATTGCATGCGTATGGTACACAGACATACAGGCATAAAATACATAAAGATAAATGAATAGGGAAATATTTGGAAAGACTTGGCTATGGGCTGTTCCCTCGGCCTTCTGGGAAGTGCTGTATTTCTTGGCTAACATCTGTCTGCAGGACAGGTATGCGGAGGAGTGGAGGCACAGCTGGAGCACAATGTTCTACCTCTCATGTACCAGGCCCTGATTCCATCTTTGGCCTCTGTCCAAGGGCTAGAAAGAAAGAGGAAACCAGATATTGGGAGAGGAAAGGAAGGCCAGGACAAAGGGGAGACGGAGAAGAGGTGGGAATGCCTGTCGGCAGCAGCTGGTAATAACAATAGCCTACATTAGCCCGTGTGTTCTCTGACACACCCTGGCCTGAATGCATTCGCTTAAGCAATCTTGCTTTAGAGACAAGGAAAGCAAGGCTCAGAGAGATTAAGGAACTTGTCCAAGCTTACTCAACCCATATATGTGGGAGCCCCGACAATCCGCCCCATGTCTCCATTTCACAAGCCGATACCCCAGTCACAGCTCGGGGTGACTGCTTCTGGGAGTGGAAGCTCAGTGGTTTCTCTCTCCGTGCCCTCTGAAGAAAGTGGAATTCCTCCTCCTCCTCCAGGACTAAAGCTTCTCTGTCTTCTCTTGTCTCCTTTATTCACCAAACCAGAGTTTGTTGCTTTCAAAGTCTAGAGTCCCTAGAACATTCTCAGGAAATCTAGACCCCAGTGGGACCCTGACATCACCCAAAGGCAGCAGCATCTTTGTCTTTGAAGGTGAACTTGAATCAGTTTAGCTGTCCACATAATACTGTTTATTGGGATCCATTTTCAAACATCCTGACAGGTATACGTACACACACACTGTCTCTCTCTCTCTCTCTCTCTCTCTCTCTCTCTCTCTCTCTCTCTCTCTCTCTCACACACA
>NW_004949104.1:12626803-12631999 GCF_000317375.1 Microtus ochrogaster
GCATTCAGTTTAGTTTTCCCTGCCTAGCTGTGTTCCCCTATAGCTCTGCTATAGGCCCAAAGCAGTTCCTTTATTAACCAATGGCATTCACAGCATACAAAGGGGAATCCCACATCAGTCAACAAACAAAGCAAGACCCTGGAGCAAAAAGAGGATGTTGGGAACAATGGCTCAAATCTACCTCCGGACTAGTTCAATGAGTAGCAGTGTCCTGTTGGTTTCTTAGTTTAGGACGAATGGATCAAAATAATGTCAGCTGATAGCAGTAAGGGAAATTGAGGCTAAAGAACAACTTTTAGACATAAGAGTTTAACGCTAGCATGGGAAGCACACCCAGACCCTGTCTCAAAAACTTAAAAAGTTGCCAGGTGTGGCTGCACACACCTTCAATTCTGGCACTTGGAAGGCAGAGGCAGGTGGGATTAAAGGTGTGTGCCACCACCGCCCGGCTTGAAAGATTTTTTGAGATTCCAAGTTTCTTTCTTTGACTCATGGTTGTGGATCAAGATATGAGCTCTCAGCTACTTCTCCAGAATCATGCCTGTGGCTGCTTCCATGCTCCCTGCCATGATGGTCGCGCACTCTAACCCCCTGTAGGCTCTTTCTATATACAAGTTGCCTTGGTCATGGTGTTTTGTCATGACAATAGGAAAGTAACGAAGACACCCACTGCCACTATTTCCCTCCAATTTCACGTGCTCTTCCTATTTTCTCCAGTATCACTGGGTGTACTTGGTATTGACAGTAAGTGTTTGGGTGTAGGGCCATCTACCGGAGCATGGGTAGCCTTTCAGGGCTGCATCTCCAGAGAAAATGGACTCTCCTTCTCCCAATAGTCTTTAATTGCCAATAGCTCCCAAGCTGGGGGTGGGACTTCATGCCTACTGTAACACTTCATGCTGGCATTCTGAATGTCTTGATCTGATGAATGCAGTCACGGCTGCTGTGAGTCCGTATGTGCCACTGCCCTGCTGTGCCCTTGTGGTCACCCACTGCCTCTGGCTCTCAGTCTTTCCTCCCCTTCTTCCATGATGACCTTGGGAGGACAGGATATGGTACAGATGTCTCATTTAGGGCTGGGTATTCTTTAGTCTCTCGTCCTCTGCATATGAACCAGCTGTGGCTCTTAGTGTAATCAACATAGGCTGCAAAAAGAAGCTTCTCTGATGAAGGCTGAGATATGTGCTCGCCTATGGGTATAAGGATAAGGCTTTTGGAGCAGATTTACTAGGTGCTATGTCCGTTTAGCAGAATGATGGTGGCAGGTTCTCCGCAAGGGCCTGTGACCTCTCTAGCCACAATATCCATGTCAGGCATGGCTTCCTGCTTGTGGAGTGGATCTTGAATTCCACCAGAAAGTGGTTGGTTACTCTCATAACATTCATTGGTGGGCACAGCTTGCCAGGCTGGTCACTATTGCAGTTTGCAGGGTTCCCAGCTGTGTAAGGTGACTTCTCCAGGAGCATGCCCGGCACCTTCCAGTGCTATGAAAGCTAGCCAGTGGGGACGAAGCTTCCAGATCTGTACCAACTTGATTTCTCCAGAGATAGATTAGCTGGAGTTCTCTATATAGACTAGGCTGGCCTTGAACTCAGAGATCATTTACTTCTGCCACCTGAGTGCAGAAGGCCTGGTGTGTGTGTGTGTGTGTGTGTGTGTGTGTGTGTGTGTGTGTGTGTATACACCATGTAGAACTCAGGGAATAATTAATTTGCGGAAGTTGGTTCTGCCCTTCCACCATGTCCGTGTGGGTCGTGGTTGTAGAACTCAAGTCATAAGGCTTGGGAGAAAGTGCTCCTGCTCACTGAGCCATGCTGGCCCACCCTCTGCCTCTTGGCCAGCTTCTCTCCAAACTAGCTTCACAACTGGTTTTTGAGCAAATAAAAAAATTAAATTAGATTTATTCATTTTATCTGTATTGTGCCTACAGGTATGTGTGTGCTTTGTCCCCTTGAAGGTCAAAAGAGGACATTAGATTCCTTGACTCTGGAGTTACAGGTGGAATGGCTGGGAACCACCATGTAGATGTGGGAATCCAACCTGTGTTGTCGGCAGGAGCAACAAGCGCTCTTAGCCACAGAACCATCTCTCTAGCCTTTTCTGGGTAAAATTCAAATAATATCAAAATAAAAGATTTAAGAAATGTCCATGGCAGCAGAGTGATTTTATTTCTTCTTAGTGATGGAGGCCCATGATGATTAAACTTCTTTCAAGCAAGATAAAACTGGTTTCCTCTGATGCTTTTGAACCTCAGAGTCCAGAATACTTAGGGACAATGGATAGGTTGTGATCAATCAATCAATAAAAGTCTGGAGCCATTCTCTGCTGCAGGTGGCTGAAAGTGGCAGATGTGTGACACCATCTTTTCCTTTGCCCTTTCAACCCCTGTACAACTGACTGGGCAAACCAACGGTAGCATTCTGCAAACCCAACCTCCGAAGAAGGGTTGGATTTCTTGGAACCCTTAAATGCGCAAGTGAACTTCAGGAAGTAACGCAACTCTTTTCCAGAAAGAGGCCAGTGATCACAGAATCGAAGGAAACACTTACCACCGTGACCCGGGGACTTCCTGCCCCTCCCCACAGCATCTCAAAGAAGTTCAAACGGCTCACAAATGGACATCCGTCCGACATACCGGGAGTGTTGCTCAGTGGTGGAGTACTTGCCTTGCCTGGGAGAGACCCTGACTTCTGTCTCCAGCCCTGCAAAGAGAGAAAAAAAGAAATAAAAACAAAGTTGGCAAGAAAGGCAGGGGCTTTGGAGTAGAAGAAGAAACTGCTTGCCCTGGGATCTAGTCTACCTTCCCCAGTGTCTGAGAGCCAAAGGACTTCAACACAACAGGCCAAACCAAGATTACCACAGAGATAGTAGTGCCTGCTCTCCTAAAGACATCAGACAAGAGTGCTGCAGACCGCAAATGTGCAAACGTGCTTGCTCGGGGCCAGAGCGCCCCTTACTTTGAGTTCCTCCATACTAGTACCCCTCTCTTACCCCCAGATCTAAACAGTTCACCTCGTAAGACCAGCTGCCTTAGAATTTCATTTTAAAAAGTCTCTTGGGTTGTCAAGGTGGCTCAGCGGTTACCCTATGGTGCTTGTCACCAAGCCTGACCACCTGAGTGTAATCCTGGACCTACAAAGGGAAGGGGAAAACTGACTCCGCACTCCTGCCTGGCATGCGTGTGAAAGCGTGCTCGCCAGCTCACACACACCTGAGTAAATACATGTGATACAGTTTTTAAAGAAAAATATTCTTGAAGATAAGAGAAAATAAAAGCTTAAACTGATATATTTTGCTTATCTTTTATTTTCTGAGGCAGGGTCTCACTATTTAGCCCTGGCTGTCCTGGAACTCACTGTCCCGGCTGTCCTTGTACACAGAGATCCGCCTGCCTCTGCCTCCTGAGTGCTAGGATTAAAGGCATGCGCCAGCACTGCCTGACTTTACTCATCTTTTAAACCTCACTTCATTCCAACTTTGCTTAATTTTTCAACCTTATAAATTACATCGTTTGAGGAATATAGCTCAGGAAATTACAGGCTCGTGTATGTAGGCACTGTGAGAACATCTGAGCCCCTTTCTCTCTTACCTCTAGCTAGCACTTCCTGCAAGGGTAACATCCAGGTTCTATTTCACAAGAAAAAGGAATTCGTTCTTCATTCTCTCCTGGCTCACTTAAGAGAGTTTGGGTGATTCCCCCTCCCCTACCCCAAACTAGAGGCAGATTTCTGAATCCTAGGGTGACAACCAGGAAGCACCCCACCCAGCTTTCATTGAAGGGTTCAGTTTTGGAGCCAGTGAGGTGGCTCAGAAGGAAAGGGCACTTGCGCCGAACCCTGATGATCTGGATTTGCTCCTTCGAACCCTCCGTGTGGAATGGGAGAACTGACTTCCGCAAGTTGTCATCTGACCTCCATATGGTTGCAATGGTATGGCCGTGTGCGCGTGTGTGCACATGTTTCCACTCTCACACACAGAATAAACACATGCCATTGTTTAAAAGTTCCAGTTTTTCTTTGTGAGACTATAAAAATGTCATTCCAAACATTGTTTCCTTTCACTGGTCCTGTTTTTTTTGTTTTGTTTTGTTTCTTATGGGTTTTTTTTTTGGGGGGGGGGGGACAGGTTCTCATTTTGAAGCCCAGGCTGGTCTTGAACTTAATTCTATTTCCCCAGCTTCCTAAATGCTGGGATCAGTGGTACACACCATGATATTCAGGCTTTTTCTTTTTAATTGGTGTGTGTGGGTCAGTGCTCAGTGTAGTGTTTTGTTTTGTTTGTTTTCTGGAAAATGTGACATTAAACACAATCAAAGCGTTCATGAGAACATGGACTCAAGCAGCCCGAATTCTATGCCCGTTCTTCAGAACCATTTCTACACCCAGCTAGCTGGTCTTCAGGGAGATGAAGTATAGGCCCAAGGCAGCCCTTACCTTCAGAGTGATTATAGTCTGCTCTGGAGGTGCAGACAGGCCGGCCAGCGCTGTGGAACAGCAGGTATGGTCTGGAGAGAGGCCTGGCTTGAGTTCAGAGCTCTGGGTCCCAGTAAGGGGACATGGTGGCAGTGTTGGAAGCCATTTGGCAACGTCCGAAGACAATTTTTGTTGTCACAACTGGGGATGGAGGGCATACATTTGAGATTTTGTAGAAAGAGGCCCCAGGCACACTGCTAAAAACCTTGGGAGGCACAAAACACAGGGTACCTCCTACCTCCTACCACAGAGAATTGTCTAGCTCCAACTGTCGATAATTCTAAGGTAGAAAAACTGACTTCACCAGAAAGAGGAAATGGGATTTGTGAGCAAACTAATAAGGGAAGGAGGGGGTGGAAAGCGGCTCAGCTGCTGAAGCTGTTACCGCGCAAGCATGCGGACCGCAGGTTAGATTGCCAGTGCTCGTGTGAAAAGCTAGGCACACACCTGTGTGCACTGGGGAGGAGGAGACAGAGGGTCCCTTGGTTTGCTGGTGCACCAGTCTAGTCACAGCACGTCAGGGAGAGACCCCGAGTCTAACAATAGGCTGGAAAGTGGTAGACAAGACCAGATGCCAGCCCCTGGCCTTCCAACATATAAACATATAATCCTGTACACGCACTTGAGTGCACACACATGTGAAAGCACCCTCACACACACACTCACACCACACACCATACACATACTACCACACATGGATACAACACCACACACACACACACAC
>NW_004949104.1:12632114-12635763 GCF_000317375.1 Microtus ochrogaster
CTACCACACATGGATACAACACCACACACACACACACACCACATATATACCATCACACACACACCATACACATACTACCACACATGGATACAACATCACACACACACACACATACATGTACACCACACACACACCACATATATACCATCACACACACACCATACACATACTACCCACATGGATACAACACCACACACACACACACATATGTACACCACACACACACCACATATATACCATCACACACACATACAAAACACCACACACACATCACTCATGCATACACCACACACACACCACACATATACCACCACAAACATATACAACACTGCACACACATAGACCACACACACATACACACATATACACACACACAAAACACCACCAACACACACACTACACACCCAAAACACCACACACACATACACCACACACACACACACACACACACACACTCACACACACTCGGCTGTCTTGGAGCATGACAGGGCTGCAGGTGGGACAGGGCTGAATGAGAGAAGGCATCAGTAGTCCTAAGGTGAGTATCTCTTCCCTTCTCACCCACAAGCGTGACTCTGGCTAGGTGACTCATCTCCTTTCCTGGTGACAGAAAACAGGCTACTGTCCCAGGGCCACCTACTTGCAGTTGCCCTGTTCAGGTACAGTTCCTCACAGTGCTGCTAACCCACCCATGGGAACAACAAAGACACAGTGTTCAGAGAAGCCATGACGGGCAGCGGGAAAAACAAGGGCTGTGTTTTATGACATGGCACAAGAAGCCAGCTGTCCTGGAGTTTAGAGTTCTTACGTAACTGCGGATGTGGGCGTGCTCAGTCCGGTGAAGCCGTGAGGCAGCCGGGGACTCTCAAATCTTTAACATGGACTTTCTTTTCTCATACTTGGCAAAATGGCTGCTGAACCCTCAATTTATGCAACTAGGTCAACATTCCAGGCAGGCCGGAAAGGGAGAGAGGTAAAGCCAATAGGCAAGAGGTGAAAGGTAAAGTCCTTGCCGCTGAGTAAACTTCCTGGAACCCTCTATGCCTCTGAGCTTCCACTGACACATTGGTTCAGACCGTACTGTTCAGCTATCTTCAGTTCCATGAGAATCTGAAAGTTGAGTGTTTTCAAATACGCTCCTTGGACCAAATAGATTTGGCCAAGTCAGGAAAGTAGAATAGATACCCCCTAGGCTACTGAGAATGTCAGTGTACCATAGAGCGAGCATATCCAGCGGTCAGTGTCCACAATGAGCCGCCTGAGGCTGAATTCTGCCTTCAGGAGAATGGGGTGATGCACAAGACTTCCAGGGCAATTTAAAGAACGTTGTCATTGAGAGTATAGCGTAGGCTGGGCGTGGTGGAACATGCCTGAAATCCCAGTTCTGGAGGCAGAGGCAAAAAGTTTGCCAGTTTGAGGCCAGTGGAACCATGACCCTCAAAGAAATGAATGAGAGTAAGGAAAAAGGAAAGAAGGAAGACTCTCTTAGGGAAGATGGGAGTTCTGTCGTCATCCAAACGGCAAGAGGGGAGCTTGGGGGTTGAGTCTGTGCTTAGTATGTGCACGGCCCTGCGTTGGTGCCCAAGCGCCATGAAGATGAAGATGATGATCACTCGAGAAACTATTAATTCCTTGCTGGGTATGGGCAGTTGCAAGCCTGGAGTCCCAACTTCTTAGGAGGCTGAGGCAGAAGTCAGCTTTGAGCACAGCCTAAGCAATACAGCAAGCCGTCATCTCAAAGCAAAACAACTCCTACCCCCCAAAACTCTGTGTTAACAACAACAACAATAATGTTATACAATTGCTGTGATTACTATCATTATTATTGGTTTTCCACAACAAGGCTTCACTATGTAACAGTACTGGCTGCCCTGGAACTTGCTCTGTACACCAGGCTGGCCTCAAAATCCGCCTGCCTCTGCCTCCTAAATGTTGGGATTAAAGGCGTGTGACACCACCATCCGACTCTATAATTATATATAAAATATAATAAACTCTCTTCTAGGAAGAAACTATAATTCACCCACTTTTTATTATTTTTCTAACTTTGTTTCACTTATTATGTGTGTGGGGGGGGGAGGGCGTTTGTTTCATGTGTAAAGGTCAGAGGACAACTTTGTGGAATCAGTTCTTTCCTTTTACTGTGGGTCCCAAGAACCAAACTGGGAACATCAGAAATATATGGCAATCACCCTTATTACTAAGCATCTCGCTACTGGTCCTGTGTTATTTCTTTCTAACATAGGGTCTCCTATAGCCCAGACTGGCTTTGAAGTCCTAATATATAGGTAAAGCTGGCCTTGAACTCCTGGTCTCCCTGCCTCCGCCTCCCGATTGCTAGGATCATAGCCACGTGACCACACCGAATTGTTCACATTTTATTCACATTTTTGTTATTTTTATCTTGTGTGTGTGAATGTTTTGTTCTCACGCATGTCTGTGCACCACTGGTGTGTCTGCCTGGTGGTACCCGTGAAAGACAGAAGACAGCCTCAGATCCCCTGAAAGTGGTGTTAGATACAGTTGTGAGCTGCCGTGTGGGTGCTGGTAATCAAATCCAAGTCCTCTGGAAGAACAGCCAGCCAGTGTTCTTAACCACTGAGCCATTGCTCCAGCCCTCACATTTATTTTTAAAATATTGATATATTTGGATTTATGTTTACCAATTTATTTCATTTCTAGTTATTCATTTTTTATGGTTCTTCTCCTTCTTCTTCTTCTAAATTTTTTTGGTGCTGGGAATGGAGCCCAGGCTCTCCTGTGTTGATGCACCTTTACCTCTGTCTTGTGTAATAGGTTTTGTTGTCCTCTGTCCTTCAGGGTCTCACTTTCTTATTTCTGGTATCTTTCTTTCTCATGGAATTTGGCTTCTGCTTTTCTAGTACAGTGTTCTCAAATGCTTTGGTTCTCATAGTCACTAAAACAATGTAGCAATGCCGTACATCCCTGGTGGAGATGCTTCTCAGGGCCCGACCTCCCCTCCAGGGCTAGATGTGTGCTGTCCGACGGAATCTAGTTCGTCAAGAACACTCGCCTGTCACTTTAGCAGGAACCTGTGACTTGGATATCTGCTCACCATCAACATGCCATCAGCTCCTCTCCCTTCACTGTGTCCCCTGTCCAGTCCCTCTGGGCCGTCTCCGTGTCCAGCCCTGCCCCCACCGGTCATGGCTGGCCACCTGACTTGCCTGCACATATCCTGTTAGGTCGGTTTAACCAGGATCTCCTTCACCTTTGAAGTTTCCTCTTAGTAATTTTCCATCCTCTGGCTTCCACCCTGCTCTTTGAGCTGAAAAGCCCCGCTTGGCCATGCTGTGTTTAGAGTTGGACCCAATCTCTCTCCCCAGCTTCAGAATCCATTTCTTAACCCTTACATCGACAGTGAATAAAGTCTGTCTGGATGTCTTTAACAAACAGCCTGGGCACGTTTTCTTTAACACCCCTATGGATTTTTAACTTGATAACTAAAATGTCTTGTCATAAATGTAAATATTAACAGAGGATGTTGTTTCAATTTTTGAATAAAAAAAATTGTCAGTGCCAGGATTCAAGCCGGAGAGTGAACACACTGAGTACATCATTCTCAGGCCCAGTACAGCAGGTCTTTCCCTCCTCCTCTTGGCCCCCATCCTCCTCCTCCTCTTTCTCT
>NW_004949104.1:12635863-12660862 GCF_000317375.1 Microtus ochrogaster
TTCCTTCCTTCCTTCCTTCCTTCCTTCCTTCCTTCCTTCCTTCCTTCCTTCCTTCCTTTCTTTTTGAGACACAGTCTTAGGCTAGCCTCAAACTTACCACCTATCTGAGGATGACCTTGAACTCTCAATCTTCCAGTTTCCACCTTCTAGGTGCTGGGTTTTACTGGCCTGTGCCACCTGGGGCAGCTTCTGTGGGACTGAGAATTGAACCTGCTAACTCCCTACTGAACTCTCACTACCCCCTCCCTTTAGGTCACTGAATATCAGCTCAGGGCCTTGAAGGCTGTACAAGTCCTCCATAACTCAGTTTTAGTCCCAAGTTCACTATACAGCTAGAGACATTGACTTTTTTTTTTTTTTTTTAATTTGAGACGGGGACTCACTCACTATGTAGCCTTGGTTGGTCTCAAGTCGAGATCCTCCTGCCTCTGCTGCCTGAGTGATGGGGTTAAAGGCACGTGCCTCCATGTATGGCTTTACTTATCTTTGAACTTTGCTTAATTGTAAACGTAATCTTGAAACCTAGTGGTGAAGTGTGTCCTTTGAGGAATCCAGCTGGGAAAGGCAAGGCTCATCTACATAGCCTTGTGAAAACTCCGGAGCAGCCGCACTTGGGCTTCTCAGAGCAAACTCACGGCCCTCGCCTGGCTCCAGCTCACCCTGAAATTCATTTCCACAGCCTTGCCAAGAATTTCCTGGAGTGGGGGTCACGGAGGGGCGGGAGCTCCTTTGCCTGGGAGTGGCCGTGTTGAGCTGTGTCTGTCTGCTATGCTGACAAAAATGTACTAACTAAAAAGACGAAACAAAACCATGAGGCTCTCTAGCCCTAGTGAGTCAAAGGATTCCACAGATTTCTAGAGGACCAGGAGACCTGTGCAGTAGTTACTTTCTAACTGTAACGGATTAACCATAATTTAGATTTTTTAATACAGGGTCTTGCTATGTAAACCTAGCTGGCTTAGAACTCACTATGTCAACTAGACTGGCCTCAAATATCCACCTGCCTCTGCCTCCTAAACGCTGAGCAAAGGCAGCACCTCCACACTCAGCTGGTATCTTTTTTATGGCTTATTTTTAGGGGCTGGAGAGATGGCTCAGGGGTTAAGAACCCTCGTTGCTCTTGCAGAAGGCATGAGTGAGTTCAGTTCCATCCCCCACATGGTGCTCTAGTTCCAGGGGGCCTGACACCCTCTTCTTAGTACACATGTAAATATCTCTAAAATGGAACGAAAGTATTTAGTTTACTGTTATTTACGCATATGTCTGTGTGTCCGTGTGGAAACGTGCACACGGGTGCTCGTAGAGGCAGGAAAGCCTCGGATCCGCTAAAGCTGCAGCTTTAGGGAGCTGCGATCCACCAGATGGTCTCTGCAAGAGCAGCAAGTGCTTTCCACACGAGTCATCTCCTCAGCACCCACTGGGACATCTTAATATGAAAGTTCAGGGCTGCGGATCTAAGTATAGCATGTGTTTAGCATGTACAATGTCCTGGGTTTACGCTCTAGCATCTAACTCACTAACTAGCTAACTCACTACCCAAGTAACTAATGACACCAGTGAGATGACTCAGTGGGGAGAGAACTCCAAGTCAGAGGGCCCAAGTTCAGTCCCTGGAGTCCATGTCATGAAAGGAGAGCCTCGCTGGCCACACGCTGTCGTCTGAGCTCTGTGTGCATGCTATGGCATGCTTCACCCACCCCAATCTAAATAAACAAAACATAATAAAATTTAAAAACAATTAAAACTTTATTATTCTTTTAAACCTGTTCAATGAAATGTAAGTACCGTAGGTGATAAATGAGACCTCATCATCATCCACCTAGAACAGCTGAGGATCTATGGACTGCGACTCAGAGGGCTAAGCAAAGGGTTTGCTGAGTCTGGTCCCAGAGGTACCCGTAATCCCAGCACTGGGGGTAGGGGTGGGGATGGGGCAGAGACAGGCAGATCTCCACAGCCCAGTGGCCAGCCAGCCTAGGGGAAAAGGTGAGTCCAGGTTCAGTGAGAGACCCTGTCTCAAAAAATAAGGTGACAAGTGACAGAGGAAGGCCCCTGACATCAATCTCTTTTGGGAGCTCTGAACTCCCCCAAATCCTGAATTTCTTGTAAACGACTTGTTTTCCTCTGCTCTGTGACAGCCTGCAGCTGCTCTGAGCACGAGACCCTTAGGAGTTCCTGATGGCAGGGGAGTGGTTTCGGATGCTTTTGGCTGGGGTGTGGCTGTCAGTTAAGGATCCCTATATAAGCTGCCCCTGGACACACTAAAGGGGGCATTCTTGGGGCATTCTTGGGGCATTCTGGCATCAAGGATGACCTGTGTCTCTGTCTGTGAGTCTTTGTATTTCAATCTCTAGCCCCTTGCTCGGTTCATGAACTGTATGGTAGCGCATAGAGCGCAGACAGGCGTGGTGCTTTATAAATCTCTACCTTTATATTCACGCAAAAGGGCATGTGCACACACACACACAAGTCCATGTCTAAATTGGTGTGCACTGTCTCCCACACACATACATCTGTGTGAGCTGGGCGGTGGTGGCGCACATCTTTAATCCCAGCACTCGGGAGGCAGAGGCAGGCAGATCTCTGTGAGTTCCAGGCCAGCCTGGTCTACAAGAGCTAGTTCCAGGACAGGAACCAAAGCTACAGAGAAACACTGTCTCGGAAAACAAACAACAAAACATACGTCTGTGTGTGTGTGGGAGAGAGGGTTCAAGCCTTCTGAGGTTGAAGATTGAACTATCTCTTGATAATAGATCACAAAAATGTACAAACATGAGACTTTATTTAGCAAGTAAAGATGTTAAGATTAATGAGAGCTCTGTTTCTCCCTTCCCCCCTTCCTCCCTTCCTTTCCCCACCTCCTCACAGCCCCACCCAGTACCCAGGTTGCCTTTGCACTCACATTTTTCCTGCCTTGGTCTCCCAGTCGCTGAGATAACTGGGTCAAGCCACCACACTCAGTTTGAAAGCCATGTGCTCATTGCTGAGAACAGAGTTAAGAACATGAAAGGATGGGGAAGTTGGAGCAATGGCTCACAGTTAAGAGCATGCACCTCGCTTGCAGAGTTTGTTCCCCAGCACTCAGGTCTGGCAGCTCACGACTACCTGTAATTCCAGCTCCAGGGGATCCTAAGCCTCTGGCCGCCAGTGCACCAACACTTGCATGCTCGTCGTACCCAAATGCGTTAACATAACTGAAAATAAAAAAGAAAAGCTTTCTAAAAAAGGATATGAAGGGAGAGAAGGTAAGAATATACCTTTTGAACCTGGCATAGTGGCGCACACCTTTAATTCCCAGTACTTGGGAGGCAGGGGCAGGCAAATGTCTGTGTCAAGACAGTCAGAACTACATAGAGAGACCCTGTCTCAAAACAAACAAACAAACAAACAAACAAACAAACAAACAAACAGAGTACAGCTTACACCTTTTGATGTTGGGTTAGAATTGGAGTCATTGGAGTGAACTCAGAGTTTTTAATATGCAAAGCTGATCAACACAGAAGTAAATGTAGCTATCTACACTGACACCGTTGTAGCTGTTGGCATGCAGATAGTACATGTGCATTTATTTTTAATCTGTCTACTAAGAAAATGTAGAAACAGTGGTATTCCACCAGCACTGTCAAATACATGAATAAACAAAATAAACGATAAAAAAGAAGTAATAAAGCAACAACAAGTACACTTAGTGCCGGATCTTTGTCACCAAATAAGTCTCCATTAAAAAAAAAAAACCAGGAAAAAGAACACGTACATTTTGTAGCATGCCTAAGGCATTGGAGTGTGAGGTCATATCCTTTGTTAGAGGGCTAAGGCTTAATCCCCAGCACTGCCAAAAAGAAAAACAGACAAAAAGCCAAAATAGGTATGATGGTACATGCCTGTGGTCCCAGTGGGGGAGAGGCTGAGGCAGGAGAATTGGTACAGGTTTGAGGCCAGCCTGTGCCACACATTGAGCTGCAGGCCAGCCTGGGCTATATAGCAAAATCTTGTTTCATAAAGACAACAAAAGGGCCTGGAGAGATGCGGTGGCAGAGGATCTGAGTTCACTTCCCAGCACCCACACGGTCGCTCACTAACATCCCTAACTGACACTCCCTTTGGCCTCTGCGGTCACCAGACATGCACAAGCTGTACAGATGTACATATGGACAAAGTGCCCATACGCAGTAAATAATAAAGTAAGAAATTCAGGTGGAAGGAGGGAAGGAAAGGCCGATCTCTTGGGCTCAGGAGGAGCTAGCAGCAGAGGTTGTGTCTGGGATGGGCAGAGCCCTAAGCTCCGTCCCCAGTGCTTGTGCAGTGGCTGACTACAAGACTGGACTGGGAGCCGCCCTGTGGGCTGGGGACAGCGCAGTGAGGAAGAGCGCTGGCTACTCTGACCCTGCTCCAATCACCAGCTCACAACTGTCTCTAACTCCAGTTCCAGGGGACCTGCTGCGTTCTTCTGGCCTTGGAAGGCAGTGGGAACACGTGTAGTGCATAGACAAACACACAGACAAAACACCCATATACATAAATAATAAAAGATTTTCTAAAAAAAAAAAAACCAAAGATACTTAAAAACATCAAAAAATGGTAAAAAAAAAAAAATGCTAGAGACAGCAAGAGTTGTGGCTCATTAGTAACTGTGTCCAAGACCCTGGGTCTCAGCCCAGCCCAGGGCTGGGAGTTAGAATTACAGTAAAAAATAATGTGCCGAGTTAGGTCTGGAAAGATGGGTCAGTGGCCAAGCGCACTTCCCAGGCTTCCAGGGGACATGCAGCTTCCAACACACAGGACTGCTCACAACCACCTGCGGCTCTAGCTCTAGGGGATACGGTGCCCTCCTCCAGCCTCCTCTGCACTGTGCACGCGCGCTGCACATACTTACAAGCAGGCCCGGCACTCACACACATAAAATAAAAGTAACAGCTGAGAGTGGTGATTCTAATCTCGGCACTTGGGAGGCAGAGGCAGGGGGATTTCTGTGAGTTGGAGGCCAGGTGGGTCTACATAGCCTGTTTCAGGCTGGTCTGGGCTACATAGTGAGACCTTTTCTCAAATAAATAAAATCTGCGAAATAAAAACAAGTTAAAAAAGTTTTTGTAAATTTTAAAATTAAATTAAAAATTTATATAAACTCCATCCACCAAGAAGGTCTTCCAGCCAGGAATGGTGACTTGTGTCTGTAATCCCAGCTCGTGGGAGATCCAATCCTTGTCAGGCTCTGAGGATCATGACCTGGTCATGTCTTTTGAATGCCTTTTTCCTTAGAAGCCGAGCCACGTGCCGATCCACCAGCAAAGCTGACAGTTCAACTTCAGCCTCACGGAGATGACGGAAGTGCAAGTGATGGGAAGGAATGGCCCCAGGACCGAGGTGGTTTGCTTTTTCTGCTCCATCACCCACAGCCAAGTGCTCTGTCTGGAGGGTTGGCTGCCTTAAGATGCTACTCCTCAGAGAGAAGCCTGGCCTCAGCAGGGGACGGAATTCTTCCAGGCGCCTGACTCTTGGGAAGAGTTATCTGCAGGCACACGTGCCTCTGTGCAGAGAGTACGTGCGCTCTTGGTTTTGTTTAGTTTAGAAAGAGGCTCTCTGTGTGCTGCAGGCTGGCCTGGAGTTCTTGGAGCGAGGGATCTTCTAGTCTCCGTTTCCACAGTAGTCACGCCACCTGGCTGAAACCTTGTTCGAAAAGCACTAACTAAACAGTAAATTATCAAGAAAAGGATAAAATTACAAACAACACATTTATTTATTTATTTATTTGGGATTAACCTTTTCCCCAAATGGGCTTCAACCCTGGTAGATGAGCACCGTCAGGACTGGACTCCATCCCCCATCTAGTCCACACTGACTTTTGTCTTGCTTGTTTTTTCAAGATGGCTTTCTTTGTGTATCTGTCTTGGCTGTCCTGGAACTTGCTCTGTAGACCAGGCTGACCTGGAACTCACAGAGATCCACCTACCTCTGCCTCCTGAGTGCTGGGATTAAAGGCATGCTCCATCATGCTTGGCTTTGATTTATTTTTTTAATTGTACTAAGATACATAGACAATTTAGCATTTTGAACATCTCTAAACCTACAGTTTGGGGCATTAGCCACTACTTCCCAGGCAGCAGGGAAGAGTTCTCAGAGCAGTCCATTTTAAGTGCTCTGTGGCCTGTCCACCATCTCCTACAAAATAACCCCCTCCCCTGCAGTTTCAGGCCATTGACCCCGCCTCCAGCCTCCCCTGAGATGTGTTTTTTTGACTCCACAACATCTGGAGACTTTGTAGTTTATCTCGTTTATATCAATTGTGTCTTGGGGATGTTTGAAAACATTAATGGTCTCTGATGCAAGAGTTATCTAGTCAATCTCGTACAGGGGCTATGAAACCATTCACGTGTTTGTACATAACTGTTGAAATCGTGAACAGCAGTCTGCAGTGGGTCAAGTTACTGTTCTCAGTCTGATTGGAAATGTTTGCCAGAAAGAAAAGAAGTCTTGAAAAACATCTGAGGGGGTGACAATCAGCATTCCACTTCTACCCCATCAACCAAGACCAGGATGCGAGGCACTGGTTTCCTCCTCGGCCCCACATCTTGATCTTTGTCCACCTACCGATTTACTCACTCTGCCTGGAAGGAGCCGTTCACATTCCTCTTGTTTTTCTCTTGTTTCTTCCTCCTTCCCTCCCCTCCTCTTTCTTTCAGTTAATTTTTTCCCCCTGGCGGTGTTAGGAATTGAATGCAGGGTTCCATGATTACTAAGTAAACGCTCGGCCACCGAACTACATCCCCAACCCCGCATTTTCTTTTTATGCTCAATGGCTTTTCTTCATTATCGTCATCATCACCATCACCAGCAACCCCAGTGCGTTTGTGTGTGACTAGGCACGTACAGGACGGCTGTGTGCTGGAGGTCAACTTTGTGGAGCTGCTTTCACCTTGATGTGGCTTCCAGGGATCAGGAGTAAAGGCCTTGGCTGACTAAGCCATCTCTTTAACTTCCCAATGCTTTGAGTTTCACTGTTCCTCTGGAATTTCTAGCCTAGTACAGAACATTCTCTTGGCATTAATAAGTCCTACTAAACAGAAGAGGGGAGGGTATGCCATAGTCACACGACTTTCCTCAGAGCCTCTCACAGATCTGCGAGGTTCTTTCATGCACATCCCTACCAAGAGACACCTCCAAAGGCTTCTCTGGAAAGAGCCCAGGGCAGCAGTGAGCCTCCTGTCACTGGAGGGAGGCACTTTAGGACCCAGCAGCTCACAGCCCCAGAGATGCAGGTTTCCTGAGCTGGGTGATCACTGGGTTTCCTAATCAGTAAGGACAGAGAAAATGGAAGCCAGAAGGCTCGTAGCCTAGTTCTGGGAATAACAGAAACTGTGTTTTCTTTAAAGTGGTGCTACTCAGCATGTGGGCCATAACCCCTCAGGGTGTGTGGATGTCAAATGATCCTTTCACCGGGTGAATATCAGATCTCCTGCAGATCAGCTATTCATTATGATTCATAACAATAGCAAAGTTACAGTTAGGAGGTAGCAATGAAATAATTTGATGGTTAAAGGGTTGCAGCATTAGGAAGGGTTGAGAACCGCTGCCTTAAAGGGTGGATGAGAGAGACCTTGCTTTGATTTCCTCTCTGGAGGAGTAATTTATTGTGTGGGGGATCTAATCTGACTTCACACCCCTGAGCCTTCCCTCAGCACTCTGAGGTCTGGCATGATTTCCAGTTGGGACTTCCAATCTTACTCACCTTTGCACCCCTAGGGCCAGAGGTGTGCCAGGCACTGAGCAGGAAGTAGTGTCTACTTCAAAGGTCCTGCTTTGTAATGCAGAGATCCAGGGAACCTAACACTTGTTGTTGTCTCCAGGAAGTGAGCACACAGCTGTGAGCCGTCTTGTGTTTCTTCGTATTTATTAATCTTGAGTCTAAACTGCTCTCTTGCTGCTGCCTGGCAACTCCTCTTCCACAAGAACCTGGCTCTCCTCAAGTTAGAGCCACCTGATGGTTCTGGTGGCCAAGAACCAGAGACTAGATAGCCCAGATACCTAGGGTAAAACCAAACACTACTGGTCTAAAAGTGTGTGTGTGGGAGTTTTAGCCATCCAACTGGACTTTCTCACAGGTCAAGGGATACAGGGTAAAGCCTAACTCTGTTTCCACACAGAACATTATATTTTCTCCTCATAAAAACAGTACTAATATCGGGGCTGGACAGATGGCTCCATGGGTAAGAATGCTTTACTACACAAACATGAAGTCTGGGGTTCGAATCCCAGCACCCCGGCGAAAAGTCTGGCATGGCTGAGCCTTCTTGTAACACCAGTGTTGGAGAGAGAAGACAGGAAGATCATGGAGACTTGATGGCCGGCCAGCAAAGCCCCCACGGCAAGCTTAAGTACAGTGTGTGTGTGTGTGTGTGTGTGTGTGTGTGTGTAAAAGCGCGTGCGGGGGGGGGGGGTGCACTGTCTCAAGAGAACAAGGCTGAGGGCAAGAGGAGGACACCTAACATCCCCGTAGCCTATCTTCCCAGCCTCACCCCGAACAGAAGAAATACTAACGTCAAGGCTGGGAACACGGTTCAGCGGCATCTCTAACTTCGTAGAGAAAGTGGGGCTGAAGGGATAGCTGAGGGTAGAGCACTAGGTTCTGGGTCAGGCTCCAGCACGGCAAGACAAAGGTTGTTAACAGCGGTATGAGCTCACATCAGGGGATTTAGAAATGAAAAAAAGGAAAAAAAAAAAAAAAGAATCCACATGTATTCCCACTATGCAGACATTTATTTATCAATCTCTTACTATGTGTAAACAGTGTTCTGGTGTTTTCTTTTAAAGTTTTGTCTTTTTAAAAAATTATTATTATTATTTAAAATAGCCCCGACTGTCCTCAAACTGGCAACAAAAAGCTGAGATTATGGGCGAGCACCACCACGCCAGACTACATTTAGTTTTGCAATTATTTCATTTCCTAAAAACTCATTTTGCAAA
Organism: Microtus ochrogaster; assembly: GCF_000317375.1. Classification (NCBI taxonomy): domain Eukaryota; kingdom Metazoa; phylum Chordata; class Mammalia; order Rodentia; family Cricetidae; genus Microtus; species Microtus ochrogaster. The sequence goes on from NW_004949104.1 coordinate 12,644,822, forward strand.
TTTCCCCGTGTGTGTGTCCGCTAACTCCAAGGCGGACACGCCACCAGTTCGATTTTCCGCTGCTCTAGCGGTCTACGTGGTGCTGGACACTAAAAGGTGGTCGGGCAGGGGTAGTGATCTGTGAGACTCAGTCTGGAGATCTGGCTAGCGAGAAAAGCCTGACATTCCCACTGTCACGGGGAGGGGACGCGTTTGCTGAGGACCCCGGCAACCTGGCCTCTGTCGTTCTCTGTTCCTCAGGCCCAGCTCGCCAGGCGGAGGACAGCTGTGCAGCCACGCTGGACACCCGCCCCGCCCGCGCTAGGCCCGCCCCTGAGCCCGCAGGACCAATAGGCTCCGGGAATAGCCTCGCGTCACGCGGCGCGGACCTATCGCAGACGGCCACGACCCTAGAAAGGCTGGGCGCGGCGAGCGGCCACGGGGCGGTGGCGGTGCTGGCGTAGACGCTTCTTGGCCATGGTGGTGGTTGCAGCGGCGCCGAACGCGGCCGCGGCAGCCCCGAAAGTACTGCTCCTATCGGGCCAGCCCGCCGCGGGCGGCCGGGCGCTGCCACTCATGGTGTCGGACTCGCGGGCAGCAGGGTCCGAGGAGAGCGGGGCGCCGCAGGCTCGCAAGCGGCAGCGCCTCACGCATCTGAGCCCGGAGGAGAAGGCGCTGCGGAGGTGGGCCCGACGGGCGGGCGGCGCCGGGGCGCGGAGTGGCACGGCCGGGCTTGGTACCCGTCGGGAGGGCTCTGGAGGGTGGCGTAGATTCGTCTCCAGTACCTATTCCTGGAGAGAGGCGCGGAGCCGAGGTGGCAGCCCCTCGAAGGTCTGGAGCTCAGTCTGTGTCGGGGGAGGCTGACACTGGTCAGAACGTGCCTGACGCACAGTCTTCTGCGAATGCTTGCTCTCGGTGGTCGCGGGGCAGGGTCCACTCTGGCTGTCACTGCAGCGCTTGGGAACTCAACACTGGGACCCGAGTCACCAGCCTCCGGTAGCCTTGAGCTTGGGGGAGGGACGGTCGGTAGCGCCCCAGCCGCCTTCACGGATGTCGCCCCAGCACGGAGCCTGTTGGACGGAATTGGAACCAGAAAGCCGCGGGGGAGGAGGGAAGATGCTTATGACGCAACGGGAATGTGTCAGCCCGGTGGTAAAATGAGACCCACACGGGAGAGACTCAAGCAAGCCTTCAAGGCCCACGGACAGAAAGCTGTGGTTTTGTCCTTTTGAGGAGTCTCAATGTGTTTACCACTGTTTAGTCTTATTCTGTTAAGTCAACGAAAGCACCAGCTGGCTACATTTACAAATGAAGATACCAGAAAGCTGGCGATGACTCAGTTCGTTATTCCTTGTCTTCCTTCAGGAAACTGAAAAACAGAGTAGCAGCGCAGACAGCCCGAGATCGAAAGAAAGCCCGGATGAGCGAGCTGGAGCAGCAAGTGGTGGATTTGGAAGAAGAGGTAAAGCGACTTTAGGCCACGCTTGCTGTCTTCCCTTCCACATCAGGCCCTAGGGTTCCCTGCCCATCCTGAGCTGCTTGCAACCCTTTAGAATACAACTCAAAGTGCGATTTAAAGTTTAACTAGCCTTGCAGATAGGTGGTGAAGGCAGACACTCCTGGCAGCTGATACTAGCGATAGACTGCTCAGAGATTAGTCTGGTCAGACAGATCATGCTTTAACCTTTAGCACTCCTGGCTCTGCCAAAGGCCCACTAGAGCTGCCCTTCCTTCTAGGGTTCTCTTGTTTTCTAATCTCAGCAAGGGCTATTGTTCTTTTGAAAGTTTTAATCACCAGCTGGTTCTTAAAAAATGTGGGTCATATCATTAGGGTTTTTTTTTTTTTTTAGAACTATCTTGTTAGGTATAGCCCAGCACCCCCACTTTATTTTATATTCAGCAGAGTAATAGGTATCACCATTTTCAGACAGCTTGCTTTAGTCGATTGTTCTCCCCTGCCATTTTCCCCACACGTGTCCTAGGCTGGGTTCTAACTTGCTGTAAAGCCAAGGATGTCTCCGAGTTTCTGTTCCTCCAGCTGACATCTCCCAAGTGCTGGGATTACAGGCGTGAAGCATCCATGCTAGTTTTATGTAGAAATGGAGGTTGAACCCAGGGCTTCATATGTGGCACAGCAAGCCCTACCGGTATACAGTAATTATACTGTATAAACATAGGATTTATCAGTTTACTGAGGGTACCGACTGTAGCAAACCACATTTTAGTTGCCTCTTCTGGATTTTCTTACAGAACCAAAAACTTCTATTAGAAAATCAGCTTTTACGAGAGAAAACCCATGGCCTTGTGATTGAAAACCAGGAGTTAAGAACTCGCTTGGGAATGGATACACTGGCTTCTGAAGAGGCTCCAGAGACGGAGTCCAAGGTAAATCTCCGAGAACTGTTGTGATGTGAGCAGATGGTGTTTGTGTTCTGAACTTTCTGATCAAGTCTTCCTCTTCTCTTTTCCTTCCTTTTTGAAAGTTCTGCTTGTATAGCCACCTGTGTACCAGAAGAGGGCACCAGACCTCATTACAGATGGTTGTAAGCCACCATGTGGTTGCTGGGAATTGAACTCAGGACCTCTGGAAGAACAGTCTTAACCTCTGAGCCATCCCTCCAGCCCTGTCTTGTTTTTTGAGAGTCTGTATGTAACCCAGGTTGGCCTTGGACTCATCCTCTTGCATTAGTCTCCTTAGTGCTGGGGTTATAGGCATGAGCCACTATAAGTGACCTGTTTCCTGGACTTCTTTTCCTTTTCTTTCTCTTTTTTTTTTTTTTTTTTTGAGATAGGGTTTTATGCAGCCCAGGTTGGCCCCAAATTTGGTATGTAACTGATAATCCTCTTGTCTCCACTCTCCAAGGGTTAAAATTACAGGCATATGCTACTTTATTTGGTGTGGTTATATAGGAATGGTGTTTGTGCACACCTGTGCACATGTACAGAACTGAAAGGATGCTGGACATCTTTGCCCTGTTACTCTCCACCTTATTCCTTTGAAGCAGATACCTCGTTGAATCTGGAGCTAGGCTGGTAGCCCACAGACCTTGGTGGTCCTCTGGTATAGGGGTTATAGGCACAGTTGTCATGCTCCACTTACACTGGTGCTGAACTCTGATCCACATGTTTGCACAGCAGACAAGCTTATGCTCTGAGCACCTTCCAGATCCTTTCTAGAAAGTGTTTTGAAGAGCAGGACTCATAGTTGCCTGGTGTGCATTTCCTCACTTTGGTCTTTCCTTCCAGGGAAATGGAGTAAGGCCGGTGGCCGGGTCTGCTGAGTCCGCAGCACTCAGACTACGTGCACCTCTGCAGCAGGTGCAGGCCCAGTTGTCACCTCCCCAGAACATCTTCCCGTGGATTCTGACACTGCTGACTCTTCAGACTCAGAGGTAGAGCTCATTCTGCCTTACTTCAGTGCTGTATGAGATTGGCTCATTTTGTAGTATCCATATCCAGGCAAATGGAGAAAGAGAAGTTAGTGTTGGTAGAGTTAGGGGTGAGCACCAGTCACTTTCCTATCTCCATTAGTTTAGGGCATGAAGTGGGGAGAAGCTGTCCTGGTGGTGGTGGTAGGGTCCTGTGATCTGAGAGCATAGGCCTAGTTGACATTGTGGAACGCGGTACTAAGTGGTCCTGGTAGACTTATCAAGTCATTCTAATAGTGAACTCTTGTTTTGCCTCTTGCAGTCTGATATCCTTTTGGGCATTCTGGACAAGCTGGACCCTGTCATGTTTTTCAAGTGTCCATCCCCGGAGTCTGCCAATCTGGAGGAACTCCCAGAGGTCTACCCAGAAGGACCTAGTTCCTTACCAGCCTCCCTTTCTCTGTCAGTGGGGACCTCATCAGCCAAGCTGGAAGCCATTAATGAACTCATTCGTTTTGACCACGTATACACCAAGCCTCTGGTCTTAGAGATCCCCTCTGAGACAGAGAGCCAAACTAATGTGGTAGTGAAAATAGAGGAAGCACCTCCCAGCTCTTCAGAGGAGGATCACCCTGAATTCATTGTCTCAGTGAAGAAAGAACCTTTGGAAGAAGACTTCATTCCAGAGCTGGGCATCTCAGACCTGCTTTCATCCAGTCACTCTCTGAAACCATCTTCCTGCCTGCTGGATGCTTACAGTGACTGTGGCTATGAGGGCTCCCCTTCTCCCTTCAGCGACATGTCTTCTCCTCTTGGTACAGACCATTCTTGGGAGGACACTTTCGCCAATGAACTCTTTCCCCAGCTAATTAGTGTCTGAAGAGCCACCCAGCACTGCCCCTTCCCTTCCTCATTACACTGCCTAGGGGATAGCAGAGAAAAAAACTCCTCTAAAGTATTCTTTTAAAACTTCACAGACGACATCCAAGTATTGTTTTTAAACACCCAGCTGTCTAAGGTATTCAAAAATATTGTAGTTCAGAACTACAGCTTTTGAGATTCTTGTTTTATCTTAAAGGTGGTGGTTTTGCCTCACAGTAAAAGGAGGGTCATTTGACAGTTATTTCCCAGGCTGGCTTCAAACTATGTAGCTGAGGCTAGGCTGGAATTCTTGATGCTCCTGCCCCCACCTCCCAAGTGCTGGGCTTACACAGGTGTACACCTCCACACCTGCTTTGTGACATGTCCTTTGACCATTTCTCTTCCCCACTCTCGGCTTCCCAGGTTTCTTTAGTGTACTTCTACAAGCAGACAAACACCAACCTGTGGGGCTTGTTTTTCCTTATGTACAGTTCAAGTGAAGATCAAGAATCTTTGTAACATTATAGAAATTTACTATGTAAATGCTTGATGGAATCTTCCTGCTAGTGTAGCTTCTGGAAGGTGCTTTCTCCATTTATTTAAAACTACCCATGCAATTAAAAAAACAACGCAGCATCCTTGTTCTGTGATTTCTAGGGCTACCATATTTTCTCTTTATTGTTTGCTAGGGGAGAGTCTGAAGTGAGCACAGCACTTTTTAAAGTCACTGAAAGCATTTCCACTTTGATTACCACATGCTTCAACTCCCGACTGTCATAACTATCTCTTATTTTGAGATAGTTTCTTCAGACCGTTGATCACTATCACAGCTACTAAGTGTCAGAGACAGAACCCTAGCCACTTTCTGGTCCTCACCCTCCCCACCCCCGTGGTGGTAGATGGATAGGTAGTGTACTGAGTATTAAGATCTCTACCTACTAGGCAAGTGTAGCCACTGAGCTAGAGCCCAACCTCCTTAACTACTGTTTGGGCATCAAATATCAAGAAATGCTATGATCAGGGAGTACCAGATTCCCTGACGTCAACTCTTGACACGTCACCTGAGTAACCCAGGGGGACAGATAATTATAACCTGGAAAGAGGGATAGTGTTACTCAAAGACTGAACAAGATTTGAGTTATGTGCACTTCATAGCTGACAGGTGTCATCCTATGCACTGGGAAGTTCAGTTTATCTCATGATGATCCACTTTGAAAGGTTTCAATCCCTCATGGAATCTTAGTATAGTGGCTTATTTCACAAGACTGGGCTGGGGGTTTAGCTCAGTACAGTGCTTGTGTGGCATGCACAAAGCCTTGGTTCCATCCTTAGCACCAAAGCAAATGAGCAAATCTATTCAGGAAGAAAAGGCCTGGGGATAGATATAAATCAGCTACCAAACTCCAGAGATAATGACATTACCCTTTACTGTGCATTCTGTCCTGGAGAATCTCACAAGATGGCAAACAACTTCATTTTACCCCCATTTAGTAAATACATCTTCTCTATTAAGGTTACTTTGGGTGATCAGAGTAAACTTACAAATAGAAGGAGGAATTCTGACAGTTCAGTCAGCGGGGTCAAGCAGGCTACAGTTGCAGACATGTCATAGATGACAGACAAGGTCATGTGTTGACTTTTAGGAGAGATTTCCACATGCACACTTTGAGGTAAGTCTGGATGGGACTTGGCTGGGGAGCCCGTCACAGCCCAATCTAGTGCTCCGCAAAGCAAGCTCACTTAGGCTGAGTGGCAGTGTTATGAACATAAGGACTGCCTGCAGTTGTCCTGTGACTGAAAATGGAATCTATTTAAGGTTTATACAGGCAGGTATGTTTGCTTCTACCCACTGGAGCACAAGTATTTGTAGGTTAAGACTCAAGTCATTTACATTTAATGGCATCATATCGAAGAAGCTGCTGCTATGCCAACAGGAGAGAATAGAACAAAGATTTCAGGGTTTCATTTCCTGCACAGATGGCCAAAAATGATATGATTAGCTTTGAGAAACACCTGTTTTCAGTACATGTTCATAATGAAACACCAAACTGACTAGATCTAAAAATTAACATTTTTTTCCCTATGAAACCACATACTCTATTAAAATGTAGTGTTACTCCAAATTTCACACCAAAGGTGCAAGCAAAATCCCTGGGACTCACAAAACAGCTGTGCACCTGCTTCCTTGCTTTTCCTTGCTTTTCTATTAGATGAGATGGAGCAAAACAGCAGACACATGGCCTATTCTAGGAGTATTTCAAAGTGCCAGTTCAACTCTTGTCTCCTAGAAACTTAAGAAACTCAATCTTTACTCTTTACTTTAGAGATGGTATCTGTGTTTTTGTATACATGTCCATATATAGGTATACATTCCCAAAGGTACAGTATTGGGTCAGAGGTCAACATCACATCTGGTGCAATCAGTATCCATCTTGAGACAAGATCTCAAATTGAACTTGGAGCTCACAAATTCAGGTAGACTAGTTGGCCAACAAGCCTCAAGGATCCTCCTATGTCTGCCTCCCCAAGTGCTGGGATGACAGATACGCACCTTCCATCCCTTTAACATGGGTGTTAGGGATCTGAACTCAGGTTATCCTGTTTGCAAGCCAAGTACTTTACTGACTGACCCATCCCACCAGACCCTGTTTGTTTGAGACAGGGTCTCATGCAGCCCAGGCTGAGCTCAAACTCAATATGGAGCAGACAATGATTCTATACTTGGGATCTTCCATCATCTACCTCCCCAAATGCTGGGATTAGAGGACTGTATCACCCCATGTTTTACCCTGAGACTTAAAATTTTTTATTCTTTGACAATCTCCTATTTATGTGTTTTAATCATATTTACCCCATTATCTTCATCTCTCTCCCATTGGACCCCCTCTTCCTAATAATACCCCCTTCTATCTTGTATGAGTATATCCCACCGAGTTTAACTAAGGTTGCTTGTATGAGCATGGGTGGAGAGGTTTACTGTAGCATAGGCAACTTACCAGTGGCTACACCTCTGAAAAAAATGACTCTCCCTTCCCTAGCAACCGTTTTGACTTCTGTCATTCATGAAGTAGGATGACTGGCTTACCCACCAAACCAATGCTGAAAAGTCAACATCAGTATCTTGCAAGAGTTTGAGTTTCAGCACTGTTCAAAATGCATCTCTAAATGCCACCACTAGTATGAGGAACTAGAGGACTAACAGAACCAAACCAATACACCCAAACCTGCACTTCCCCGAGTATCCTGGACCCACTGAGCTGGTTAGATACTGAACAGTCACCATCTATTCTAATCTTAGTTTCCAACCAGTTATGTTAGATAACTTTTACCATGGTTTTCAAAGTTTGATTAAAATAAAACAGTGTCTTGTTTTCTGCAACTGCAACCCAAAGCTAAACTACTTGCCTCACCAGTAAGAGATCCAGTTATCAAAGAATAATTGCAAATATGCAGGCAATACTGCCACCCAGTGACTGTCGGCTCTTAGCCAAGAACAGCATGCACCAACATCACAGACCGCTAAGCCGTTATCTCTAAGGTTCCAAGTCCCTTCAGCTTCACATATGAACACTGAAGGATTAGTCACAAGGACCCCAGCAGTGACCTGCTCAGGCAGAAGCAGGCTGCAGGTATATTTACAAAGGCAAAACAGCCTGTCTATTTTAGAAACTGCTCACTTTTAACCCAATAGTATCTAAGTTCAGGACAAGTGTGAGTTTTTCACTGATAGGAATGCTACCTTAATTAAAATTTAAAGGAAAGCAAGAAAAAATTATTTCATTTCCTTATGTACAAGATTAAAGATACTTTAAAAAGTTCAAAACACTTGAGTTTTATTGAAAACAATAACATACAGAAAAACCAGAGTCTCATTTTTAAAGCAAAATTGACACCATCTTCCAAAATGTTCTTAGTATTGTATCATTCTTTTTTTTTTTTTTTTTTTTTTCAAGACAGGGTTTCTCTGTGGCTTTGGAGCCTGTCCTGGAAGTAGCTCTGTAGACCAGGCTGGTTTCGAACTCACAGAGATCCGCCTGCCTCTGCCTCCCGAGTGCTGGGATTAAAGGCGTGCGCCACCACCGCCCGGCTATTGTATCATTCTTGTCACTATTAAAGTTAGGGTCCAGATCCAGAGTAGCAAATGAACCTGCTGGTTAATGTTCCCCTGCAGTTACTTAGTCTAAGTCCTTCCTGTCCTACTTGTTTTTAAATTTTATATTTTATCGTTTCAGAATGAGCAGTTTTTGAATGATTTAAATTATTGAGAACTGGATTCTCATTATTTCTTCATATTAAGAACAACAAAAACCCAAACTAAGAATCCAAAAAGAAACAAAACAAACCCCAACACACCTGACTCAAACTGGGAGAAACACACATTTGTTCATTGACGCTCACCTGCTTTAGATAACTGCTGACCTTCACACATTAGCATACAGAGCAGTGTTTGATCCGTGCTTTAAAAACTATACAAGATGAAAAGACGTGTTAATTCCCTAGGAAAACCTTAAGGCAAAGCCAAAGCCTTATGCTAGAAAACAGGACACAGAGGCATTGGGGCCATGGAAACAGATGAGTCAGCACCACAAGGATGAACAAGACTTTTTGTACAAACATGTGCAAGAAGATAAAGTCCGCAAAGGAGCATGAAACATCACTTTCCTGCAGAAATAAGGGTCATGTCAGATAAGGACTCCTGAAAAGTTCTGTGTGTGTCTTGGTTAAAAGCCGCCTCTTCTCTTCAGTGGTTACCAAATGCTTCAAAGCCACTTCAGGCCTTTGATGAGAGGTGGCCCTGGTGTCTGTGCCCTCTGGAAAGCTGTCACTTCCTTCCCACTCTAACACGGGCTAACTCCAAACTCTGGACAGTCCCTGCATGCTTCTAAATTGTACTAAGATAAGATGTCTTAGCATAAATATTTCTTTAAGGCTATAAAACTTTACACGTTGGTCCCATTAAACAAGTCAGGAGTTTTTCAAATGACATGAGCCAAACATTTGCACATTTCAACAGAAGAAGACAGTTTCGCTCACCTCTGAGTCTCAGGGGAACAAACAATTAGCTGGTTTCCACCTGGTTTCAATACTGCTTTGAAGCTGGAGTAATTTTATTGTGTAGACATAAATATTTTTTTGTTTAAATATTAAACATTACACCTTTTCCTGACATCCAGACAGAAAGAGAGAGAGAAAGAATAGGCAAAAGAAACAGTCCACCGGACAGACTTGACTTCTATGCCGTCCACAGGAGGGATTTCAGCATGGGTTGCAAAAATGCCTAGAAGCTAGTTTCTAAAAATTCACCTCTACTCGGCATAAATCTTTTTCTTTTCTTCCCCCTACAAAGGGAGAAGAACCCCAGAAAATGAAAACTGAGGTGCTCTGCTGTGGAAAAGAGCCACCACCTTACACAGACTGCTCTATAGCGCAGAAGGAGCTGCCAAGCCTTCATTACATGTCCTGCCATGCTGAAGAGCTCTTCCTGAGAAATTAAAAACTTTAACCCTGGTTAACCCAAAGAACACCTTGAGCCTGGTTCGGGTACTCAAAGGGTAAAGATTTCCTGCTGGCAGGAAGCCATCTCCTACTAACTTTTAGGCTTACTGTACAATAGCTTAAGCACCGGACAATGAGCTATTAAATCTCCAAGACACTTGCCCATTTATTCTCAGCCAATTCACTGTTTCAAAACCAACATTTAAAAAACTCAACTTGCTAATACAAGTGTAAGCTTCCCTTTCTAAACTCTAGAAGTTACCAACGCTGGGTTTAGCTGTCACTGCACGTCCTCAAGACCTTTCTTTCACCGGCGAGTCACACAAAGGTTACCTCACATTCTTTTAATCAACGACTTAAAGTTAACTGAGGTGTAAACATTACTGAGCAACTGAGCTTATCAGCCATTAGAGGAGACCAAGGGCTACTGCTTGAGTAATAACAGCTATACCGACCTGCCTCCAACACAAGTTTCCTTGTGCCTTCAAGTCCTTTGCAAGAGACCCAAACTACTGCTTTTTCCCCTCCTGTTCCCCAAGCTTACAGTTACCACTACAAGAAGCTCAATACTCTGCTGTCAGGGTACAGTGGCAATTGGGAGCATTCCTCTGTATAAAATCATCTTAAGAATGAATGGCTTCAACAATGTGACAGATGACTTAAGTCACTGTAACACATTCAGTGTCTATGGTTGTCTTTAAAGAGACTGTAACATTTCTTGGATAAGCCTGTTAGAAAACTGTATTTCCCTTGAGATAAGCTTCCTTGGCAAAAAGTTGAATTCAATAAATGGCTACCCACAATGACAGTCCCACCCCAAATCACAGGTGGAGATATTACACCCATTTCATAAAACTTTCAGGTCCCTATACTATACAGGCAGGCTCATTACTCAACACAGGAGCCTTCTAGAACTTGCCAAGACGGAGCAGAAACTGGTCTCTAGAGCTCCATCTCCTCTTCTGTGCTAGCAGCTGTCTCCAGAGTGTGGAAAAGTGGTGTGTCTGTGTGCCGAGGTTCTAGCAGCAGTTCAGTTCTCTGTGGAAAGGCAGTGCTGGCAGCTGCACGCTTCGTCTGGCTCTCTCCCATGTAGTTCTTAGGGTTAGAAGATGGCTTTGGCTTCTCAGAAAGGAGTTCAGGGAGAGGTTTCCAGAGCACAAGCTCCATAGAAGGACGGCTCCTGGGAAGTTAAATACAGATGTCTATAAAAAAAACTTTAGGACATGCAAATCTCACTATTCCACATCCTCCAGTTAAGACCTAGTGGTCCTCAAAGTGCTGGCCTGCTGTTCTTTTGTATGTCTATCCACGTTAACTACTGCCACAGTCTCACTGTTATCTTCATCCTGATGTCTTTCATCAGTTCTCATTATATACATTTATATCTTTTAATTAAAAATAAGAGTTCACTTCAGCAGCAGATAGACTAACCTTGGAACGGCAGGTGTTAGCATGGCCACTGTACAAGGATACACAAAACGTGAAGCTATCTACATTTTGTTTTGTTTAGCTTTAAAAGAGAGCTAGAGATATTTAGGAGAATTCAAACTGGACTTAAATATATATGTGTGTGTGTGCGGCGCACTAGGCAGTGGTGGCACACACCTTTAATCCCAGCACTTGGGAAGTAGGGGCAGAAGGATCTCTGTGAGTTCAAGGCCAGCTTGGTCTACTGGAGCTAGTTCCAGGACAGGTTCCAAAGCTACGGAGAAACACTGTCTTGAAAAACCAAAAAAAAAAAAAAAAAAAAAAAAAAAGTGTGTGTGTGTTTGTGTCTGTATGGAAACATGAATGTGTGTGTAGTAGGTGCCCGCTGATGTGGGTGCTGTGGGTGTCAGTTATTGAACTCCAGTCCTCTGCAAAAGCAGTACATCCCCTAAGAAGTGAGCATTCTTCCCAGGTCCTCAAATACATTCACCATTCCACATGTAATTTTTCCTCTGATGTGCCGGAGATTGAAGGCAGGACCTCACACATGTACGAGTTCCACTTCTTAGCAACCTCACTAGCCATGCTTATATTTTTAAACCATAAATAGCAATAATATAAAATATCCAGGCAAAAACCAGGACCCCTGAGCTGGGAGTAATGGCGCAAGCCTTTAGTTCCAGCACTCAGGAGGTAGACACAGGCAGACCTCTGAGTTCAAGGCAAGTTGGGTCTACATATCAATGTCTAGGATATCCAGGACTATACAGAGAGACCCTGTCTCAATAACAACAAAAAAAGAAAGAAAAACCGGTCCTTAGATTTAATTTAATGCTTGAAGTGGGGTGCTGGCGATGGAGCTAAGGCCTCTCACATGCTAAGGACCACTGAGCTACATCACTAGTCATGATACACAGACTTTTTAATGAGCAGATCTGCATGACTACAGTTTTTTAAGCTTTGAATTGTGGTACTGAGTCTCATGTAAAGTGAGCAACTGTTCTAGTACTACACTACTTCCCTAGCCCTGTGGGTAACTGTCATATATTAAATTATAAATAAAAATGAAATCCTGGACCAGCATATTAATTTCTGAGGCTTTTTGTTTCATATTGTTATGAAGTGGAATGTTTTGCAGTTAAACCAAAACAATTATACTAGATATGCACAAACATGTACTTCTCCTAGCCACAGCTACGAGCAGCGCCTGTAATCCCAGCACTTCAGAGAGGTACAGGCAGGAGGGCCAGAAGTTCTAGGCTAGTCTGTGCTACATAAGAACCCATCTGATCTCCAAAGTAGATTTTCTAGGAAAATCATCTGGGGACCAGAACTAAAGAAGAAGAAATGACAAAGAAGACTATTCTCAAAGGCCCAGTTTTGGTACATGGAAGTACCACCTGGGAAACCTGGACTTAGTACTCAGTTTCCCAGGTGGTACTTCCATGTACTTTTCAGCTTGCCTGTTACCCTGCACAGCAGACAATGAGGACTGAGACCTGCACACTAGGCCGAGCTCTCTCCAGTCTGCCACTTTGCTTGGCAGGCTTGTGTTTGCCACTGTTTCCTTCCTTAGTCTCTCCTGTTGGCCACTACTCCCCACCCTAAGCCTGCCTGTTTTCTCGCCTGTTGCTTCTGTGCTTCTACTCTGAAAACATGACAAACCAGTTAACTGAGCTCATTAAACTATGGGTTTATTTTCTGTTTTTCTTTTTTGTGGCACTAAGGATGGAACCTAGGGCATGGCAAGTACTCCACCAAGAGCCACTTCCCTAGTCCCTATTTTATCCATTTATTTATTTATTTTTAGACACAGACCTCTTAGTCTGGCTTTGCACTATCACATTCATCCTAAAACTATGTTTTGTCATTCTTCCCTCCTTTTATTGAGACAAAATCTCACTACGTAGTCCTGGCTGGCCTGGAATTCACTATGTAGATCAGAAACTAACATCTCTGCCTCTTTAATGCAGCTGGGGCTACCTGTGTAAGCCACCATGCCTAGCTCAAACCATGCTTTAAATCAAAAGCAAAAGAAGTGGTAGCAGGGAGGCTGCGAATTTGAACCTAGCTTGGGCCACACAGTAACATTTCCACTCCCCAAAACAAAATGAGCTAAATACTCTAAAATGGCCCCAAATGGCTATTCTACGGTTTGTAGGCTTTGAGATAACTAATTTAATTATTGGACTCATTTGACACATCACTTTGTTTCCTAGGTCTCCATGCTGTGTCTGAGTAACTAAGAAAACCAGATAAACCAGAGGTTTCAAAATGTAGTTCCTAGTCTTCCTGTAAGAACTGATGGGCTTTGATACTGACCCTTTCCCAGGTACTGGATCAGTTATTGGAAATGATATGCACCGTAACTTACATGGACTCAATCATCTTCTTTGTGAAGACTTCATCAAATTCCCTCTTCAAACCCGTTTTCATGGTGTCTGAAAGGACAAGACTTGGGAGGTGGCTAACATTTCTGTCACTTTCAACCTCTTCATCTTCGTCAATTATCCTAAATAATGAAGTAGAAACAGAGAAAGGAAAAAAATTAGTCAAAGTATTATATGTTCTTCCAGTAAATAACCAAAATTTAAAATTCGAAGAGTAAAATCACAGGTGTTATAGTAAGAGATTAAGTGACCAAATGAGGCTACTTTTTCCACCTCGGTGGGAAGGCAGTTGTGTTCAGTAATTCATGTAACAAAGTTCTAGAATGAAGTTAAGTTTGAATAATGTGTCCTGGAGAACTGCTGAGTTGAGCTGTAAGAGCTTGCTCTACCACCCTGAAGTATTTCTCATCCCTTGATCTCTAGAATCATCAAATGATGCCCCTGACTGCTTAAGAGGGCTGGGACCAGGAGCTGCAGCAAGCCTTTCAACACACACTGTCAGTACCTGTCCTCAATCTCTTGAAGCCTCCTGCGGGCAACTTCACACTGTGCTTCTGTGGTTGTCTGATCCATTTCTTCACAGACAGCATCTAGCATGCTGGGTACAGAAAGGCCACTAGGACACGTGTTTACCCCATGACCTTCTACACTCTGGTGTGTGTCAAGAGCCCATTCATTAGCAACTGTACAGAGTTCAGCTTCAGTCAATCGCTTCTTTCTTAATGGACACCTAGGAGGAAGATAAAAGCAGTAGGAAGAAAAAAAAGGGAAAAAGTTAAAAACCCTATTACAGATGAAATTAAGACATTTTTCTAGTCAATTAAAAATAATTCTTTTTTTCTTGAGATAAATTCTCACTATGCGTCCTTGGTTGTCCTCATCCACAAAGTTCTCTGCCTGCCTTTGCCTGGAGGGCTGGGATTAAGGATACATGCTACCATGCCCAGTTCCAATTTATTCAGTTTTAAAAAAGATCTATTTATTATGTTTGAGTGTTCTGACTGCATGTATGTGTACCATGTGTGCCTGTGGAGGTCAGAAGAGGTCTCAGATACCCAGAACTGGAATTATGGACTTCTGTGAGTGACTATGTGGGTGCTTGAAATTCAATCTGAGGGTCTTCTGCAAGAACAAGTGCTGAGCTGTCTCTGCAGTCCCAATTTATTATTATTATCTTTCTAAATCAAATTCTTAAATATAAATGATGTGGGATTCCCCTTTGTATGCTATGAACATGTTTTATTGCCATTGATTAATAAAGAAGCTTCTTTCGCCTATGGAGGGCAGAATGTAACTAGGCAGTAAACTAAACTGAATGCAGGAAGAAAAATGGTGGAGTCAGGTAGCCTTCCAAAAAGCAAGATGTGAGGTAACAAACCACCAGTCTCGTGGTAAAATATAAAATAGAAATGGGTTAATGTAAGATGTAAGAGCTAGCTAGCTAGAAATACCCCTGAGGTGTTGGTCAGTGTTGTAATTAAGATAGTTTTCATGTGATTATTTGGGCCGGGGTGGCCGGGAAACGAGTAATACCTTGTTTAAGGTATGTTTATGCAGCTCATTTAAAAAATGTAATGTATAGTTAATACAAATGAACAGTTGTCTATAACAGTTAAACTTACAGTCATGTTAGTTGGGTTTAACTAGATATAGATATATTTCAGATGGGTAGGTAACCTTCAAATACTTCAAAGACCTATAGAAAGAATATGGCATTTAGGCCTGGTGGTGGTGGCACACGCCGCACTCGGGAGACAGAGGCAGGCGGATCTCTGTGAGTTCGAGACCAGCCTAGTCTACAAGTGCTAGTTCCAGGACAGGCTCCAAAACCACAGAGAAACCCTGTTTCGAAAAACAAAAACAACCAAAAAACAAAAAACAAAACAAAACAAAACAAAAAAAAGAATATGGCATTTAAAAGGTTTTAAAAACTTGAAGACTTTTCCTATGAGTCTGCTTCTGGCAGCACTAATTACTTCACAGAGGTCGATGGCATTGAAAAAACTCATTATGGAATCTGCCTTCAATTTGACAGTCTAGCCATTTGGGCAAGAAACTACTCTTGCCTGGACTGCTTTGACAGTATGCTATATGAACTAGACATTTAGGACCCACAGAAAAATGACTGCTGAACTTGCCAAAAGACGGTGCAGTCTTTCAGGGTTCCTGCTTCATAAAAAAAGAGTCTGCTAGAATTCTGCAGGGTACAGAAGAAAATGACCGACAAACTGCCAATACTGGTAAAGCAGTCTTCCAAATGTCCTGCTTCCTGGAAAATCCTGCCAGATACTATGGGCCTGTAGGCTGAATATGGATGCCCCAACATTACAGAAGAACTTTGAGTGACTGTCCAGGCAGTGAAATGTCTCTGTCAATTCTAGAGTTTTGGAAGTTGCTTACAATGCACTTCCTATTTACTTAGGTAATATTATATCCTTCTGGGGTCTTTGATGGAGTTGAAGAGAGTTACAGTTTTTGTTAATTATGCTTTTTTTTGTTTTTGTTGGTTTTTTTTTTTT
>NW_004949104.1:12660987-12681631 GCF_000317375.1 Microtus ochrogaster
GGCTTTCCTTAGTTATGATAAAAGATAAATTAGATATAAAACTTTAGACTCACAAAGATAAAATAGATGACAGAATATTTTCTACAAATAGACTAAATATTTTAACTGTAATTCTTGCTTGATACCTGTTTTGTTATATATAATTTTACTATGTTAAAGTTAAAATCTTCCTTTTATTTACACAGAAAAGGGGAGATGATGAAGGATTCCCCTCTGTATGCTATAAATATGCTTTATTACCATTGGTTAATAAAGAAGCTGCTTTGGCCTATGGCAGGGCAGAATATAGCTGGGGAGGGGGGACAAAACTGAATGCAGGGAGAATGAAGGTGGAGCCAGGCAGGCACCATGCTGCCTCCCAGAAATCAATGTGAGGTAACAAACCAGGAGCCTCACGGTAAAATATAAAATAACAGAAATGAGTTAAGATATAAAAGCTAGCTAGAAATATGCCTGAGCCATTGGCCAAACAGTATTGTAATTAATATAGTTTCTGTGTGACTATTTAGGTCTGGGCAGCTGGGAAATAAAAGCGCAGTCTCCATTTACATCTAAAAATCTTTAGTTTTTTTTCTACAGCTAGAATATCATGTCTTTTTTCCCTTCACAGCTTCTCTGAGAAATTTTCTTTTTCTTTTTCCTTTTTTACTAATTTATGCAACACCTCCAAGACTTTAACCTTTTAAAGGAAAAAATCTGTAGGAAAGATCAAGTGGGAAGCAAAGCAACAAAAAAGACAAAGTAGGGCTGGAGAGGTGGCTCAGCAGTCAAGAGCATTATCCAGTGGACACAGGTTCAATTTCCAGTACCCACAAATATCTGTAATTCCAGTTCCAGGGAATTCTACACTCTGTCCTGGCCTCTAAAAGCACCAGGCACATACCTGGTTGGTGCACAGACATAAACACAGGCAGAACACCCACACATATTGAAAAGACAAAGCAGTTCTGCCCCAGCTACATTTTAACATTGCTGCATCATATTCCCTGACCCACATGAGAAAGTATCTGGCTGTCACCCTATATTTCCTTAGAGTAAACACATGCATCTACTAGAGTATGCTTCAAGTACCATAAGAACAGACCATTAGCACAAATATCTTGCCTTTGGCTGTCTGTCCCTGACTAATGTCTAGGACAGCCAGAATTACATGAAATTCTGTCAAGAAAAAAAAAAAAAGAAGAAGAAGCTTTAGGCTGGATGTGGTAGTGCATGCCTGTGAAACACCAGCTGAGAAAAAGCATAAATTGAGACAGAAAAGGCAATTTCCCAGAGTAACAATTCATCTATGAAATAGTTCTTTGATTTTTAGGTTATTTCATGATTGTAGGCTTGCTCTGCTAATAACTGAAGATCAATAGTGGTTAAGCTCTAAAGAAAACATGAACTAAAAGGCATCTAGGAGCTGCTTAAGAGTATGCACCGCAACTACAAGACCCAAGTTCAGTTCCCAGCACCCACATCAGGTGGCTCACAACCACCTACAACTTCAGCTCCAGGGACTCTACCACTTTCCGGGCATCAGCATACATGCGTGAATGCACACTCACACACAAATAAAACTGAAACACAACTGAAAGGCTTCTAGATACTGAGAAGAACAATAAAGGTGGCGAACTCAGCAGTACACATCTGGGCACACACCCAAATGTCTAAGCCATCTCCCTCAAGGCCTCAATCTCGCCATTCACAAAACAAAGGTAGTTAACTTTTTAAACTGATAGTTTCTACCCCCCCTCCCTACCCCCCAGGGTTTCTCTGTGTCTCTGGCTATCTTGGAACTCATTCTGCAGACCAGACTAGCTTTAAACACAGAGAGATCTGCCTGCCTCTGCCTCCCAGGCACTGGGATTAAAGGTGTGTTAGTTTGTACACTTTAAACAAACACTAGAATCAATAATTCAA
The DNA here is from genome assembly GCF_000317375.1 of Microtus ochrogaster. Taxonomy (NCBI): domain Eukaryota; kingdom Metazoa; phylum Chordata; class Mammalia; order Rodentia; family Cricetidae; genus Microtus; species Microtus ochrogaster. The sequence goes on from NW_004949104.1 coordinate 12,662,893, forward strand.
CAATCTAGAGCACTACGAAAAAACAAAAAGGTTCTTGTGTTTTCTAAAGCAACCCTAAGGCAACAACCCCCCCCCCCCCAAATCTAGGAATTGATTTAAGGCAATGTTTTGGACTGGGGTAAACAGTTCGGAGGGAAGAGTGTTTGTCATGAAAGTATGAGGACCTGAGTTCAATCCCCAGAACCAACATAAAAAATGTCAAGCATGGTGACTCGTAATAGTAGCACCAGAGGGGCAGCGAGAACAATTCCCCTGGGATCTGCTTGACCCCCTCACCTCAGCTTAATGTTGAGCTCCAAAACTCTGCTTCAAAAACTAGATGGGCAGCTAGGGAGACAGCTCTGTGGATAAAACACATGCCGGCCAGAATGAAAAAGAGAATATACTTGGATGACAGGTAGGTATGGTAGCCCACTGTAATTTAGGGCACAGAAGAGAGGGGATTCACAGAGTAAGCAAAATGCAAGCTCTGGGCTCAAGTGAGATATCCTGTCTTAAAATATAACATGAAGCGCAACTGAGGAAGACCCCTGATGTCAACCTTTGGCCTCCACATACTTGAGGGCAGAATGAGACCTTTTCTCAAAACAAACAAAAGGTGAATGATACTTAAGAAACAACATCCAAGATCTACTTCTGCTTCCTGTACCCCAAGTCTACCTTTACTCACTATTCATAAAAATAAGCAACCTTCAAGCATTGTTTTTTTTTAATTATGAGTCTAAGCATCAACAAATCTGGCCAATTCAAAGTTTTTTTTAAAATTCTTTTTAAGCCAGAGTCTAAGCAGGCAGCAAGTCAATCTGTTACTGAGGATGGTCTTGAATGTCTAATCCTCCTGCCTCCATCTTCCTCAAAGAGCTGAGATTACTGGCTTTTGCTTGTTTTCTATAGTGCAGGGCTGGCCTCACACTCTGTGATCTCACCCTCAGAATGTTGGAATTACTGGAGTGAGCCATCAATCTCAGAAAAGAATTCGGTTTTTACAAGGAGTGGGAGTAGAACCATACAGGCGGGTACAGGGCTTGGGACAAATGAAGCTCAATGGGGAGAGCTTAAGGAAAAACAAAGTAAGTAAAGACGCTTGCCCTCAAACTGACAACTTGAATTTGATCCTAGAACCCACATGGTGGGAGAGAATCAACTTCCAAATGTTGTTCTCTAACATACCCACCATGGCATTTGTGCACATATGCAATAATAAAAAATAAGAGAAGAGCCGGGAGGTGGTGGCGCACACCTTTAATCCCAGCAGCACCCAGGAGGCAGAGGCAGGTGGATCTCTGTGAGTTCAAGGCGAGCCTGGTCCACAAGAGCTACTTCTAGGACAGGCTTCAAAGCTACAGAGAAATCCTGTGTGTGTGTGGGGGGGGAGGACGGACAAAAAACCAAAACAAACAAACAAACAAAACCAAGCAAGCAAGCAGGTCTTGAGGTGTGGTGACATTTAATCTCAACAGGCGGAGGCAAGCAGATCTCTAAGTCTGAGGTTAGCCTGCTCTACAAAGTGAGTTTCTCACTAGGTGGATTACATAGTGAGGCTGTCTCTAAAAGCAAAACCCAACAGGTAGACCTTGTATACACTCATTTGGATTAAGCTGCAAAATAGCAGAGAAAAAGGAAGCCCAGCCCCCACGCATTGCAGTGTGAAAGGGTAGCTAGCTACAAAAGCTAACAACTGAAACACACATGGCCATAAAGTTTCTGAACTTCTATTTTCCTCAGGAGAAGAAACAGGTTACAAGGTTACCTCTTGTCAAGAACACAAACTCTTTCCAATTTATATTTTTTGATGTTCCTCCCCCCTCCCAATTCTGTGTCTATAATGACACAGTTTAAAATTCAAACATTACATTGGTTACAAAGTGAGTTTTTCTCTACCTGACTGCTACCCAGTTCCTGCCCCTAAAAGGCACACAATGTCAGTAGTTTAGAAGAGACACATATGCTTCACCTTTTTCACTTAAATTAGGATACGTGTGTTAAGCTAACAGCGATCACAAAGAGGACAAATGGTCCCGAAACTTACTCTTCATCCTCCGCCAATCGCTTGTGTTTCTTTCTACAGTGAATGGAAACACTGCTGGAACAAACAAAAACAAATCAGTCAACCAAGACAGTAACTTAAATATATAAGATTTCTGCATCCCGTCGTTCTCGCTCTACTTATCGGGATCTCCCGCCACAAACTGCATATCCCTTCTCTGTGCCCAAGATCAGTCATGTCTTGCGGAGGACTCTAAATAACCAGACTAGGAAATCTGAAGTTGTCACTTCTGTCGGGGTAGTGACAGTTATGCACTCGCTCCAGGTCCCATTTCTGGGCCGATGAGGAATCGCGGTGTCCCAGAGACTCTCAAAGTTGTCCCGGCCGGCGGCCGCGCGTGTAGAGGGAGCGGCCAGGCCCGAGGACCCTCGGTGGGTCGCCAAGTCGGCGACCCGGGACTCACGGTTAACGTCCTGCGGGGTAACGGGCCCGCCCCACCTGCTCCTCACCGTCCGCGCGCTGCTCTCCCGCCTGGGCCGCTAGGAGCAACGCGGGCGCCCGGCCGCGGGGCCAGGTCGGGGCCGGTGGCTCCTGGCGGGAAGGCCCGGCCCGCGAAGGCCGGCGACGGCTGCAGGAAGTCCGCGCTGCCACTCAGAGGGAGGCCGCTGAAGGGCCGGCCGAGCGCCGCCATGGCTTCCAAGACGAGGCTGCGTACGCCACCCCAGTCGCTAGTGTATCCTCAGGTCCCGCAGTGGCGGCCACCGCCGCTGCCCACAAGAACCCGCCTCCGAACCCGCTTCGATCCCCCACGTCACGCCTTCTAGAACCCTCCACTCCGGACCGCCCAGAGACACGTCGGGATTTGTTATGTATAGTGGGCCCCTGTCGTGAGGCATGCCGGGAGTTGTGGTTCTTGAGGACTACAAGTAAGATGGCTGGCGATGTTCTTGGCGAATCGCTGGAGGTCAGGTCGCCCCGCAGGCGCTTAGGATGACAGAGTCCTAAGCCGTGACACAGAGCTTTGAGCTAGGCGTGGTGGTTCATCACTATCCTCCCAGCTCTTATGTGGTGGAGACAGGATGATCTAACATTTGAGGCCAACTTTGACTATGTAGCATGGTCTAGGCTAGCCTGGTTTTTATGAGACCCGCCCCCCCCAAAGGGGGGGGAGTTATATATGCCTCTACTTCCTCTGTAGTAAAGCAGGATAAAAGTGTTTTCAGAGTTGAGGTGAGGAGTAAATAAGTTTTAAAAAAATCTAAAGGTGCAGCAGGGCATAGTGGCACACACAATTTAATCCCAGCAGTTCCAGGGCAGAGGCAGGAGGATCTCTGTGAGTTCGAGGTCACTTTGGTCTACATAGCGAGTTTCAGGCAAGCCTCAGTTACCTAGAGAGACCCTGTATCAAAGCAAAACAAAACAAAATGTCTAATGGTGAGACCTGACCACCGGAGTATTATTCTAGAACCTATGGTGGATGGAAACCAACTCCAAAAAGTTGTTCTTCTACCCGTGGGTCTTGGTGTGCACCCCACCCTCAGGTACATACATTTGTTCTCATGTGTGTTAGGAATATTCTTAAGACGAGCCTCTCCACCAACGCAAATAATTCCAATCAGACCAAATTAGATAGAATAAAAGATGCCCACTTTTAATGCAGTGCTCCCGGGTGGCACCGGGAAAGCGTGGCGAGGGGAAGACGAGGGGAAGAGAGCAGGGAAGGCCAGGCGCAACCTGGAGACCACCTGTTCCATTTCTGGGCAGCAGCCTAAACAGTGGTCCTGACCCTCCCTGGGGAGGGGTCACTGTTTGCCCGGCTTTCCCAGAGGAGGAGTCCAGGCCAAGGAGACTCCCAGGGGAGGGGGCTTGAAATGAAGCTTCCTGCTCCATTGATGCTCAAAGGATAAATGCTAGGGGCTGGGGTCTCACTTTTGACCAAATATCCCAGAGGCCTTGGATATAGGAGTATCAGGGTCTGGGGTCTCACTTTTGACCAAACACCCCAGAGTTCTTGGATATAGGTTCGTTGGCTCAAGTCTGGTTACTTCCTGCGGGCATGGGGCGACATGGGATGGGGAGCTGGGAGTTGGTGGGCTCCTGCTCAGCATGAGGAGTGGCTGGAGCAGCATTCAGTTTACTGTCATCCTGGAATCCTCAGGCAGTTGCTTTTTTTTTTTTTTTTTTTTTTTGATTTTTCTAGACAGGGTTTCTCCGTCCTGGAACTAGCTCTTGTAGACCAGGCTGGCCTCAAACTCACAGAGATCCTCCTGCCTCTGCCTCCCGAGTGCTGGGATTAAAGGCATGCACCACCACCACCTGGCCAGGCAGCTGCTTTTTGAGGGAGATGAAAAGGCAGGAGGATAGGAGAAAAAAATATTGAATATGAATATGAATAGGGCTAGCCATGGGAAGTCATTAACTACCAGAAAGAATGGAACAGAGAAGTGCCCTGGTTGTACAGGTGAGGCTCAGGTGTATCAAGATACAACCAGATTTTAGTTGGTAGGTGTCCTTGATCCAGGAGAGTTGTACCAATAGTGAAGTCCCAGGAGCTGGTGCAGGTGTTTGGCATTGTCTGGGGAGCCTTTGTAACTTTGTAAGTTGGTCTTGGCCCAGACAGAAGGAGTGACTTGTAAAACATGCTTGAAAATGAAAGTGGCTAAAACACTCTCTGGAGACTGTTAGCCTTTACCAGACCAGATTTTCTTTTGATAATGCAGCAGAACTTTTCCCCAGAACCTGTAGGTATCTGTAAGACAACTGTAACAGATTTACATCTTGCTGTCATAGCAAAAGGCTATTGCTTTAGGTTAAAAGGTATAAACATTTTAAAAGACAATTATAGGGAATTGAAAACTCTGGATTTTTAAGATACACCGGAAACCCGTTAGTCCTGGACTATGAAGCCTGTGAAAGAGGCATACCTGTCTGTATTCTAGCAGGAAACTTAACCAATAAAGTAATGAGCTACCAGTACCTAAGTCATCAAATGCCTTTAGACAAATTTGGGAGGGATGAATGAGCAAAAATGAGACAGCTTTTTGGCTACTCAGGCAACCCCAAATCTCTTCCCAGTCCTTGGAGAACACCAGTCTTAGAAGCAGTGTTTGCCGTTAGCTGCTGAGTACAAGAGGCCCAAAAATTTTCCTGTGGGGGCGGGGGGGGGATGGTGGGGGATTTAGTCTACCTGTCTCGGTGGGATGAGAACATTGATTCCCTGGGTAGCATCCAGGAAGCTGAAGAGGTGGAAGGCTGCTTTTTTCTGTGTGGGTGGCTTTGCCAAACCCAAAGGCAAGCCTGGAGGCAGAAGGTCTTCTGTAACCATGCATCTTCTTGGAGGAGCTATAGGGTGCTGCGGAAGCTGGCATGTCTCTGAGTTAGAAGCTCTTTTGTTAAATGCCATACTCTCAGATCTGTAAAGGCACTTGAGAATTGGGTTATTTATTACCTGTTATTTTAAACTGGGCATATAAACTAAATCCAATTAGTTACAGTTTACCAATGCTAGTAAACATAAGTCAAAGAATACTAGCACATGTGGGTATTCTTACCCAAGATGGCAGAGCGGTCAAAATGAAGATTACCCACGTGTTTTGTATTTTTCCAGAGCTGTTTTAGCCTGGAGTTATAAATTTTACTGATTTTAAAACAAGCACACATGCACACAGAAACATAACTTGAGCATAATATGAAAACATACTCACATATTTACACAGACATACTGTGGCCACATTATTCAAACAGACAGACAAAACACTTTTAGAAACCTGTCTCAGCTGACCAACTTAAAAACCCCGGTGTAGATAGGCGGTAGAAGCCAGGGAAACACATTAGCAGATGCTGTGAGAGAAAACCAAAACAAAAGGACTAAAGCACTACCTGGTTAGAGCGAAAGGACAGGAAAAACGATCCATTTTAGAGAATTTTAGAGTGAGGCAAACAGCAAACAACAGGAAGGGAGCAGGAGCCCCCAGCATTCTGGGAAGTTGTCTGTCTTGGGCAAGTGGGGCTTATAGGTTGGAGGCATTTTTGTTTTATAGGTCTCTTAAACACAGTAATTTAAACCTAAAACCTAAGATTAACCATCACACAGAGAGACTAAAGGATTTAGATAGAGGCTAGGGATGATGGAGAGATGGCCTAACTAATAAAAGAGAAATATTAAGCCTTTAATATTAAGGAATAGGCAGAGATCTTCCAGGGACTTGGACCACTTCTTTCCACTCTTTCATGATCTGGTGCTTCTGGTCATGGTGGCTGTCTTCCAGCATGTTTTGCTCCCTCTGCATCTCCTGGCAACTCTGCCTCTCTTCTTCCAGTGTCTGGCTGTCCTGCCTATACCTCCTGTCTTGCTAATGACTGTTTAGCTTTTTATTAAACCAATAAGAAGGTGTCTTGGTGAAGACAAATTTTCACAGTGTATAAAAAGGTTATTCCACAACACACGATGATTTCCATATGTATGCATATGCATATGTATATATGTGTGCCCAAACATAGATGTATGTGCAGGCACATGTGTGCCTTTGTCTCTATGTATTGATACATGTATACATATTGATGTGTGTGTATACATATGTGCTTATACTTACATATTCACTTGTTTCATATGTGTATATTTATACCTGTGTTTGCACACATATGTTCTTGTCTGTTTATGCGCCCTTGCATGCTTATATGTACATATGCGTGCATTCATTTGAAAATGTGGGTCTATGTACAATGTTTATATGTCCACATCTTTCTGTGTGTATATGTCCGTGAATGTATCTGTAGGCCTGTGTATAGTCTGTGTCCAATGCATAGGTATGTTCATTTAAATGTACCAATTTGTGAGTCTATGTGTACATAAGTACAGAAATGTACATGTATATATGTGTGTTTATATGTAGATGTTTTGTGCACAAATGTGTGTGCCCTCTGTGTCTCCGAGGTCTATGTTTTATCTCAGGGGAGATGAAGATGTAAGAGTGTAACATCTCTCAAAGTCTTTGTGCTTCAGGTGCACCAGTGCTGAACTCATCCAAAGAACACATTCTTCATCTTAATTAAGACTATTAGGTGGTCACACTGGGCAGAGAGAGATTCTATGTATCAAACAGAAATTCTAGAACAGGGTACTATGTGGTCATCTTCCTGTAACTTTGCGGTTGTCACACTGAGTTGAAACATGTTTGTCCTGATAGCTAGGAATGAATTGAGATGAATGGAGCTGACAAAAGGTTTACAGGAAATGGAAACTAAACCTGGAGACATCTAGACAATTAGAAATCACACTACAGGTGAGAACGGTGTAAGTCCCGGTCTCTGGCCTCCATCTTTGGAGGCCCTGTCCCTATGCCCGCCAAACCTTGGCCCCTCTCCTGAGGAGGTGCCAGGTAGCCCGCCAAAACCTTGACCACTTCCCCAGTCTATTTAAACTGCTCCCCGGAAAGTCCTGGTGTGCTGGTGTGGTCGTGTGCACCTTTACTGGGTTGAGATAGCCATAGCTAACTCCTAAGTCTCTTGAACTTCAATGGACAGGACTTCACACGACACCTGCCTTCTCACCTTCCCCAACCAAGGAACAGATGCCTGGCATCTCCAGGGTGACAGTTCACAGGATGCCTTTCCAGCTATACCTCTCGCTGAGCATGGACCTACCAGGTGGTCACATTTCCAGTTCCCCTCGGGACCACCCCAGAGCACTGGAATCCCATTAAAACCTGGATATCCTTTAATTTGGCTTGTTGTGATTTGACTTGATTGGGATTTTTGGGTCAGCAGAGAGCTCACATTAGGAAAATTTATAACATCCGGAACTGTCTAAGCAAGCACTCTATACGTTCCTTTCTCAAATCACTACAAACACTCGAGTCCTCCGTAAAGCTATTCACTGGACTATCCTAGAGACGATAGGGACCCAGCCGACCTGTGTCCACAACTCTTGTTGTAGTCCAGTGATGCTGTCTGGGTCAGGCTGGTAGCCACAGGGGCACGGAAACCAGCCTGGAAAGGACTTTACCCTGCACTCCAATGGCTGTGAAGGTAGCTGGCATTACACCACGGATCCACCACACCCAGGTCAAGAAAGTGGAAGCCACAGATGCTCCAAATGGGCTGTCTCTGGACTATGGACCCGTTGAGATTAAGGTTTCATCGGGGCTTTGGGTTTTCCCCTCCCTGGACCACACTGCCTCCTTCTGAATCTTGTGTTTTGCACCATGGCTATGAATACTGGGTCATGGGTCTAATCTCCACTACCCTCAGGCCTGCACTGGAAACTGAGAAACCCATATTCCATCTTGACTTTTATTTGTGGATGCCCATTCTAAGTGGTTGTATGGAAAAAAGCAAAGATATGGGAATTTATCATCTTTTGTGATAGAATATAGAGTTTACAATTCTATGCATGCCCTGTGGCTGGGCCCCCTAGTTCTAGAAACAGGCGAGTTTCCATTGCAAAAATTGGGTTTGTAAAATTAAGGTTTCTTGAAAAATTCCTTTAAAAAAGTATGGTCTTTGGAAAACCTGGGGAATCAGACTCTTTGCCACAGGAAGGGACCCCAAGATAGAGTTAATCATTACCACTCAAAAATCAGCCATGATTGCTGGTTATGCTAGACACCTGGCTCCCACACCGTAGGAAAAGGAGGAACTGAACAGACCATCGGTTCATTGACTGACAAAATCATTGCCTCTGGGGACAGCCCGAATTAATGTTAGAGGACTTACAAGGGTCTGCAACTTGTCTAATATCTAAACCTAGGCATTTCCCCTCATTCTGATGCCAGGTATTCTGCCCTACAGGTTAGTTCGTCTGGACAGGAACAACATTGCCCAGCCTCTGAGACTGTCTGGTGGGTATAAACCAATGGTTGACTAAACATGCCTCTTCTGATACTTTCCAAACTAAGTAGACAGGTTAGTCAGGACCAAGAGATATTACAATTTTGTTTCTGAATTAAAACAACAGTTAGGCTCCATGACTGAAATGGGCCTACAAAGTTGGAGAATCTTCGATCTTCATGAGATAAAAGAAGCTAGGTATGGCTTGGGGAGAAACCTTTTGTTTTTATGATAATTGATCAGGAGTAATTAGGGGAAACCTTGCAATCATTGGGGAAAAACTTGGTACACTCTCTGTTCTCTTGGTCGCTCTTGCTAACTACCCTGCTATCTGAACCTCAACTAAGACACAGCTGTGCTAGTCATTGATGGCGTTAAGGGACCTGGCAAGGCAACTTCAGGAAGGTTTGTTTAGACTCCTTTCCAGGGTACAGACCATCATGGTGAGGGAGACATGGTGGCAGCAGCTTGAGCAGCCAGCTGGTCACATGCATGCACAGTCGGCCAGCAGAGGGCGATGCATGCTCATGCCCAGCTCCCCGCAGCAGCTTGAGCAGCCGGCTGGTCAGGCACGCAGTAGGCCAGCAGAGGGGATGCTTGCTTAGGGCAGGCTCCCTTTCTCCTTTAGGAGTAAGTTTCCCCACACAGGGAATGGTGGAGTCTACTTTGAGGGAGGCTGCCTCACCTTATTAGTCTAACCTAGATATTCACTGTCATGGGTATAGCAGGCTTTCTCTTGGCCAACAACCAGCTCCCAAATCATGACACAGAGACTAATTATTAATTATATTAGTTATATAATTAGTTATATTAGTTATATAATATATATTAGTTCAGACTTGTTGCTGGCTAGCTTTTTTTTTTTAACTTAAACTAGTTTCTCTTCATCTACCTTTTGCCTTGGGCTTTTTACCTTTATTTCATTCTGTATGTCCTACTGTGTGTCTGTCTGTCTGGCAGTTGCCTGGCCCTGGTCTTTTCCCTATCTTTCTCCCTCATTCTTGCTTCTTCCTCTCTCTCTGGAGTTCTCTTCCTACTTATTCTGTCTGCCAGCACTGCCTATCCCTCTACTGTCTAACTATTGGCTGTTCAGGTTTTATTTATTAAACCAATCAGGTGCTTTAGATAGGCAAGTGAAACAGCAACACACTAAACAAATGCAGCATAAACAGATGTAACACCTTTACATGGTTAAACAGATGCAGTGTAAAGAAATATAACACATCTCTACATAGTTAAAGTAATGCTCCACAAAATTCTTTTTTTGTTTTCTTTTGGGTGTTTTTTTATTTTATTTTATGTTGGTTTTTCAAGACAGAGTTTCTTGATGTAACAATCCTAGCAGTCCTGGATCTAGCTCTTGTGAACAGGGTGGCCTTGAACTCACAGAGATCTACCTGCCTCTACCTCCTGAGTGCTGGGTTTAAAGGCATATGCCACCACTGCCTGGCTTTTTTTTCTTGTTATTCTTATTAGTCTAACTTGTATATTCCCTTTCATGGGGCCAGAGGCTTGTCTAAGTGAGTCAAGGTCATGTCATTGGCAGCACTAACTGTGCCAACAGTCTAGTTCACATTCACTGTTTCTTATACTCACTGTCTACTTAATCACATTCCTTGTCAACCTAGGCAGATTTTAAACATTTAGACTTTTGGTAATAATTAGGGTGAGAACCAGGGATTGCCCCATTAAGTGCAGAGATGATTTTAATTTCCCTAAGTGTTGTGAAATATTATTTGAAGATGTGTTACATTTGTTTATGCTGTGGAACATTTGTTTAACGATGTAAAGATGTGCTGCATTCTTTTATACTGCATTTGTTTAACTCTGTGAGGCTATGATTCTTTGCCTGTCTAAAACACCTGCTGGTCTAATAAAGCACTAAATAGGCAATAGGAAGGCGGGAGGACGGAAAGGAGAATCCGCAGGCAAAGAGAATAAATAAAAGGAGAAAAAGAGTGATAGGGAAGCAGGAGAGATCAAGGAGTAAGAGAAGAGGGGCCAGCCGCCCAGCTACACAGCCAGCACAGAATAAGAAAGAGAAGATATACAGAAACAGAGAAAGGTAAAAGCCCAGAGGCAAAAGATAGATGGGACAAGTTAAGAAAAGCTGGCTAGAAATTATTCAAGGTAAGGCTAGGCATTTACAAGTAAGAACAAGACTCTGTGTGTATTTATTTGGGAGCTGGGTGGCAAGTCCCTCCAAAGAACAAAGAATAAAGAATAAAAAAAATATTTCGGTGCCCAACGTGGGGCCCGTATTTCCATGTAGGGCCTGAGAAATAGGAAAAATAAAGAAAAGGAAAGGAAAAAGAAAAAGGACCCGGCTCCTTTAAGAGGTGCTGCCTCTCAGCTGGCAGGGCTAAACAGAAACAACAAGCTGAGGAAGAACCCACTGTGGCAGCAGAGGCACCATATTCTTACAGCTAGGAAGGCTGAATTCAGTTCCTGGCCACACACCTCCAACCTGCCTGAGAACTTTAGGCTAGGCTTTCAGGACCCACAGTGAGTGGAGCCACAGCGGGTAGATTCATGTCTGCAAGAAAAGGGGGGGGTTGATATTGATATGGTAGGATAAGATAGATAACTGCTGTGGTATAATGCTTTTGCATGCTGTAAATAATTTGTCATTCATATTAGTTTAATAAAACACTGATTGGCCTGTAGCCAGCCAGAGAGTATAGATGGAGCAAACAGACTAAGAGAATTCTGGGAAGAAAGGTGGGAGACACAGTCACCAGCAAGACACAGAGGAAGCAAGATGACAGACACACTTTCTCCCACAAGGCCACACCTACTCCAACAAAGTCACCTAGCAATACCATTCCCTATGGCCCTATGTGGGGGGGGGTCAATTATATAAAAGTACAAGTGGGAAGTAGACATGGACTTCCACCACTAACAAAGAAGCTATCTACAATTAATACCCTATTGCTAAGGAAAAATAATTTTTCTCCAATGGAGTCTCCCTGGGTCTGTTACCCACACTTCAGGGTAGACCCCATCCGTGCACAGTAGTTGGCCAACACAAACAGACTCAATGATAATTTTGTAGACTTGTTTCATATGCTTTGTTTGGGCATTTTTTGTCTTATTAGTCACTTGCTTGTATATTTTGGCTTCTGTTTTTGTGGTCTTTGTATGTGTGTTTCCTGTTTTTTATTGTTTGTTTTTTAAAGAGTCAGAAAGAAAAGGCTTGGAATTGGGTGAATAGTGAGGTGAGGAGGATGTGGGAGGAGTCTGGGGAGGGGGAAAGTGTAATCAGAATCTATTGTATGGAAAGTTTTTTCAATAAAAGGATTTATTTTTGTTTAGTGAGTGTTGAGGGGTGGTAAATTGCATGTGTATAGGTGCCCACCGCGGCCAGAGAGGACACTGGACCCCTGAAGCTGGACTTACACACAGTTGTGAGCTACCAGACTAGACACCTTCAGACAGAAAAATCTGAGCAACAATGAACACAGTACAATTGTGTTTAATTCCAATAGCATTCGGAGAGACAAAGGGGAACAGATAGCGATTACACAGCTGCTGGGAATCAAACCTTGGTCTTCCAGAAGAGCAGCAAACATCCCTACTGTGCATGCTTACACTCAAATTCTGTCCTTCCTGTTCTACTTGGCTGGCTTTCTGAGGTGGAACAAAATCATAGATGGTTCCCCACATGCTCTCACTGCTGATGGACTGGTTCTGAGCTCCTTAGGACAGGTCAGTTGGGGGCTCCAGTGCATGGCTGCAACCCTGCCGTTCCCACATCCACTATTCACTACTCTGGAGTCCCAACTCAGCTTTCATCCTTGCATGAAATGCCTCCCTTTTCTTCCGACTTAAAATACCTACATCTGTCTTGACCACGTGCTCTCAGAATCTCAACTACAGCACCTCTCTAGTGACCCGAGGCACAATGGCATCTACTCGGGGATAAGACTCTGTGGTCACTATCCCTACTGGGTTTACATCAGCCTCATATGGAAAACTGGGCATCCGCTTGTGTATAAAGGAAGGCCATGTTTTCCCTTGATTCCTAGACCTGCCATACAAACAGAAGACGCACTGAACGTTCAGATGTGTGAGTTAAGATACTAAAACTGTAAGCAAGCCCCCAGTTTAATGCTTTTTTAACATAAGAGTTTCCTTGGTGTCTATTCACAGCAATAGAACGGTGGTTAAGACCCTCAGCATGTTTATTACAAGTAGCTGACCAAGCAGGCAGGTTAGCTAGTCTCTGAGGGGTGTCATCTCAGGCTGCAGTCACCCAGAAGGAGATAGCTGTCATTGAGACTTTCTGTACATACTGTCAACACCTATACCTGGACTGGGGGAAGGCCTTGCCAGTCCTGTGAATCTGAGACCTTTGGCCTCTTTTGACATCGCCATGGTGCTCACCTTGTGAATGCTCATTCATACAGGGGCACACTTGCTCCTCACAAGGAGGGGACTAATGGCAGAGTCTGAACTCTTCCTTTAAGCCTGGGTCTCTTTCACGGTGTTATTTTAATGTATGCTGTCCCACCATTGTTTGTTTCTTAGTTATTTCTTTGCATGGCAGGATGGATGCAAAGCAGGGTGGGGGTTATACTCTGCTTTGTCCTTCCTGAGCACTCCTGCTTTGGGAGCAACCATGTGAACGGTCAGCAAGGGCTGGGTTAGGGGCAGCAGTGTGCTGAGGTTAGGCTTCCATTGTTGATGGCACCTAGGAAGCATGAGATAGGGCCCAGGCAGAAATGGGAGCTTGCAGGGAGGTGTGGAAATTGATGTAAGGAATCAAGGATGTGGAGAAGACATTGGTCAAAGAACTAGTATAGAGAATAAATGTTACAGCATAGATGGAAAGTGTCCCGGCAGTTGGGAGCCAAGGAATATCACAAAGTCACACCACACAGCAAAACTCACACAAGAGATTTATTAGAAGAGAAAATAAAAAACAACAGGAGGGTGGCTGTCTCTGCTCAGGCAAGAAACAGCAGGAAACAGAACAGAAGACAGGGTTTATATAGCTTTTCTTGGGCGGGGGCAGAGCTTTCCAAGATGAAGATTGGTAAAAATTTCAAGTCCAGAGTTTGGTGGGTGGGGGCTGAGTCCAGCCTTTAGGGCATTTAGAATGTTCTATGGGTGCAGTTGGAGGTCCTAAGGGGAGGGGCTGGGCCAATGTGTGTCTCAAGAAACTTACATGGGAAGTTGGAGAGTCAGTCAAATCCTGGCTGGCAACTGCTACTAGTAGGCTTACTTGAAAAATTAGTGTGTAGTGGCCAGACAGATGGAAGAAGCATAGAAATAGGAGGAGAAGGGGGAGGAAGTGGGTGAATAGCAGGAGGAGAAAGAGAGGAGGAAGAAGTGGAAGAAAAGCAGATAGAGGAAGAGGAGGAAGAAGGAAAAGAGGAAGAAGAGAAAGAAGGAAGAGGACATGGAGGAAGAGGAGGAAGAAGAAGAGAAAAAAAAAGAAGAGGGCATGGAGGAAGAGGAGGAAGATGTAGGGTAAAAGGGCCAGTCAAAGAAACACACCCTGACCCTGAAACCAGAGCCAAAGGTAAAGAATGGCCAGTGAAAGAAACACACTTTGGCCCTGAAACCAGAGCCAAAAAAACACACTCTGCCCCTGACAAACTCTGCACAAAAACCAGCCAATCACTGAGCAGGAAAACCAATCCTTGAACACGAAATCCAGCCAATCTCTGAGCTTGTCCAAATTCAGGGATTGAAATCTGACCAATTCCCATCCTGAAACTCTTCACCCTGCAAAGACTGTGCCCCTAAGAAGTTTATATAAGTCCTGCACCTGCTCAGTTTGCTCTGCTGTTCCCCACGCTGGCATAGGCAGCCACCCACCTGGATTCTTCCCAATAAATCTCTCGGATAAGGTTTCACCTGGGGGAGTAGAGTTGTTACATTCTGGAGGACCTGAGCAGATCTGTTACTATTTCCCTGGGGAAAGCCTCCCCTGCCGGAGCAGAATTGTTTACATTGGGGAAACCTTTCCCAGGAGCAGAGGTGCAAGCTACTCCGTTGCTTACTGTGACTTTGTGATAATCTTTGGCTCCAGGCTGCTAGGAGCCCTTTCCATCTGAGCTGTAATGCTTACAGTAGAGGAGGGGGAGGAGGAAGAAGAGGAACTAGGCAATGGGGCAAGGCTGTGACACCAGGACCCAGCTGCTTAAAGAGGCATTATAACATAATTAGGAAAAGAAATGTCCGGGACAGTGGTCAATTAAAAGGTAAAGTTCTTAACTATTACACTATGATCCAAATAAACCCTGCAGATTTAAAAGGAAAAAATGAACACAGCGATCATATTCCCAAGGGTCAAATAAGTGGGGTAGGAGGCAGCAGAGGTCTGTTTTCATTTCATCTGGAGAGTGCAGATTCTTTCACATCGACTTGTACTTGATGACACACATCAGCACCGTCTATGAAAACACCAAAACAGCATTCTGTTGTCGCAACTTCTGGTGGAGGTGGGGAGGTGGTAGGGAGATGGTGGGGAGGCATAATCGGCCCAAATGGAGATTCTGAGAGGATTTGTTCGCTTGTTGAGAAAGGATCTCACTATGTCACCCAGGCTGGCGGGGCATTCAAGATACTACCCTCTTCAAAGTTAGAATTCTGAGGCAGGTTTTCTTGGAGATGAGTCTTCAGCCGCATGAAGATCCACTCTAAGGGAGCTCCATTCCAAGATTGCGAGCAGACCTTGAGCATGGCATCTGGATCCTCCTCCTAGCGGTGCACGTGTTGGACACTTGAATGCCCAGTAGTTCATGAGCCTGGCATGAGCACTGAGCACTGTCGGTTGCCTGAGGTGATTGGTGCCCAAGGTCCACTCTGGAGCATGCGCACACGGCGTTGCTTGGCAACGACAGTTCTGCCAACTGCCTAAGAGGTGGAGGGATGTTAAACCTTGGGGCTTCTCTGTGGGCACATCCTGGCGAGATTCCGAGACTTGGTTGGCTCTGCATTAGTACTGGAAGTGGCTAAGATTGGGACCCAGAGGTACTGGGTTCCTGTGAGCACTGCACTGAGGCTGTTAATGGGAGAAGGGAAGGCAATGTAATCAAGAGTCCAGGGTGAAGAGCCGCAGTCTGAGTCATGAAGAAGATCTTCAAGGGCCATTTGCCCTGGGACTTCCTGGGCTTTAGAAATGCTAACGCTGAGAACCAAGAATGGCACAGGTACCTCACGGGCTACATACCTGTGAAGAAGATACACAAAGCTGCAAGCATGGGAGACATAACCCAAGTGCAGAGGATGCTCGAATTTGGGGATGTGGACGTGAATGTTACAGACCGGAAGAAAAGGTCAGAGGGCACAGGGTGGGGGTGGCCCGGAACAGGTATGAGTGAGTGGCAGCAGGGTCCTAGGAGAGGTCTTGGCCCCTAAACACTGGAGAAAGGAGGCCGAGGCCTGCTTTCACAGGGGACGCTGGGCTTTCTCCCCACCACGGGCTCCTCAGCACCTGAAAACTGTACACCGTGGATGGGTCTAGAGTCTAGACATTCTTAATGAGAAGGAAAGAAGAGAAAGAAGGAAGACTTACTTCCTTCTTAGTTGGTCTCCAACCCCCATAATATTTTGCTTTCAGAGCGCTTTACTGACAGTTTAAATGTGATTTCACCCACACAGTTGAGATACACAGCATTTTCTGTAAATGTGCACATGAACGAACTGCTAGTTGCTGTGGAATCCCAGGACAAAACTTCATTCAATAAAATCCCATATTCATTTTATCTCTCGGGAACCAGGGATTACCTGTTACTTCCTGAGGGACCTTACATGGCAGCTGAAGCGAGAGGCTATTTATCTTCAGAGTCGGTTATTCAGCGTGGCCATCTTCACTTACCATCTGCTGATCAGCTATTAGTCCTTCTGATTCCTAAGTGGGATAGTTTGATTAGCAGCGTCTTCATCAGAGGGTGCGTGATGCTCTCAACTTCCCACAAGAGCCCCACTAGCTTCAGTTGCTTCCTTGATGCTGAAGCGGATTGTTCCCTAGAGACTTTCTCAGTTCTGAGACTATGGAAGCCGTGCTGCTTGCCAGTGTGATCCCTACTCCAGGCAGACATCAGTCAACAAGCCGTTCCAAATCTCCCATTGTCTCTGCTGTGATGCCATCCCCGCTGGGATCCTCCAGGTTTAACTGTGCTCTCTTCCCAGCACTGCTGAGTAGAAAGAAAGAAATTCCAATAGGTTCCTCTGCTTTGGAGGAAAAGTGAGGGCAGTCCCTGTTGTTGCCTAGTCTTACCGTCTTAATGCTGTACAGAAGCTCTCGGGCATGCTCTCTCTCACAGGACTGCTCTGCACTACGCCTGCGCTCACGGCCAGGCTGAAATGGCGACCCTCTTGCTATGGTATGAATGCAACATTGAAGCCCGAGACAGCGACGAAAGTACAGCTCTGATCAAGGTAATTAGGGCCGACAGGTGCAGCCGTGGACGGAGGAGTATAACTCCTGATATCCAGGTGTGGGAGGCCTGTACCCCTTCATGTGGGAGGCGGACATGGGGCCCGTAGTACTGTAGTACTGGAGGCAGAGGCTTGAGGACTGTGCCACACAAACCCAGGACATGCAGGTTTCATTACAGCCTGGGATACATGAGAACACAGTCTCAAAACTTTTTTTTTTAAAACTTGAATAAAAATGAATTTCTGACATTTGAATGTAACTATTTGGTGGAACTTGTGGAAAGATTATCTCCAATTACTTTAGCTGACAGTCTTTCCCTTGGGACAATATCCACAGGCAGCACAGCGCCAGCACGAGGCATGTGTAAAGGTTCTCCTGGAAAATGGTGCTGACTCAAATGCCATTGATGCAGATCAAAACACGGCTCTCCACTATGCGGTCTACAACAACAGCACCTCCATAGCTGCTAAACTTCTGGAGTTCAGAGCAGACACTGAAATTAAGGCAAAGGTAACACCCATCTTTATTTCCCAGATAGTTTAAAGGCATGCTCCTGGAACCATTTCCACATATAGAGGCCAAAGTGAGCATTCCTTAACTAAAAATGGTTTATGTATCCACAAAAAATATTTGAGAAAACTGTATTAATATAAGTATAAGAAGCTTGCAGAATACCAAATAGACTAGACCAAAAAAAAGTCTCCCCATAACACATAGTAATCAAAACACTAAACATGCAGAATAAAGAAAGAATATTAAGAGCTGCAAAGGAAAATCCAAATAACATATAAAGGCAGACCTATCAGAATTACACCTGACTTCTCAGTGGAGATCTGAAAGCCAGAAGGTCATGGACAGATGTTTTGCAGACACTAAGAGACCATGGATGGAAGCTTAGACTACTATACCCATCAAAACTTTCAATCACCATAGACAGAGAAAACAAGATATTTCATAACAAAACCAGATTTAAAAATACCTATCCACAAATCCATACCTAAATCTCTAGTACCTACAGAAAGTACTAGAAGGAAACTACAACCCAAGAAAGTTAGCTGCATCCATGAAAACACAGGCAATAAATAATCTCACATCAGCAAAACCAAAAAGGGAAACACACACACACACACACACACACACACACTCTATCACCAAAACAAAAAAATAACAGGAATTAACAATCATTAATCATTAATATCTCTTAATATCAATGGACTCGATTTACCTCTAAAAAGAAACAGACTGATGGAATGGATAAAAAAACAGGATCCATCCTTCTGCTTTGTACAAGAAACATTTCTCAAATTCAAAGACAGGCATTCCCTCAGAGCAAAGCATTGAGAAAAGATTTTACAACCAAATGGACCTAAGACTCAAGCTGGTGTAGCTATCCTAATATCTAGCAAAATAGGCTTTAAACTAAAATTAATCAAAAGAAATGAAGAAGGGGCGCAGGCGCGGCGGCGGCGGAGCGACACAGCGCTGCAAGCAAAAATAGGCTCTGGGGGACCGGCGGCGACAGAAGCAAG
>NW_004949104.1:12687848-12695561 GCF_000317375.1 Microtus ochrogaster
TTATGACCCAAATGGACTTAACAGGCATCTATAGAACATTCCACCCAAACACAGAATATACCTTCTTCTCAGCACCTTATGGAACAATCTCTAAAATTGACCACATACTCGGTCACAAAACAAACCTCAACAGATACAAAAAAGTTGGAATAACCCCATGTATCTTGTCAGATCAACATGGAAAAAAGTTAGAATTCAATAACACAAACTACAGAAAGCCTACAAACCCATGGAAACTGAAAAACTCTCAACTGAATTACTACTGGGTCAAAAAAGAAAGAAATGAAAGATTTCCTAGAATTCAATGAAAATGAATGCACAACACACCCAAACTTATGGGACACTGTTGACTGAGTTTCTGTCCTTCCTGATTCCCACAGTCATTAAGTCCCAAAGAAATCACACAGAGGTCTACATTAACTATAAACTGATTGGCCCATTAGTTCAGGCTTCTTCTTAACTCATAACGTATATTAGCCCATTATTCTAGTATGTTAGCCACATGGCTCAGTACATTTTTCAGTGAGGTAATCACATCTGGCTTCTTCTGGGACTGGGCCGGGACTCCAGAATAGGACCTTCTTCCCAGAATTATCCTGTTCTCCTTGACCTGCCTTTACTTCCTGCTGGTTGGGGGGCGCTGATAATCTTATGGCGACCTAAAGAAATTTAGAATATGATCAAGTCCTAACTGGACTATCCTGTGAGTCTTGATCATCTCAGGCAGCAGTCTTGAATCTGTTCTCGATGTAGAACTCAGATATCTGAGGTATCTGTTTCTATTAGAGATTTCTCAGGTGGTTTTCCTTAATCAAATCTGATTTTTCTTAACTCAGAATGAATCCACTGTCTTATTTCCTGTGGAAACAAAAGCAAAACTTCTTCTCCAAAGTAACATACCTTTTGACTTCAATTTTGAAGTCAGGGTACTTTCAAAGTAACTATCTTGGATTAATTCAGCAGCATTTATAAACAAATATCTTTTGGCAGCTGTTGTACCTTCCTCAGCATTCAAACAACTAAAAGAGAACATAATAACATACAGTATCAAGATTCTCTGTGTGTTTTCCATCTTTACATGGCTTTATTTTAAACTCTATTTCTTTTATTTTTAGTTTTTGGCTTTTTGAGAAAGGATTTCTGTGTATCTTATCCTGGAACTCACTCTGTAGACCAGGCTGTCCTTGAACTCAAAGAGATTTGCCTGTCTCTGCCTCCCAAGTGCTGGGATTAAAGGTGTGTGCTACCACACCTTGAACTCACAGAGGTCTGCTGCCTCTGTCTCCCAAGTGTTGAGATTAAAGGTGTGTACCACCACACCCAACTACTCTCTTTCTTTCTTTTTTATTTTAAGGACTTTAACCTTTTTCTTTTCTCTCCCAACCTGCATATATTTTAACACATTGTAAACCATTTAGAGGTTTTCTTCATCTTTGAATCTCTCTTTACTGTATATCTTTTTCTGACCACTTGAGTTTTTAATTTGCTAAGCAATATGAAGAGGATTAAAGCCATGGTTTTGATGGCTGGATCCAGCCCATTTCTTAGCTTTCTGAGATTCCAGCCTCATGGCAGAGGTACCAGCTATAGCCAGGTCTATTGCCACAACTCTATGGCATTTCAAGGTCACTACCAGCAAGCAAGCTGCAACAATGTGCTCACAAACCACACTCAAATGCTCTGTAGCTAGACCTCAGCAAGAGATGCTGAGGAAATCAGAGAACCATCAGGTCATACCTCAAAAACCTGTATTCCACAATATTGGAAAATCTAAAAGAAATGGACAATTTTCTTGATAACTACCACATACCAAAGTTAAATTAAGACCAGATAACCAAATTAAATAGACCTGTAACCCATAAGGAAATAGAAATAGTCATCAAAAGCCTTCCCCCCCAAAAAGCCTAGGGTCAGATTGTTTGAGCAGAGACTTCCACCAGAATTTCAAAGAACAGCTAATACTGATACCTCTCAAATGTTCCATGCAATAGAAGCAGAAGGAACACTGCTAAACTCTTTTTACGAGGCTACAGTTACCCTCATACCAAAACCACACAAAGATACAACTAAGAAAGGGAATTACAGACCAATCTCCCTCATGAACATTCATGCAAAAATATTCAATAAAATACTGTCAAACTTAATCCAAAAGCACATCAGAAACATCACCCACCATGATTAAGTAGGCTTCATCCCAAAGATGCAGGGATGGTTTAACATACAAAAAACTGCCAATGTAATCTACCATATAAGCAAACTGAAAGAAAAAACCCATATAATCATCTCATTAGATGCTGAAAAATCCTTCAATAAAATCCAACACCCCTTCATGATAAAGGTCTTGAAGACATCAGGGATACAAGGAACATTCCTAAACATAAAAAGGCAACATACTGCAAGCCAACAGCCAATATCAAACTAAATGGAGAGAAACTCAAAAGCAATTCCACTAAAATAGGAAAAAGACAAGGCTGTCTACTCTCTCCATATCTATTCACTATAGTACTTGAAGTTCTAGCTAGAGCAATAAGACAACAAAAGGAGATAAAGGGAATACAAATTAGAAAGAAAGAAGTAAAACTTTTGTTATTTGCAGATATGACAGTATACACAAGTGGCCCCCAAAATTCTACCAGGGAGCTCCCATAGCTAATAAATACCTTTAGCTATGTAACAGGATACAAGATTAGCTAAAAAAAATCAGTAGTCCTTTTATATATAGATGATAAATGGGCTGAGAAAGAAATCAGAGAAACATCAAGTATCACAATAGCCACAAACAACATAAAATATCTTCAGGTAACTGTAACCAAACAAGTGAAAGACCTGTATGACAAGAACTTTAAATTGTTGAAGAAAGAAATTGAAGAAGATATCAGAAAATGGAAATCTCTCCCATGCTCAAGGATTGGTAGGATTAACATAGTAAAAATTGCAATATTAGCAAGTAAATCTACAGATTTAATGCAATACCAACCAAAATCATAACACAATTCTTCACAGACCTTGAAAGAACAGTACTCAACTTCATATGGAAAACCAAAGAACCCAAAATAGCTAAAACAATCCTGTACAATAAAGAAACTTCTGAAGGTGTCACCATCCCTGACTTCAAGATCTACTATAGAGGTTTAGTAATAAAAACAGTTTGGTATTGGCATAAAACAGACATGTGGATCAATGGAATCAAATTGAATACCCTGACACAAACCCACACACATATGAACACCTGATTTTGACAAAGAAGCCTAAATTATACAATGGAAAAAAGAAAGCATCTTCAACAAATTGTGCTGGCATAACTGGATGTCTGCATGTAAAAGAATGCAAATAGATCCATGTCTATCACCCTGCACAAAACTCAAGTCCAAGTGGATTAAAGAGCTCAACATAAATCCAATTACATTGAACCTGATAGAAGAGAAAGTGGGAAGTAGCCTTGAATGCATTGGCACAGACTATACTTCCTGAATTTAACACCAATAGCACAGATACTGATATCGACAATTAATACATGAAACCTCTTGAAACTGCAAAGCAAAGGACATGGTCAATAAGACAAAATAACAGCATACAGAATGGGAAAAGATCTTTACCAACCCCTCATCTGACAGAGGGCTAATCTCCAAAAAGAACTCAAGAAACTAGACAACAAAATATCAAGTAACACAATTTAAAAATGGGGTATAGGTCTAAACAGAGAATTCTCAACAGAAGAAACTCAAATGGCCAAAAGACATTTAAGGAATGCTCATCAGGAAAATGCATATCAAAACAACTCTGAGATACCATCTTACACCTGTCAGAATGGCCAAGGTAGTACTACTTCTCCCTAGTTTTTGGCAAAGACAGATAAACACCAGTGGAGAGAGCTTGCACCCCCATTTGGGGAGTTAAGACTGTGTAGATGGAAGAGCTGATACCCAATACTGCAGAGACCCTAAATGGATTTCCTTGTAGAGGGCCAGACTGCTGAATTGCCCCATAACATTTTGGGGGGGGCCTGAGGAAGGCCCCTCTGCCAATTTCCCTGCAGGGGATTCCCTTGGCATTCCTTTTTTGATTTACATTCATTAGCCCAATGTTTTTCTCTTTTTTTGGTCCCCAGGCTTATTCCTTTATCAGGACACTGCTTGATCTCATGCCCCATCTGACTACACCCAAAGCAACTTCCAGGAGACCTGTTAATTCTCCCTCTCCCTGGGCCTTGATTTCTTTATCAGAAGAGAACATCCTTAACTATTTTTCCCTGTGATGTAGCAGCCGTGGCTAAGCCCTGACTATATGAGGGCCCAGTATTTGAACAAAGGTGAATATAATCAGAGATGTTGTCTTTCTTTCTAAAAAGGTCTCAAAGCAGCCTGATAGGCAGCATTAACATTCTCATATATTAGCTCGTTAGCAAAGGCCTAGATTCTCCATCCCCAATTCACCTGCCTGTTGTTGACATTAGCCTAGAGACAAAGACCTAAAATAATCCATCAGGTTCCTGCCTTATTTTTGACAAGTCCTCAGTTTATTTTCCAGAAAATGGAAACTTATTTCAGGCCTTCTTGGCAGCTGCCCTGATCTGAGCATAAACTGCCACACCATAATTTAACTGCTGATCTGTCTACTGATAAATGCCTTCTCCGGTGAGCATATCAAAAGTAATGGGACCACTTTATTTCAGCTGTGACTTGACATTGTTCAGCAAATTCAGTTTTCCACAACAGGTAGTCCCTGCTTGACAGGCAAGCTTTGGCCATCTGTTTCTGATCTCCGGGAGGCAAGGTCTCTACAGCCATGTTTTCTAACAGAGTTTGTGTAAAAGGAGCAGGGAACCTATATGGAGAACAGACTATTTTAAATTCCTTGAGTTGTTTAAATGGGATTGACACATGCACCCTCACTAAATTTCCCTTAGTGTCCAATTGCTCCATCACTGGAATCATCGGAAACCTTGCACATCCTCTTCTCTGCTAACTGCCACTCTAATACTAGCTTGCGGATGAGATGCATGACTAACGGTGAGTGTTGCCATGTTCCAGGAGGTCTTTGCAACATAGACAGCCCCCTAAGTGGATCTAAACCAGCTGCTACATTAGGCAGAAGAGTGCCCTTCCGAAAAGAATCTCATTTTCATTTTAAAGGATAGTACCACATCTCTCAAGCCCTTTAGCTCTGGCTCAATCTCACCACAAGGTTTCTACCTCTCGTCAGACTTTCATGGTCAAAAGTGAGGAAGGGCTTCTTCCTCAAGCCCAGCAGTCAAACTGATCATCACCAAACAGCTCCTCTGGCAGTGCGGAGGGTTTTGCTTTACTTCTAACTGTTCCAGAGGGAAATACCTCCTGCCATTCAGGGCACAAATCCAAACTGTGCCACATAAGTGCCCACAGACTAAGCATCCACTGGGACTCCTCCAGGATCATACTCATCATGTTGTTGGATTTTCACTCCAATTCTCTTGCGTGTGTCTGCATCCAAGGTCCCGTGCTCAGGAAGCTAAAGGCACACCTGCTCTACAAACTCAGAAAGTTTCTGTGCTTGCTGCTGCTCTACTTCAGTTCCTCTGGGCTGTTAAAATATCTTTAAGCAAATGTATAAACAGCTGGCTACTATTACCCTCCCCGTATTTACAGCTTTCCTCCAAGTTACTCACAGCGCTTCCTCGTTGCTATTATCTGAGCCCCTTTCACCTGTGCTGTCCTTCACTTAGGTTTTTAGGTCTCCTTTGTCAGGACCTGCCGACCTGTTGAACATGCCTGAACAGGGGAGTGAGGACTGAGAAGAGAAAGAGACAGAAGATAGAGTCAGGAGGGCTCTCAGGAAATACTGTAGCCACCTCGAATTTATTTCTCATTGTCCTTTTATACCCCAAAAAAGGGGAGGACAAAAGACTTCCTTACTATGGTTCAAGGAACAAACAAAAGCAATCATCTCCTTAATTGTCAAAACACATCTAGCGACCACACCTTTGGCTAAACATCCTGTCATTTGGCCTTGGCAAACTCGAACTCTTTGATCTTGAGTCGAGATGGGAATAGAGTCACTGTGAACTTCTACAATCAACCTACAATCCGCAGCCCCAGAGAGGCTAGATAGCAAAGAGGGCCCAAAGAGGGATGCGTGGATGACCCCAGCTAAGAATCCTAGCAATACTACAGAGGGTGCCTAAACTGGCCAGCTGCTATAATCAGATTGATTACCTAACTGTCACCAGAGATACTCAATTCAGAGACTTAGGGAAGTAGAGGTAGAGATTCACAGCCAAGCACTGGACTGAGCTTTGGGAGTCTTGCTGACGAAAGGGAAAAGGGATTGTATGAGTCAGGGGGGTGATGATGGGGGAACCTGCAGAGATAACTGACCTGAGCTCATGGGAGCTCATGGACTCTGGACTAACAGTTAGGGAGACTGCATGGGACCAATTTAGGTCTTCTGCATGTGTATGACAATGTGTCACTTAGTCTCTTTGTAAGACTACCAGTAGAGAGATCAGGACCTGTCTTTTTGGGACCCTGTTCTCCATGCTGGATTATCTTGCCCAGCTTTGATGCAAGGAGAGGAGCTTGGTCCTGCCTCACCCTGATGTGCCATGCTTTGTGCAGGCCCATGGGAGGCCTGTCCCTTTCTGAATGGAAATGGAGGAGGAGTAGAAGGGGAGAGGAGTAGATGGGAAGTGGGGGGGGGGATCCGGAAGAGAGGAGGAAGGGGAAACTTCAGTTGGTATGTAAAATAAATAAAAAATATTATTTAAATAAAATAAAATAAGAAATAGCCAATCTCTTTTAAAAGTTCAAGACTTTCAGCATAAACAATTCAATGTCCAACTATCTGGGTTTCACTGGTGATCTTCTGGACTCCTCCAAAGGGCCTGGGTCACTTCTGAAGCTCTGCCCTCTGCAACACACATAGTTTATCTTCTAGGCTCCAGTTAGCTCCCCTCCACTGCTGCTGCTGGTCTTCCAATGGTACTGGGCATCTCCAAAATGCTGGGGCCCCTTGCTGCAACTTGGCTGCACTTCACCAATAGCCTCTCATAGGCTGTCTTCATGGTGTAAGGCTTCAACTTCTTTGCATGACTCCTTTAGCCTGGGCCTTTGGCTGCACAGAGGCTGCACCTGTACCAATGGCCTCTCCTGGCCTCTCATAGTGCCAAGTCTCAGCTGCTCTCCATGACCCTTTATGCCTTCAAAACCAGTATCATCTGGGTGATCCTTACACATTACCAAGTCTGGCTACCAACATGTGGTACAACCTTGGTCACCTCTGGAACAGAGCTTCCCTGTGCTCTCAGGAAACACTCACCAGAAGAGTTCTGTGAAGCTAGTCTCAGTCACCACTAATTTGTTAGCTCCATCATCAACTGTCCCTTTACAGCAAAATTTTGCTTCAGTAGTTCGGGTATTATGTTAATCTCAGCTGACTCTTCAGCCCCAGCTAACCAGAACCATAGCATCTTAATTCAAAACAGCAAATGGCCCTGGTAAGAGTCTCTAATACTGCCTCCGAAGTTCACAGGCCGGGCCTCCATTTTCTCCACTTTTCTCAACATTCTTATCTTCCAAGTTCCACAGAACGCCCCACAGAACTCTTTTTGTTTTTTTTGTTTTTTTTTAATTAATTAATTTATTTATACAATATTCTTTCTGCGTGTATGCCTGAAGGCCAGAAGAGGGCACCAGACCTCATTACAGATGGTTGTGAGCCACCATGTGGTTGCTGGGA
>NW_004949104.1:12695711-12701181 GCF_000317375.1 Microtus ochrogaster
ACAGCAATGCCCTACTTCTGGTACCAATCTGTCTGCATTAGGATTTCTTTTTGCTGTGATGAAACACCAGGACCAGCAAGTTGGGGAGGAAGGGGTTTATTAGGCTTACACTTTAGCATTGCTGCTCATCACTGAAGAAAGAAGTCAGGACAGGAACTCAAGCAGGGCAGGATCCTGGAGCAGGAGCTGATGCAGAGGCCATGGAGCAGTGCTGCTGACTGGCTTGCTTCCCATGGCTTGCTCAGTCTACCTTCTTTTTTTATTTTAGTTTTTATAAAAAGGAAACAAACTGTCTTTTTTTCATTTTACATACAAATCCCAGTTCCCACTACCTCCCCTCCTCCCATCACTTCTACCTTTTCCCCCACCCCCATCCACTCCTCAGAGGGGATAAGGCACATTGCTTTGAGGAAGGACCAAGGCCCTCCCTGCTATATCTAGGCTGAGCAAGGTGTCCATCCAAAGAGAATGGGTTCCAGAAAGTCTGCCCAAGCAATTGGGAAAAATCCTGGTGCCACTGCCAGTGGCCCTGCAGTGTGCCCCAACCATACACTGTCACCCACATTCACAGGGTCTAGTTTGGTCCTTCCCTGTCTGACCAGAGTTGGTGAGCTCCCATTAGCTCAGGTCAGCTGTTTCAGTCAGTGTCCCCATCATGGCCTTGACCTCTTTGCTCATGTTCTCACTCTTCTCACTCTTCAACTGGACTTTGGGAGCTCCGTCCAGTTCTCCGCTGTCAGTCTGGATTCTTATAGAATCCAGGACCAGCAGCCCCAGGGATGGCACCACCTGCCATGGGCTGGGCCCTGCCCCAGTGATCACTAAATGAGAAAATGCCTTCCAGCTGGATCTCAAGGAAGCATTTCCTCAGCTGAGGCTTCTTCTTCTGATGACTCCAGTTTGTGCGGGAGTTGTCAACTGTTCTTGTTTTCACAGAATGGCTACACACCGCTTATACTGGCAGTGCTGAAAAACAAACTGGAGATGGTGGAGCTGTTGTTACGGGGCGCGGCCAATATAAATGCCCTGGATAACTACAAGAGGTACCTTCAAAACCCTTTTTAATCCTTCCAACATTCTAGAGTGGTTGTGATAATTTAAAACATCAATACTAAATTCATAAGAATTTAGCTTACACTTATAGGAAACACATTAAAACAAATTAACAGGTAGGTAGAAATTAACTGTTCAACTTTGTCTGTCTGTCTGTCTGTCTCTCACACATACAAAACTATGGCAGGGCTCACATTTCCTAATATTGACTGATCTTTGTTACTTGAAGTTGACTTTTTAGTCATATGATTTTATATTAACTAAAATAGTTTCATATTAGCCTTATTTTTAGAAATGTAAACTGCTAGTTTAAGATTCCAATGAAATTCTTAACAATTTTACAGTATTTCCCACCTCTGTCTCTTGCATATATTTCCCCTAAAATTCTGTATTAGTGAGAAATACTTTTGAAAATTGCTTTATATCTTTGATGGCTCTTTGCTTTAAGTTGCTTTGTTTGAAGAATATCAGTGTTGGATTATCTCCAAATGACCAGACTGCGTCTTATTAGATTATTAATCAATGTCTCCCCGTCCTTCTCTGATTTATGTTGATGTGTTCAGCTTGTCACTAGTCTGACCAAATATAGAAGAAACCATTTAATTGAGGAAAAATCCATTTTGCGTCACAGTTTCACGGGCTCCAATCCACGGTGGGCTAGAGTTACCTTGGAGCCAGAGGTAAGGTAGATTATGACAGGAAGTGGGGGCATGAAGCAGGGGAAGGTCTCATCTCCTTAAAGCCAGGACACAGAAAAACAGAAAGGTACCCTGACAAGGCAAACCCTTCAAAGGACATGGCCTAGTGACCCAGGTCCTTCCCCAGAACCCGCATCCTAATAGACAAGCTATCAACAATCTCACAAATGAATTCATATACAGATGCCGTTAGCACCATGTGATCTAATCACCTCAGTGGTCCAACCTCCTCTGGCCAACTCCTCAGCCCTTAAAACTTGAGCCGGTGTCTACTCATTGGACTGGCAGGTACAGAGGAACTCACCTAACTCCACCCGAGTAAACTGCCAGTAATGAAAGCAGGTTCTAAGAGATGGATAAAGACGACTTAGCTTCCTCCTCACAAGACTGGATTTATCTGTGCCTTCCTGATTAATACATGGCCTCACAAATATTACTTATCACCAAATATATTTTCTGAGATGAACATAAGGATATATTCCTTTTTATCATTTATCTTATTTATATACATGAATGTTTTGCTTGAATGGATACATGTGTCTGTCTGGTGCTCATAGAAACAAAAAGAGGGCATCAGATTCCCTGGAATTGGGGTCACAGTTTTGCACCATCATAACTGGGTCTGAAACTGGGCCTTCTCTACAAGAGCATTTTAGTGCTCTTAGCTACGGAGCTAGCTCTCTAGTCTACCAAAATCAGGATATTATTCTTGAAGAGTTGTTTTCACATGTCTATGTAGCATTGATATCAGCACCTAGATCAAGGTAGTCAGCCTCATTAACCAAATCACTGTTACCAAAAATTATCTTTAATTTTAAAGTTCTATTTATTTTTATATTTATGAGTGTTTTGTCTGCATAGATTTCTGTGTATCACATACATGTCTGGTACCCAAGGAAGTCAGAAGGGGGTGTAAGATCACTGGGAGCTGGAGCTAATATGGTGTGAGCCACCATGTGGGTGCTGAGAACAGAACCCAGTCCTCTGCAAGAACAAACAAGTGTTTTTAACCACTGAGCCATTTCTCCAACCTGCTATTATCTTTACTACTAATATTTTATATTAATAACTTTTGAAATAACACCAATAACTTTTCCTTGTTTGGCCTGTTGCTGACTATGAATTACGGTCTCTTACATCAGGCTGGGGAAGTCATGGAGACTTCTTCATTTAATTTCGCCTACTTCAGGTAAATGATCTAGGCATAGCACTAGCCCCTGCATGGCATGGAATTCTACTGAGCAGCACAACAGTGGCGCAGGAGGGCTCTGGGTTCTCCCCTTTAGCATTAGAGGTAACAAAGATCAGTGAATGACACCCCCCCCCCCCCCTTATGGTTTTGTCTGTTCTTAACTGCTAATGACTACTCTAACACACAGGCCACAGGGAAACTCAGACAGTTGTTTGTATGACTTTAATAAAGTGTGTCAGAAAGCCCAGTGTTGGTGGCACTTGCCTGGTCTATCTAAGAAGTGCCAGGACAACCAGGGCTATGT
The DNA here is from genome assembly GCF_000317375.1 of Microtus ochrogaster. Lineage (NCBI taxonomy): Eukaryota > Metazoa > Chordata > Mammalia > Rodentia > Cricetidae > Microtus > Microtus ochrogaster. The sequence goes on from NW_004949104.1 coordinate 12,698,959, forward strand.
AGAGAGTCCGGTCTCAAAATAAATACATAAACAGACGAGCAGTAAATAAAGTGAAGTGTGTCAGGGTAACATTAAATTTGTTGTTTTAGGTCTGCCCTCATACATGCTGTGAGAGCTCAGTGTAGAGACATGATCGGCTTTCTTCTCCAGCAAGGTGCAGATGTGTCTTTGGTGGATGTCTACGGGGCAACTGCACAGAGTTACACTGGTTTTGAAACCTTTCAAGTGTAAGTATTTATATTACAATACTGGCTAGCTTCAAGTTGATATTTTTAGTAGTTATAACCACCCCATCCTTATATATCCAATGAGATTTCACAGTCCAGTCTGTGGCATGGCCGTGAGTTAGTGGACTTCATGGACCAGAAGCCAAGCAAACACTGGACTAGGTTGGAGGAGTGACAGGTACAGAGTTCTCTATCTTAGAACCTTGACTTTGGCAGCACTGGCGACTGAACTGAGATTTGCGGCTGCTAGGTATGGTCTCCCCTGCGATAGACCCCCAGGCCCTGTCTCAGGAGGGTTAAGTCCTTTACTTAGGATCAGAGCACCACTCTTCCACTCCGATCGTAAGACCCACACAAGGTGTATAGATAGTGTTCCGGCTTTATGTGGCCTTATTGGTTGTTTGGGTTTTTTAATCTCAAAATTAGCAAAAAATGTGGTTATCTTCTCCTGAGTTCTCTCCCTCAATATTGTTCTTTTTTTTCAGTTTTTTAAATATTATTTTTATATGTACGGGTGTTTTGCTTGCATGTATGTCTATGAATCTCTTGCATGACCAATGCCCACAGAGGCCAGAAGAGGGTGGAACTGGAGTTACACACAGCTGTGAGCTGCCAGGTGACTGTTAGGATCAAAGCTGGGTCTTCTGCAAGAGCAGTGTTCTTAACCACTGGGCCATCGCTCCAGTCCCTGGCGTTTATAGTTTTTAATGTTTGACATTTCTTTCTGGCAAGAGATGCCCAATAACAACGGACAGGCTTTCCTTTGATTCTTCTACATTTAGACTTCTGATTAACGTTTTCAAGGGTTTTCTCAGCTGGGGCAATTCAGGCAGCAAAAGCAACAAGAACCAGTCCTTGAACCCTCAGCTCATCTTTAAAGAGAGGACGTTGTGCAAATAGATTATCCTGTCGCTCCTGGCCGTGGAATCCAGAGGGAGTGTTCCTTGAGAACATTCTAGACTGAGAGAAGTAGAAGCAGAAAGAGGAACCTGCAAGCTTGATTGTTTCAGAAGTTGACTTAGAAACAAATAAAAACTGCCATATAGCAGGCTGTGGTGGTGCACACCTTTAATCTCCCAGCACTCAGGGGGCAGAGGCAGGCAGATCTCAAAGCTGGAGGCCAACCTGGTCTACAGAGTGAGTTCCTGGACAGGCAGGGCTGTTACACAGAGAAACCCTGTCTCAAATAAACTTAACCAAACCAAAATAAAACAAAAAACTAGATGGCTTACTTTTCCTAGCACTTAAAAAAAAAAAATCCAGCTCGCCTCTCACTGTAGTCTTTGCTCTGCAGGCTTTCCAAAGGCCCCAGTTCTACAACAAGAGAGGACAGATACAGTTCTGATGCCAAGGTAGAAAGCTGATTTGTCATGCTGACTTTTTGATTTGGGGCTCTGGGGATTTGGTTCAGTGGTGGGGTATTTTCCTGGCTAGTATAAGGGCTAGGTTTGGTCCTCAGCTCCAAGTGTGGACATGTGCTGTAAATTTGTTTTCTCTCTCTCTCTTTCTCTCTCTTTCTCTCTCTCTCTCTCTCTCTCTCTCTCTCTCTCTCTCTCTCTCTCTCTCTCTCTCTGTACTCTAATAGCAAAGTTGACTTGGGAAGAGGCTTTAACATAGATTTTTATGCGCAAACATTAATTCAAAGAAGGGGTTGGTTAGGAGACGGAACAATAGTCTGAAAACGTGTGTGGCCTTTCTCAATGAAGAGTCAGACTTGTTTTACAAATAGCCCTATATACAATCTTGGTGACTTCTGAGGTGACATTGTTCAGGGGTTTGGTGTGCTGGCTGGTTTCTGTCGATTTGATACAAACCTAGACATATCTGGGAAGAGGGAATTTTAATTGAGAAAATAAGATTGCCCTACAGGCAAATCTGCGGGCATTTTCTTAATTGATGATTTGTGTGGGAGGGGAGTGGGGAGGGGCTGTGACATCTTCCATAAAGATGGGCTCTATAGATTGGCTACATGTGAATCTTAAGGGTCTGGGGGAGG
>NW_004949104.1:12707006-12707893 GCF_000317375.1 Microtus ochrogaster
ATGCAGGCTCTGTCCACCCAGGGACTCAAAAATCTTGATCATGTTGATGGAATAAAACCTCATGAAGATTGTGAATCCGGGGGGAGGCTCTTCTTATTCAGGATGTCAAAGTATGCTGTGCCTGGGCCTAAGATCAGTTTGGATGTGTAAATCACAGAGGACCGAGAACTTATTGCCCAAGTTGTTAGGAACGTGTGCAGAGTCTTCTAATAATGGCACAAGCTGTCTTAAGTACTTCTGTTAGTATTTCAAAGGCTTTCTGTGTTGAGACCATTGATTTGTGAAAATAAATATTAATGTTTATATCCTAACAGTATGGCTAAGACAACAAAAATTTCAAGGAGTAATCTAGCATCAGAACAAATGAAAAGAAAACTACAGTGAAGTTGTAATCATTGTGTCTGATTATAGCCGCAATGAACAATTTAACCACTGCGAGGTCATAAATGTGGATAGAGTTATAGCTGGACTTGACTTTGTACTTGAGATCTTTTCTTGTTTTAGACTTTGCAGCCTTACCATGTTTTGCTGGTAACTGGCATTGCCCTTAGGTGGTTCTTGAGGCTCTGGAGACTCAGAGGGGACAGACTTCGTTCTGGAATAAGGCTACACTAATGTGATTTCTTCCAGTCTGGGGAGAGCAGGCCACAGTGTACTCTTAAGGTGTCAGCAGATACGTATATTCTTGGCATGGATGCTCTGAGTAAAATCTAATTGTGCTCTTCGCAGAGGCTGAAGCAAGTATGGGTGCTGTAGTATAGACTGAGCAGCAGGCTCAAGTGAGGTTTGGGGGGCTGCAGATTTTAGTCCTCCCCAAGTTATTAGTGGGAGGAATTGCTAAAGTTCTCAGGTAACATGAATCATGAATGCCTCCTTTGGTTTCCCAG
>NW_004949104.1:12708210-12711488 GCF_000317375.1 Microtus ochrogaster
TTTTCAGATCACCTGCGTCCTTGGGTGGCCCATGCCCTCGCTGCTTCTGGATTAGAATGATTATAACTAATTCTTGTAGAGACATCAGAGCCATTTCCTCATCTTCATCAATGTGTTTGCCAGTGTCCCATAACTTAGGAGAGATTCTAGATGTAACAACTTATCCTTAGGCCATGTCTAGTGCAATTCCCAAGCTGGCGCTGATAGTAACAATGCCTTTTAGCTTGAAGAAAAGTACTTCTAACCAAGGTAAGAAGTTACTGAAAGACAAATGTCTAGACTTTCCTAAGAAGAAATTCATGTAATTAAACCATGCAAACACATTGCAACATTTAACAAACAGGTAAATTTTCCCAATGTCCCACTGGGAGCATGGGTGCCAGGAATTGGCACCAGGGGTCCTGACACCTTAAATACAATTGAATTAAATGAGTATTTTCCATAACCTTGAGGGAATGTTGACGTCATTGGAAAAGATCTTCACTGTGTGCTCCTGAAGATTGTCTTCCTTAACTCTAGACATTTGCCACAAAACATGGGGCAGAAGAGACAGGGAATCTTGAGATGTGAGCGGGAACAGTAAGTGGTTTGGACCATTAGAGACTGCAACCCCCCCCCCCCCCAGAGCATCTATTGGCTGGTTCCTCTAACAGTCTGTTGAAGCACATTGACCAACATGGTTGTCTCATTCAGAAGGGAACACTCTGGAGACCAGATACCACCACAATGGGCCAGTGTGTTACCACCTGCAGCAAGCCACAGCAGGCGAGGGAGTGGCCACCCTTGAGGAACAGGTGTAGTGACCATGTACGGATAGCCTTGTCAACAGAACCAATGAGGAAGAAGCTGCCACCACGGCTTGCCAGTTGCTTTCCTGTTGACTAGATATGAACTTAAAATAGTTTCTTCCATGCACAATGCACATTTTTGTAATGTTCTCCAGCACTTTGGGACAGGAATTGAGGAAGCTGGCTCTAGCAGTAAAAGCGGGCTTATGAATTCTATAAACAGTCCATCTAAATCCCAGAGTTCTAGCTATGGAATCAAAGAGCACTGGCTCACCAAGCACCAATTGCAAATGGAACAAGTGTCATGATAAATGCAACAAAAGCGATGGACGCAAAGGTCCCAGAAAAGGGGAGGCACGGAAGGAGAAGCCTGTGCGATGGTGGTGGTCAGTAAGGGGGCCTTCCACAGTAGGGGCAGCATCTGGAGGGAGAGGGACCATTGTTTACCCTGTGTCCATGCTCTGGTCACGGGTCCATTCAGAAGATGCCAGTGCAGTTGAGAAATATGCAGTTTGTTGAGTTCTTGGCTTTTTCTCTTTCTTTTTAACAGGAAGACTGCTTATCCTGTGCACAATCCACCCAGGATGGGGAAAGGATGGCACAATCGCCAGCGAGGGAGGAGGGCAACAGAGGCGCAGCCGACAAGCTGGGGAGGTACAGCTGCCTGCACATTCCCTTAGTTAAAACAAGCACCAGGGTGGTATGAGATGGTGACTCTGTAACATTAAACTGATAAGAAGAAGCTCATTTGTAAGTGTTGGTAGTTCCTGAAAACCACACCAATAAAGCATAGGCTAACAATAGCAGCCATTATTCGAGTGGGAAAGACAAGATAACCAAATACAGTAACTTAGGCTCCCTTTAAAGCTGCCTGATATTTGCCATTTGCATGCAGCCTGACTGGTCTTATGAGCTCAGTGCAGTGTAAAGGGATCCCCAAGAGTTGCTTTACTTTCTCCCTCTGGTGTGTATATGTGGGGAGAAAACCCTTTAACTGGATAAAAGTCATCGGTGTGTAGTAAAGGAAAGAGTTAGTTTAGTTTCCAGCCTTCCCATTTGCTGGGAGTGTGACTTGGGACCATTTATAACTGTTTCCCGTTGTGAGGTGTGCGGCGCGGTCTTGCAGGTGGCGCTAAAAGCCACTGCTTCTGAGAGTGCTGACTCCCAGATTACCGGTGCCAGTCACTTAACTGCTCTGTTACTGTTGCTCGTGTTTTTTCTGCAGAAATCTTTTACTTCTTTGACCTTTACCTGACCTCCAGCACAACTCGTCCCACAGAACTTTCCATTGCAGCAGTGGCCTGCATCCTTCCCACACCCGTGACCCGTGTGGAGAACTTAAGAGTACTGTGGCTGTTCTAGTCAACTTAGACACACACAGACAAACACCAACACGTGCACACAGGCACGCGCACATGTGCGCGTACACGCACACAGATCCACAGCGATCACTTGTAGACTAGCTTTAGCAGAGGTACTATCTATGGAAAGCCCTCTGATTAATATAAAGTAGGTTGTGATACATGGTGAGCTAAGAGGCTTTCTCTTTTATCTGTCTCTGTTTATAGCTTTGAAGATAATTTGTAAGAATGAATACTTAACAATAAAGCTCCCAAGTTATTCATTTTGTTCCTATATGTGAATTTTCAATTCTACTGGGACAGCTAAGATCCCAAATATAACCAAAATATACGACAAGATGAACAAACTAAAAGACAAAAACCACATCCATGTTTATACCGTTAGATGCAGAAAAGGTCTTTGACAAGATCTAATGTCCCTTTGTAATAAAAGTCCTGGAGAGACTAGAGATACAGTGGGCATGTCTCAACAGAATAAGACAATTCAAGGCAATCCCACAGTCAACATAAACTTAAATGGAGAGAAACTCGAAGTGTTTCCACTAAAATTAGGAACAAAACAAGGTTCTCCCCTCCTCCATACTCATTCAGTCTGGTGTTTGAAGTCTTAGCTAGAGCAGTAAGACAATTAGCTGATGGAGATCAAGGAGCTGCAGATTGGAAAGGAAGAAGTTAAAGTATCTTTATTTACAGGTAATATGGCTTTATATGTAAAAGAACCTAGAAATTTCACCAGGACATTTCTACAGCTGATAAACACTTTCACTAAAGTGGCTGGATATAAAATTAGCACGCAGAAAAATCAATAGCCTTCTGTTTTAGGATTTCCGTTGCTTCAATGAAATGCCACGACCATAAAGCAAGTTGGGGAGAAAAGGGTTTATTTGGCTTACACTTCCACATTGTTGTTCATCACTGAAGGAACTCAAACAGGGCAGGATCCTGGAGGCAGGAGCTGATGCAGAGGCCGTGGAGGGATGCTGCTTCCTGGCTTGCTCCTAATGGCTTTCTCAGCCTGCTTTCTTATAGAACCCGGGAACACCTCTCCATGGATGGCACACCCACCATGGGCTGGACCCTCCCCCATCAGTCACTAATCAAGAAAATGCTTTACAGCTGCTCTTATGGA
>NW_004949104.1:12712408-12725039 GCF_000317375.1 Microtus ochrogaster
TCTGCCTCCCAAGTGCTGGGATTAAAGGCGTGCGCCACCACCGGCCAGCATTAAGTTCTTATTTTTAGTACTTGAGCATAAACAAAGAAACTCGTCTGTTAGGAAAGCAGCCTTGGGTGCTCTCTGTGGTGTCAGGCTCATCCGGTTTCTGCTCTGAGCTGTGTTACCTCTGATTCGTTTGCATTTTCGCATCTTCTTCTTTGTTTGGAAACTTAGGAACTTTTGGAGCTGAGACTCATAATATTCACTCTCATGGTTTAGAAAATAAGCCTTCAATGCTTTAACATCCTTGTTTGATTTTCTTCCTATAATTACTAAAATATTGACTTTGTTTCTTCTTTTATCACACATGGCTAAAGCCAAGTTACTTTAGAAAACCAAGAGGAGGAGCTTGAGCCTTGTGAAGACTGCAGTTCAAGTAAGTCCTCAACAGCGGACTAGCTCAGCCCCACCTAGCCTTGATAAAATAGAGTAGAAGTAGGAGAGACTGATCCCCAAAGCAATGTTTATGAAATCACTGTTCAAATTGAGTCTGTATTTGTGTGTGTGTGTGCGCGCGCGCGCGCGTGCGCGCGTGTATGTGTGCGTGCGTGCGTGTGTGTGTGTGTATGTGTGTGCATGCGTGTATGTGTGTGTACACGTGTATGTGTGTGCGTGTGTGAGAGCGCATGTGTGTGTACATGTGTATGTGTGTGTGCGTGCGTGTGTGTGTGCGTGCGTGTATGTGTGTGCACGCGTGTGTGTGCGTGTATGTGTGTGTGCTACTCTACTGTTGATCTGAATCCATGACCTTTCTTTTATAGTAGATTTTTTTGTTCTGGGGAAACACTAACAAAAAGCGCAACTATTTGTTTTCCTTCAGTAAAGTGGAGGGGGGAGGACTTCTCTGATTATAGAGATCTCATGTGACTTAGTTTCATTTCCTGTTTGCTGGGATTAAAAATACCCTGAAAAGAGCAAATTAGAGGAGAAGGACTTTATTTTGGCTTACAAGTCCTCCTTAGAGCCAGCAGCAGCCAGAGCTTGAGCTAACTGGTCACATCAAGTCTGTGGTCGGAAGAGAGCTGCAGATGCGTGTGTGCTTGTGTTGAGCTCCTTCGTTCACTGCCGCAGAGTTCAGGATCTGAACGGTGCTACCCACAGTGGTAAGGTCTCCCACACCAGGTAACAAAGCAGAGGTAATCCCCACAGATGTTGCCACAGGACAATCCCTCCCTGAGATACACCATCAGTTGTGTCAAGTTGACAATTAAAAGCCACAGGCACGATATGATATTACTGCTATATTCTAGAAGCTTAAACGAGATAATAGCTTTTTAAATTTTATCTTAATTTAAATTAATGTTTATGGATGGGTGCCTTGCCTGCACAGATGCCTGTGTACTCTGTGCATACCCTGTGCCCCAAGAGGCCAGAAGTGGGCGCCAGAGTCCGCGGAACTGGAATCACAAATGACTAACCGGCCATATGTGTTCTGGAAATGGAGTCAGGTCCTCTGGAGGAGACTCAGGGCTCTCGAGGGCTGAGCCACCCTCTGGCTCCAGTAGTTTTATTTCCGCAATTTCCCCATTATATGCCAACTTTCTTGGTCTCTGCCGTGCCCTTCTAGGCATCTGTTGCTTATGGTTAAGCGTGGATAAAAATGTAAAGGGTTGTTCTTCCCGTGAGACCTTTCCATTGGAGGCAAAATGGAAGAGGCTGTTAGCACCTTTCCAGGACAGCCACAGGGAGAGGAAGACTCCAGAGAGAACCTGTCCCCTGCCCCGCAGATCGGCCTCCTGTGGCACTACTCTCCATCTTACACAGCATGGTTCTGAACGAAAAGCTAGAGAGGCTGTATTTTGTAATAACAAGTTAAGAACAGAATTATCCCCAGTGTCTCGATCCAGAAGACCACAGAGCCCTTTGATGCAGCCGGTTTCTGTTTCTGTAGGCTGCACCGTTTGCTGTCAGTCTGGCAGGGCTCACCTGTGATTGTGGGGTTGGGCAGAGGTGTTTGCTTTCATGAATTACATTTAGAGACGTTTCTCTCTTCCAGCTTTCATTTGAAATATGTGAGAAGTTAAATTAAAGTTGAGAGGTAGTGGCACATGTCCTTAATCCTAGCACGCCGGAGGCAGAGACAGAGGTAGGAGGATCTCTGTGAGTTCAGGGCCAGCCTGGTCTGCAAAGTGAGTTTCAGGACAGCCATGGCTGCATAGAGAGACCCTGTCTCAAAATTAAGAACTCTAGTGCATTAACCTCCAGCCACTGGTCTAAGCAATCTTCCTGGTGGGCTCCCAGCCAGCTGTGGTTCTAAGGAGACTCATGCTCCAGAAGAGACCCCAGTCATATAACGTAAGGATTGGACTTCCCCATTTTCTTCTTTATCTCCATTTTGTTGATTACAGTTTTCTTTTATCTTCAGAAGCAGATACATGTCCTGCATGCTACTCTAAAGCAAGGTAAGATGCGACTAATTTAATCTTTTAAGGCAGTCTTTAGTGGATGCAGAGAACTAATATTTGTTGTGTATTCTCTGGGCTAGATGCAATATGATGTACATACCACTTGCCATCTCAGGGAAATCACAGATTGTATGCAAAGTGTCCATTTATAACATACTTCTCATGCTGGACAGTGGTGGCACATGCCTTTAGTCCCAGCACTCTGGAGGCAGAGGCAAGTGGATCTCCATGAGTTCAAGGCCAGCCTGGTCTACAGAGTGAGTTTCAGCACAGTCAGGGCTACACAGGAAAAGAATGTCTCCAAGACAAACAAACAAATGAACAAATAAAACTACTACTACTCCCAATAATTGGCTACTCCCATTTGAAGGGCAGCTTAACGGGCTCATAATCCCACCATTGTCATGTGCCTGACCTATGACTTAATTGCCTGCCTAGCTATATGATGTGGTCTCCTCCTCCTCTGCATAGATTGAAAGGGAAAAAACACAGGTCTATATAACACCAGTTCATAAAGTCAAATTTTGACACAACATTGAGTTTTTCTTCCATGCGCCATCACAATCTGGTAATTTAATGTAACGCTGTATTGGAAGCCTTGCCTTGCTTGTAGCAGAGCTCTCAAGGACATGTGGCCATTGCACAGAGTTGTGATACACAATTATTCTATTAGAAGTGAAGAATATTTACATGCTCTATAAGTAATGTTCATATTCTCTTTGGAAGATATTTTTATTGACTTTTCTACTTACTGATATGAGCTGCCATATCAGGTTATTTCCTCTTCCACTTTTTCCAGTCTATTTTCTTTTCCAATGAATATACTACTTTTATGTTTATGAGTGATTATTTCCTTTGGCTTCTCATTTATTTATTTGTTTGTTTATTTATTTATTTATTTATTTATTATATCTGGCTGCTAAGTAATTCCTTTGCCTGTACAGTTTCCTAACTTTAGGGGATTCTGGAGACTAATCAAGCTGCCCACAGTTACTTGAACCTGTGTTTAGAATATTCTCCACATGGCTGCTGTGTTGGAGAACCTGAAATGGAAAGATTCTGCAATGACTCCTTTGGATATACTGCGTGGCAGCAATGAGACGCATGTCAATGAGACCCTTAAGTCTATGGCCAGGAGCTCCCCTCAGTAGTGATGAGTCTCAGTAGGATGGCAGGTGGACAGAGAGAATCCCAGGGAAGCGGGTAAAGAGCTCACTCTGGGCTATCCCAGCAGCGTTAACAGAATGGGGATGGTAAGGAACAGGTCATGCGTGGTGATAATGTGGAAATCCTTGATACAGAATATTGGAGGATCTAGGAGAGCACATGGGAATAACAAACGCAGGAGTTCTAGGGAAAGGTTCTTTTTTATTAGACCGTAGAAGCTGACAAAACTCAAGGTTTCTGTTAAATGATGCTCGAGTGATTTCAGATGGATGATGAGTCTGTACCAGGTAGCATTGTTCTCTCACCTACTTCATTGTTAATTTATACATGGTCACCTAGGAAAACACAGACTGAATTAATGTCTGAGAGAAATCCTATCAGGTCAACCTGTGGCTGGGCGCTGAGATCCCAAAGTGTTTGGCAAGCTCAGGAAACTAGGCCTGGAATGTCAATCGCTTCAGCTGGTCCTTACCTCAGGAGCCTGAGTTCTCACAGGCCTGAGGTGTAAAGTCGGAGAGGGTGTGGATTAAATGCACTGGTGATTGACTACAGGCCAACAATAATGCGCTGGTGTCCCCTTGAGGAAAGAAGGAAACACACTTCCCTTTGGAGGCGTTTAACCAAGAATGGCCCATATTTGAGTTCTCTGCTTCATGCCCCTGTGTGTGTGTCTCAAAAGTATTTTTTCTGTCTTTATTGAAGAACCCAGAAAGCATGACACGAGGAAAGAATGAGATACAAAAATCTTTAACAGGGCTTACAAGAGATTAAGTCATTGACTGACTGACCCAGACAACAATCAGTACACAAACATTTAGCAACCAATATCCAAATGCCATGTTTAACATTTGTGCTAAATATTCACTTTCAAAGATTGCTTTCAACCTCTGTATTTGCTGCTTTCAGCAAATAATACCCATGCATTACCTGGGTCAGGGGCATGGAAAGGAAGGAAGCATGCCCCCGGCGGTGCTGAAGCCTGCATGGGCAGCACATTTATATTGGGTTCCATGGTCTGTTGATGAGGATGACTGACCAGGTCTCTTCCCTCAAGGAGCAGGTTCCACTGAGACACAAACTCAGATCGCTGGATTCAGAGTCCAGAGCACTAACCATTACACCACAGGAGCTGGTGCACAGGGGCATGAAGTAGTATATAATTTAAGGTTATAACCATGCTTTAGTGTAGGTTGTAAAAGTTGCTAATATGGGAAATCCAAGCCAAGTGAGGGAGATTTTCATATGGTTCTTTTTAGGGGGAGGGGGCTACTTGTTACTTGTTATTTTATGTGCGTGGATGGTTTGTCTGTATGTATGTCTGTGTGTGCCTAGTTCTTGTGGAGTCTAGAGGAGGGTATCAGATCTCCTGGAACTGAAGTTACAGACTGTTGTGAGCCACCATGTGGGTGCTGGGAATTGAACCCAGGTCCTCTGGAAGAGCAGCCAGCGCTCTTAACTGCCCAGCCATCTCTCCAGTCCGTGGTTCAACAAAGGCTGAGTACACAGTAGGGCAGCAGTCTTTGTGCTCACATGACCTCAGGGCGTATTAACTCTGGCTATGAGGTCCAGCGGAAGTTCATCTTTCCGAATGTAAGGGATATTTTTAGCATCACGCATTGACACAGAGAATATGTCTGAGCCCTGAAGGAGGAGGATCTTAGAGTGTGAGTGCTTAGTGTCAAGTTGGCATCTATCCCAGCCCCAGGCCTGGTCTGGACTCCAAATCCCAGCAGGCCAGGTCCTGACCCCTCCCTGGGGATGGGGTCAGGACCACTCCCCAGGGTACTTAAGTGATCTCCTGAAAGAGAAACTCGTGGTCTCCCTTTCTTCCTCCAGGGGTCATGCATTCCTGTGGCTTCCTGGTTTCCCCTCGGGGCCACCCGAGAGCTCAGATCTCCCATTAAACCTGGATATTTCTTAATTCGGCTTGTTTTGATTCGGCTTGATTGGGAATTTTGCATTGGCAGGGAGCTCGTGCTAGAAATACGCCCTTTCCCCCCCCCCAAAAAAAAGATCCTAAATGTTGTTATAATTACCATTCCAATTTTCTGTCACTCCTATATCCAAAGAGTCTGGAATGTCAAGTTGGGAGCGTAGGCCCCAGTCCCTGGCATCTATCCCAGCCCCCAGGCCTGGTCTAGACTCCAAATCCTGACCCCTCCCAACTTGACATTGGAGGGAAGCCATTCCTGGGAAATTAGAAGCTCCCCCATGGCTCCTCTTTCCCCCCAGTTCCCCTCTAGTGCGGATGTGCCCAAGGGGGTTTTTATTGTTTGCTGGTCTGTGAAGAGCTGGAATGAAGTGCATCTGAGGAGAATATGGCAGTAATGGTGTAGACAGTGTTCTTTGTTGTCTATTGTCTTTCTGCTGTTTCAGAAGTTCTGTCCGGGAGACTCTGCGCTATTTTAAGGTTATGCGAAACATTGGCTTCTTCCAGTCTATGGTTTCGACTATGAAGACTCAAGATGCCCAATTCTGAATTACAGCCATTAAACGGGAGACAGCGAAGAAGGAACACTATATATTTGAGCCTTGTTTTGTATTTTTTTTTTTTACAATCTAGGCAGCAAAAATATAGGTGTCCCAATAGCTGGATTTTCATTTCAGCCTTCAAGAGAAGAAATATGTGAAGACAAATCATTTTGGGGCTCTGCCAATATAAGGTCTACCATTCTTTGTCATGGATATATGAAAAGGTCCCCATAAATAATAAGTAGAGAATGAAGGGGAAAAGCAAACAATCGCATGTTCACTTGGTTTTTAAACAGAGATCAACTTTAAATACCTCTTAAAGAAATGGCTTCTATACAGATAACTGATAACTGAAATGCCCCCTTCTTGTCCATTTTTTATTCCTCAGCCTCCCCCCCACACCTAGAACTTCCAAGTCCACAGCAGAAGACGATGAAAATAGCGTCAGCTCCAAGGTAAAATGCCCCTTTGTGAGATTAATTTTCTCTTTCTGAATTTGCATTTTTTATTATTTATTCTTAAACTCCACAATGGTCTACTATCACTGCCTCTCAAAAGTCGGCCAGAGAAAAACCTATGTAGTTATGACCAGTTGGGTTTGGGGGTTTGGTTTTTTTATTTTACTCTGAGAAATGCCAGAGGTAGTAGATACTCTGAAGTGGTGGGCTTGGGTTCAGGTCTGAAAACACGGAGTGGAAAGAATTTATGAGGAACATTTTTTACGGTAAAGCAAATCTAAAATCTGAGCTACAAACTTTAGGATAAATATCCATTATTGTGGTTTCATTTTTTTACTGGGGGCTGCAGAGATGGCTCAGTGGTTAAGAGCACTTGTTGCCCTTGCAGAAGACCCAGATTCGGTTCCCAGAACCCACGTGGTGACTCTCATCCATCTGTAACTCCAATACCACGGAATCCGAAGACTTACGACCTCCACAGGCACCATGCACGCACGGGTGCACATACATACATGCAGGCAGACACTCATACACATAAAATAAAACAAATGTCAAATGACTTTAAAATGAAGAGTTTACTGGTGTGACTTTCATTATGTTCGTGTTTCAGAGTTGTAAGGAAACTGAAAATGTATCAGGCATTTGATTAATCCCTTTGGCTTCAGAACTGTCCTTGGACGTAGCTTCTTTTTCCTCCCAAACTTTGTATTCATTTCATATTGTTTTTGATAGAATGTGTTCTTGGTTTCAACCCTTGTTTCTATATGAAATAACATAAGAAATTATGAAAAGTTACACCATTACAGCCTATCAAAATTTATACTAGCAATTTTTCTGTATTTTTTTTATCGATTTAATTTAGAGTATGCACACACAGGGCCTAGAGGGTCTGCACAGGTCCTCTGCATGTGTTATTACTATTAGCTGAGTGTTTCTGTGTTGGGGGAGCTGGGTGTCTATGACTCTTTTGCCTGCTCTTGGGACTCTTTTCCTCTTCCTGGGTGGCCTGCACAGCCCCAGTGTGAGGACTTTTGCCTTGTCTTTTTGTATTTTGTTTTCTCATGTTTGGTTGTTGTCTCTTGGAGGCCTGCTCTTTCCTGAAAGGAAGAGGACGGGGAATAGGTCTGGGGGAGTGGGAGGTTGGAGGGCTGGGAGGAGTGAAGGGAGGGGAAACTGGTAGGGATGTATTGTATAAGAGAAGAATCTATTTTCAACAAAACAATAAAAAGTCTGTAGAACTGGATAATACATTTTTTGCCCAAATAGCTACAAACTGTACAAGAAGAGATTTAACTATTAAGGAAAGATATAATTTCTGAATATTTGTGCTTAGTTTTAATATCAGCTCATGCTCTCAGTTTTACACTCTAAGGCTTTACATTTTAGAAGACTTTTACTTGCTCACATTTTCTTCTGAAGTCTTCTGCACATGAGAGCTAGCAGAGGGCAAGAAACTGACCTGATGTGGGTCACAGTTCCTAGAATGAAGTTTCACACCTAAACAGCATCTTAATATATTTCATGTGAAGGAAAAACAGGAAGATAACTAGCAGCTAACTGTATCGAATGTTTTAAATGTCCCTTAGATTCATTACCCTCGCTGATGTCTCAGGTGTGTGCTCTGGGGTGGCTTTCTTTGAGGAGCGCTGTCATAAAGGAAAAGGGCAAGAAATAGCAGAGATTTGCTGGCTCCTCGGAGTCTTCCAACTCTGACTTTAGACTGGGGATTTAAATGAGTGTTCTTAGCATCTCAGCTCTTGTCTTCTTTATTAAATGTGTTTTCATATATACATTGCGGTCTAGCATCCTAAGTACCAATAACTTTGCTTCATTAAAAGTTGAGGCAAGGGGCTGGAGACATGGCTCAGAGGTTGGGAGCACTGGCTGCTCTTCCAGAGGATCCGGGATCAATTCCCAGCACCCACATGGTGGCTCACAACCATCTGTAATGATGTCCTCTTCTGGCAGACATACAGACAGAACACTATAGACATAATAAATAAGTAAATATTTTTTAAGAATGAAAAAGCTGAAACAATACTTTTTTCCCAACTAGTCTTTCTATTAGAAATGGTTCTGTTTTCATTCTGGAGTAGACAGTTTTGGTCCCCTAACTCTATTTCTCACTTCATAGTAATAAAATGAACCTTTCTTTTATCATTGCAGTATTTACAAAAATGGTTTTAGCTTAAGAAAAACAATTGTTGCCAGGCAGCGGTGGTACACACCTTTAATCCCAGCATTTGGAAGGCAAAGAAAGGCAGATATCTCTGAATCTGAAGCTAGCCTGGTCTACAGAGTGAGTTCTAGGACAGTCAGGGCTGATCCAGGTCCTCTAACTCTTTCATCTTCTTCTCTCCAGATGAACTCAGGCCTGTGCAGCAGAAGCCCTCCTCACAACTCACCTCCACTTGTTGGGGACTCCACCCCTGGTGGGGACCCAGGGTCCCTCTAGCTCTTTCCTGCTGCCCCCTTGCCCTTTCCTTCTCGCTCATCTCCATGCCTTTATATTACCCACAAACCCATGGAAACACTCAACCCCATACAAGCACATGGATCCCACAGCCATCACCCAGGACCCAGGGTGAGCAACAGCAACCAAAGAATCAATCATCCAACCAACAGAAATGAGACCAGACATCTACACCAAGTAACACCTCAAATATCATCACTCCAGATGCCTAGACACCAGAACAAAAACACAAGCATTCAAGGAAATATGCCTCCTCCAGAAGCCAGCAACCCAATTTCAATAGGCCCTGAGAAAAGCAATTTAGCTGAGGCACAAGACAATGGCTTCAAAATAGCAATTATGAATATGTTCAAGACCTTAGAGGGGATATTAGTAAATGCCTTAATGGATACATAGAAATGCAAGCAAATGATTGAAAGAAATAATGAAAACAACATAAACCATGAAAGTAGAATTTAACAAATAGAATCACTAAGAAAGCCCAAACTGAAATAAAACTGGAAATGAAAAACTTAGCATGTCAAACAAGAAGCTCTGAGGTAAGCCTCACCAACAGATTAAAAGACAGTGAAGAGAGACTCTCAGGCATTAAAGACATGATAGAAGAACTGGGTAGCTTATTTTAAAAAAAAAAAAAAACATCTAATCCAAAAACATCCAGACACAAAACATCCAGGAAATCTGAGACACTATAAAAAAGACCAAACCTAGGAATAGCAAGGAAAGAAGAGAAGAAACCCAGGGCAATGGCACAGAAAATATTTTCAACTAAATATGGAAGATGTTCCTCACCTAAAGAAGGGATGCCTATCAGTGTACAAGAGACATACAGAATAGCAAATAAGCAGGGCCAGGAAAGAAAGTGACATTTCTGCCCAGAATTATTTCCTCACGTTCCTCCTGTAGAATTAACAGGTAGTGTGTGCTTGCTGCTAGGGGTTGCTGACTGATGATGAGGACAATTCCGCCTCTGAGTAAGATTCATTTTAATAAAACTGTTATGATATATATGGTACAGAAATGCGGCCGTAGAAGTTGTGAGGATCACTGTGGGCTGTGACTGCTATCTACAGTCTGAAGAATGATTCCAGGTTACTTGATGTACCCTATGATTCTTTGGCAATAACAGCAGAGGTGCAAAAAGCATCTTCAGACTGGCTGTCTCCTGAGCTCAGGATGCTGATGTTGTGATGCTCCTCCTTTGTAATTCTTTAAGCTTTATTTTGCCTGGGAAAACTTAGGAAACCATCACAATTGCAGGCTTTTCAAACACCATGTTGAAATTGTTTTCTTCTATGTTAATCTGTCTTTGCACACACGGTGTCACCGTTTTGAAGGTGAATATCTTAGCTCTCGTACTACTCAGTTGCTGATTTTCAGAGATTAAATGTCAGTGAACAGCAGGGCTCAATATTTAAAGAATGGTGAAATAAAATCTTTTTATGTGAGAATGTTCTTGTAGTATTAAAAATTACCTAACATATACCAAGTGAGGATTAGTCTAAATAGTAGTGATAGTGTTAAGTCTCCTGGGAGGACTGATGTAAATGAGGTGTTTTATACAGATATTTGCTGTGTGTGGGGGCACGTGCACACGTCTCCAAAAACAAAAACAAAAACAACCAAAAAACCAAAAAAAAAGAATATGGCATTTAAAAGGATCATTCCCATATCTGCAATAGCTAGTGGGAAATTCAAAGAACTAACACTGTCTCTTGGTTGATAACTGTCTTCAGCATCTGCATTGAAGGAGAGAGGCTTGATGATAAGCCTATACTGCTGGGAGACATCTCATGGTAGTTAGTGTATACGCTGTATCAATCGCCCCTTTCTGTGTTATCAAATCAGTGTCAAATGCATGCTGTGATGCATCTTTTATTAAATCTGTTCTTAGAACATTTCCCTCATGTCCACAATGCCTACTGCCTCCAACCCACCCCTCCCATCTCCCTGCCACACCTATCAACCTCCATTCCCAAAAATCTCTCACATCCAAGCCTATTTATGCTGTTTTGTGACCCACTGAGTTTTACAAGGGGCGTCTGCATGATCATGTTTCCAGAGCTGTTGGTTCTCAGTGGTCTCAGCTGTGGGTACACAACTAAAGACCATGATTTCCCTTCTCCCAATAGTTAGCAGTAAATGGTAGACTCCCTGAGCCCCTCCCCATTCCGTGACTGATTATTGACTGGTCAGGCTTGTGTAAGCCCAATGCAGGCAGCCATAGCTGTTGCAAGTTAATGATTGCATGGGTCATGTTGAGTCTGGGATGACATTTCGTAGTCACCACCCTATCTTTCAGCCTTACATTCTTTCTGCCTCCCTTTCACAGTTCCCCGAGCCTTGAAGGGGCCGCTATGAATGCCTTGTTTAAGGCTGAGCCCGCAGCAGCCACTTACTCTCAGCACCCTGGGAAACCTTTGCATTGTAGAACTCTAAAATAACTCTGAAGCCATTTCTGATGACTCTGAGGCCTCTCAGCAGTAGTGCTCCCCCCTCCCCTGGGAACCAAGGACCTAGCAACTACACATGCACGTACTGAAATGTTGGGAACTTTCCATCTCCCTATGTCCTTGTGAGTGTTCTCCAAATAGAGCTCTGTTCCTGAAGTTGGGTCAAGATAACCTACAGATGTCCACAGATGTTTTGACTCAGTCCCTGGGAAGGGGTCAAAGTAACCCACAGATGTTCCCCCTTACCTCACCTGATCTGGCAACTGCTCTCCAGCCAATTATTGGTAATAGCCCTTTGAATACGCCAATCATAATAGTTAAAGAACAACCCCCAGACTCCCCCCTTGTTTCTGTGCCTTTTTACTTTAAAAGTAGCCTGTACCAGTTATTCAAGGTCTTTCTGGCTTCCCAAATGCTGAAAGACCCTGTCACGACAGAATTAATAAAAATCCTCATGCTTTTACATCAACTGCAGTGTGAGAATGGTCTCTTGGGGCAACTCCTCCTGGGTAACTGGACTCCAGGGTTCAACAGCATCACCCACTGTTCTTTGTCAGGCTCCTCTGACGAAGGCTGAGAGTGGCTTTGTCCGTGGGTAGCACAGAGATTCAGAGTGCAGTGGAGGCTGTTATAGCATATTAAACCTTAACACTTGAGCCCATGCGGCTGTACAACAGAGTGTTACTTGGTAATTTGTTTCTGTGTGACTGGTGTTAGTGCTGTGGCTTTAGTAAGATAAAGTTTTGGGTCTGTCTGTAAAGTCTCAGGCTTCCTGTTACCTGTCAGACAGTGACTTGAGGCTACAGGCATGCTCTCTTTTTGAGGCCCAGTGAGGTCAAATATTTTTATATGAGGACAAATTTGTAATGTTAAAAATGAGTAATTCATCTTTGGTAAGTTAACACCGCAATAATTAATTTAACTCATAATTGTTTTGCCCAAACAACAGTGATTAACATAACTTTTTCAGTTCATATTGGGTAAGTAAATTATTTTTCCCTTTTTCAATTACTGCTCAGTGATTTCTGATAGCTAGACATAGGTTAAGAAATTTAAATGTAAACTATATTGAAAGACCCCAGCTTAGCTGCTGTAATGCCATTTTGCAAAGCCTTCACACAAACAAATGTAAGTTCAAGGTAAAGTCAGTACTCCTAGGCC
>NW_004949104.1:12746584-12758628 GCF_000317375.1 Microtus ochrogaster
CTACTGACCTCAGAGAAAAAGGAAATTAAAAATAAGACTAAAATCTTGACACTACTCAAAGCCCTATTTCTGCCCCCAAAACTGAGTATTATACACTGTCCTGGCCACCAAAAGGGCCACAGCCCAGAGGCAAAAGGAAATCAATTGGCGGATGCTCCCACCAAGGAGGCTGCCCTAAAAACAATCAGCACCACCTGAGCCTTCCCTCTCACCGATTCAGAAAATACAAGGCCATTCCGATGTCCACTGCCCTATAGTCAAGAGGACACCAACCTCCTAAAGAAAATGGGGGCCACCTATGACCCCAAAGAGCAACATTGGGTCTTCAAGGAAAGATTGTTATGCCAATGAGACATACCTATGAACTGATAAAATACCTGCATAGGTTGACCCATTTAGGACCAAAGAAGATAAAAAACCTTACTGAAACAACGGGAAACTGGCCCCTACCTCCTAAACAGAGATGGGGCCCTACAAAAGGTAACTGATAAATATAAAGCCTATGCTCAAGTAAATGCAAGCAAAACTAAGCTTGGGCCAGAGGTCCAGATATGGGGACATTGTCCTGGTGTACACTGGGAGATTGATTTTACAGAAATTAAGCCTGGTCTCTATGGATATAAATACCTCTTGATGTTCATAGACACATTTTCAGGATGGACAGAAGCCTTCCCTACCAAACATGAAACTGCAAAAATGATGACCAAGAAACTCCTGGAAGAAATCTTTCCCAGGTACGGGATGCTCCAGGTCCTGGGTACTGATAATGGGCCCGCCTTCGTCTCCCAGGTAAGTCAGTTGGTGGCCAAGCTTTTGGGGATTAAATGGAAATTACACTGTGCATATAGACCCCAAAATTCAGGACAGGTAGAATGCATGAATAGGACAATTAAGGAGAATTTATCTAAATTAACGCTTGCAACTGGCTCTAGAGACTGGGTGCTCCTCTTGCCCCTAGCCTTATATAGGACCAGCAACACTCCGGGCCCCCATGGACTGACTCCTTTTGAAATACTGTATGGGGCCCCACCCCCATTCATAAACTTCTTTGACTCAAATATTGCTGATTTTGCTAACAGCCCTTCTCTGGAAGCTCATTTGCAGGCATTGCAGATCGTGCAAAGAGAGGTCTGGAAACCACTCGCTGCAGCCTACCGAGACCAACTGAGCCAGCCTGTGGTACCGCATCCTTTCTAAATAAGAGACACTGTTTGGGTCCGCAGACACCAGACCAAGAACTTGAAACCCCAATGGAAAGGTCCTTACACTGTCCTCCTGACTACCCCAATGGCACTAAAAGTCGACGGCATCGCAGCCTGGATCCACGCCTCCCATGTCAAGGCCACCCACACCACGAGGGAGGCAGAACCAATTGCGACCCCAGCATGAAGAGTCCAGCGCACCCAAAATCCTTTAAAGATAAGACTCACACATGGGGCCCCTTGACCATTATATGGGCCCTGCTGATGCTGAGAATGACAATCCAAGGGAAAAGCCCACACCAGATGTATTCCTTAACCTGGCAAATCCAGTCCCAGAGTGGGGAGATTGTTTGGGAAACTCAGGGACAGGCTGGCACAGAGACAAAAGATATTTGAGTCACAACAAGGATGGTTTAATAAGTCCCCATGGTTTACTACCCTGTTGTCTTCCTTGATGGGTCCTTTAATTATCCTCCTCTTGATACTCCTGTTTGGGCCTTACATCTTAAACCGCTTGGTCCAATTTATAAAAGACAGGCTATCAGTCATCCAGGCCCTAGTCTTAACCCATGAATACCAAAGGTTAAGACAACAGAGAACTGAGATTCCATAATTATCTTGAGTAAAAATTTAACTCAATGATAAAAGAAAATGGGGGAATGAAAGACCCCAGCTTAGCTGCTGTAATGCCATTTTGCAAGGCCTTCACACAAACAAATGTAAGTTCAAGGTAAAGTCAGTACTCCTAGGCCGTCAAACAGGATATCTGTGGTCAGACACCAGGCCTAGGAGGGGAACGAACAGTTCTGGGAAAAACTACATGTACCCTAGATAGGGCCAAGTCTGCTATTATTATCAGACCTTCATGTCTCCGGGAAACTTGTCCCCTAAATGAACCCATTGCCTCATTCTAACTGACCAATGAGATCCCTGTAACCATGCATTGCTTCTGTATGCCTGCTTTTGCCACCCTTTTCCTATAAAAAGACCTTCTCCCAGCCTGCAGGCGCGCAAGTCCTCCGAAAGGACTTTGCCGCCCACAGGTACCTGTGCCCACCCAATAAACCTCTTGCTAATTGCAGCCCGTGGTCTCGACTGTTCCTTGGGTTAGGGGTCTCCTCTTGAGGGAAGGACCACTCTGAGGGTCTGATGGAGGAAGGTCATTGGTTAATTAAATAAAGAAGCTGCTTGCCCTGATAGGTTAAAACATAGGTGGGAGGAGTAAACAGAACAGAATGCTGGGAGGAAGAGGAAGTGAGCTCAGACTGACAGCTCTGCTCTCTGGAGCAGAGACGGCATGCTGCCCGCTCCTGGGCAGACACACGTGATTCAGCTCCGACCCAGGATGGACGTAGGCTAGAATCTTCCCGGTAAGACCAGTGCTACAGTTTATTAGAAATGGGTTGATTGGGATATCAGAATTAGCCAGTAAGGGCTAGAGCTAATGGGCCAAGCAGTGTTTAAAAGAATACAGTGTTCGTGTAATTATTTTGGGGCATAAGCTAACCAAGCGGCTGGGGTGCTGGGGACACAGCTCCGCTGCTCCTATTACTACAAGGGTCTTTCATATATATTTATTTCTAACTATTTTTTTCATCTGTATCCTGTGGCTCCTGAAGCATAAAGTCCTCTCAAAGACATGCCCCCAAACACAAAACACATCTGCGGATCCAGCCAGGCCAACCCACCCTCAGTATCAGAAGGAAAGCCCACAAAGCCGTCCTCCCCCTTTGCATCTGGAGAAAATGTCTGAAGAGCCCGAAATAAACAAGAAATCTGATGGAGAGGGTGCGCCTGTCCATCTGGAAGTTCCTGCAGTGAAAGCCCATGAGAAAGCGTCCATCACTCGAGACCTAACAGGGAACAATGGAGAGCCAGACAAACACAGCTGTGAGTTACAGCACACAGCTAGGGATGTGTTTGAAAATATCCGTCCTGACAAAGAACCACTTCCGGGTAGCTATAGGGAAAGAACTCAGTTCCAGGTAATTATTGGTAACCTCAGCAAATAATCTGCCAAATGTGAGGGTAAAGGTGTGTCTGGAGGGCCTGTCTGAAGCCACGTGGACTTTCCCGACCTTGATAACGGGTACACCGAGCACGTCCTCCGTCTCCACCACGTTCTTGTTCTGAGTATGTGCTTGCCAGCCGTCCTGCGCGTTTGCTGAGTGATTAGAAGCAAACACTGAACACACTTTGCTCACAAACAAGGGGGTGCTTGTGATTCAGGAAGACAAGCCTATAAAGTCCCCGGAAGTGTTAGGACTGAAATGCTTGATACTGGCGTGCTAAAAGCAGGAGCTGGGGATGAAATGTGAGATGGAGCCCAAGCCTAGTAAACCAGAAGGGCCGGGGCTTACATACTTCAAAGAAATGAACCCCTGACTGAAATTAAACAGAACACAGGGTCTGTAGAGATGGCTTGGTGGTCAAGAGCACTAGTTACTCTTTTAGGGGATGCAAATTCGATTCCAGCACCCTCATGGCAGCTTATAACCATCTATAACTCCAGTTCTCAGGGATTTGACCCCTTCTTCTGGCCTGTTTGGGTGTCTGGCATGTATGTGGTGCACAGACACACGTGCAAGCAATAAATATACATAATACCCATAAACAAAACATAATAAATTTTAGTCACAGTGTTTCTGCAACTAAAGACAGTGGTAAGATAATATAATAATTCAGGGATTGCCCAACTGCTGCAGTGGCAAGTGGATCTCTGTGAGTTCAAGGCCAGCTGGGGCTGCAGAATGAGAAATCCTCGCTTAAAGAAGAAAAAGAAAGGAAATTTTCACTTTCAAAAATATGCTGCTAATATTGTTTTCAAAACTTGATCTCACTGATTTTTGCTGGTGAAAAGCTTCTGTATAGATTGGCATGGTGGTCCATGCCTTTTACCTAGCACATGGGAGGCAGAGGCAGACAATCTCTGCAAGTATGATTCCAGCCTGGTCTACATATCTAGTTCTAGGACATCCAGGGCTATAGAGAGAGGCTAAGTAGAGGTGGTTTCTACTGTCTAAATAATAAAAGTTAAAGAGAATATTTTCAGAATGATTTCTCACTAATCGATTCTAATCTTTCTTTACAGTAGCATATGACCTAGAAAGTCAATGTATCCCATGTCACGTGATCTTTTGACTTAAGATATACCTAGAGGTGTTTTACCATACTGTCTAGCTTTTGATAGATGTCCTTGCGTTGGCTTAAGGATAAGTTACTTGGTGGGAACCAAGCAATGAATGAGAAGAAATAACAATGTCTCTAAGTGTGACAAATTCACACCAGCACAGTCTTGAGCTTTGATGTGTGCAAGCTGGACGTTTCTGTTCAGACTGTCGGAAGCAGGAATTCCCACATAAATACTTGGGGAAACTAAGAGCGGGTATATACATGTCCACAGCTTCACCTGAATCAAAAACTGTCCTTGTTAAAGCATCCCGTACATGGTCTTTATTTAGTAAAGCTGGCTTCAGAATGTATGATCTTATATCCATATACAAACACGCATCAGCAGCCAAAAATATATTGGATCCAGATTAAATGCTGAGTTCTGAGATAAAGATTCGTAAAAATCTGGAGATGTGTTGGAAAAAACAAATGTAGACATTTTCCCTCCTAGAAAATATTAAAATATTTTTGTAAATTGGCAGCATCCTCATGCAGCTCCCAGGATTGACCTGATTGGGGCAGGGAGGGGACTGAAGAACAGACGGGTACAGGGAAGCTGGGATCTGCGGATTGGCTCTTTGGTGGAGAGGCCGAAGCACTGGCTGCTTAGTGTGTTTACGATACCCTTGGACAAGGAGGCAGGATTACTGCAGACAGCTGACAGAGAGTCAGGGTTACAGCACACAGGTGGGCCAGGGAGGCAGATTTCGCTAGCTCAAAGAGCAGGCTCTGGAGGGAGCGTCTCCAGGTCGTCTGAGGAGGGCGCTATGGCGACTCACTGTCAACATTCACATTCAGGTTCCTCAGGAAGGTCTGCCATCCTGAGCCTTGCCGGGGAAGCTTTGTCACTTCCGTGGCCTGAGGCATTGGACATGGCATGCCCGTGTCTGCAGTACACTTTCACCTGTGTCGACCACGCAGATTCACTTGGGATTTCATTCTCTCAGGGCTTCCTCCACTCTCACACAATTCGCTTCTCTTTCATCCAGCTGACTGAGTTGTTGGGTCACTTACCCAATGAGCACTGTGGGGCTTCACTGTCTGGTGGTGTTGTGAAGTGCTACACGGTGGCCCTAAGAGCTTAGAACGAACGGTCGCAGCTAAAGTAGGAACGGCGGGTACATCCCACTGGTGAAATATCACAGTTGGTACCTGTCCCGCTTGCGAGACTGATCTTTTCCAGAGTGTGAACCAATCAGCTCGCAGCCTCGCCTACTGCTCAGCGGCAGGACTGGGCTCGTCTATTTCAGTCAGCAGCTTCACGTCTTTTGCTACCCCAGTCTCCAAGTGATTTAAAAAAAGAATGTTGTCACCTTTAAAGGGGGAGAGAATGGCTGTGCAGGGAGGAGACGCTCATTTCTGCTCCTTACACCTATGATGACACATTCTCAGAATCTGAGTGTCCCATGTGCCATCCCGGCAGTAAACCCTGAAGATGGCGTGTTTTCCCGTCATTTACAGTTCTTCCACATCAAACAGGCAGTGAAAATGTTAGATGGAAAAGACTGAGACAGGAATTAAGAGTGCCCATTGTGTGTGGGGGGGTGGGCGGATAGAGTTTATTTAGTGGGTATTGGGAAGGTTATAAGGGCAAGGGGTTATGGGGGGAAGAGAGAAGGAGGGAGAGAGGGACAGAGAAAGAAAAGAAAGAGGAAGGGGAAGAGAGTGGCAGAGGCTGCCTCTTCAGAAGAAAGACAGACAGAAAGAGGAGGAGAGGAGTTAGGCATGGTAGGTTAAGGGGTGAGGGCGTTGAGTTCTCAAGACTGCTTCCTGCTGATTTGTGGACATCAGAGTCTTGGGGGACCTGAGAAAGCTGGGATACCAGTCACAGGTATCTGGTTGCTTCACTCCTGTCCAGGATTTGTGGTATGGAACTTAAAAATCTCTGTTTTGTTTTTTTTTTTTTTTTAGATCAAACAGAAAAAATAAAGCAGAATTTACAAAAAAAATATTCGAGTTTCTAATGCTAAATTAAATGAAGCAGAAGTCTTTTTAAGAGATGCATCTATTTTTACTTTATAAATATTTTGCCTTCGCATACATATGTGCACCACATGTGTGTGTGGTGCCCTCAGAGGACAGAAGAGGATGTTGGATCCCTCGGGACTAGAGTTACAGACTTTGTGAGCTGCCATGTGGGTGGGTGCTGGGAACTGAACCAAAGACAAAAGCAGCAAATGCTCTTAAGCCCTGTGCCATCTCTCCAGCCCTACAAAAATCTTCTTATGCACTAAAATCAGGCAGTGAAAGTAAGAGGCACATGATGAAAACAACAAAAGTTAGTTTTCTTGAGCAGTAACATTTCTCCTTGCTTACGCTTGCCTCAAAGGTTGAAGAAATGAGCGAGAAGCGGCCGAGTCTGGAGTTGGAAGTCTCAGAGACTCTGTGTCTTATGGTCACTGACTGTAGTCACGATGGGTTGATGGTCAGAAGGAAAGGTGGAAGGACCGAGAAGCTGCTTCCTACTGAAGAGAAAGATGAGCTTGCTAAAGTGAGACCAAAGGAATACTTCATAGTTAATCTTCGTTCTTTCCTAAAAATTAACCCTTTTAAAGTTCTACTACTAATGTTCAGGTTCTGCATGGTTCTCAGAAGTACATAAGTAATTTGATACTATTTATCCAGTTAAATTGATAAGCGTTTTTTTAATTAGAAAGGGATGACTACAGTGAATGGTGATCCTTGCACACTGTTGTTTAATGACGAGGCTGGGTAGAATAATTAGGGCAATTGAGTATTACCTGTATCAACATTTTCTTTGATTTCATCCTTTGCAGCTAAAAATCTTCATTTCTAGAGTAGGGTCCTTCTGAGACCGGAAAATATGGCTTGGAAGCACATAAAAACCATGTTTTTGATTTCTTATATACAACTTTATTACATATTATATACATATTTACTACATATTGCATATAACACAAACAGGTGGCTACATAGTCATTATATAATGTGAACACAAGGGACATATGTATTAAAATGTTTGTATAAATATTTTACATATCTGTAAGCATGTACGGGTGCTTTTGCTAGTGTACTTGTCAATGAGGATGCATTTATAGTTTTGTGTTCACAAAATACTGTAGTATGCAACTATTTAAGAAATGAGCTCTGGACCACAGAGATGGCTCAGCAACTAAGAGCACTGGCTACTCTTACAGTGGACCCAGGTTCAATTCCCATCAGTCACACAGCAGTTCACAACTGTCTGTAACTTCAGTTCCAGGGAACACAGCATCCTGGCATTCCCAGGCACCAGGCATGCAAGTGGTGCCCAGACAGACAAGCAGGCAAACACTTACACACTTAAAATAAATGAGTTGTTAGACTGAATGGCTAAGCCTCTGTGTTTACTGGTCTCCTGCCTTGTTGGAAGCGCCATAAGCCACTGAGTTTCCCTTCCTTGCTCATCACATGTTAGGGATCCATCCAGACTCTCATCTGAGTCTGAGTGCTGCTGAGGGATTGCACACGTATCCGTGTGTGTCAGCATGTCACTATACCAGGTAGAAGCTACAATAAACTGTCTAAAGTGTGTTTAGTGTGTTCATTGGGACTAGAAGACATTAATACTTCTTTCTAGGCCTGATGGAACATGGACCTCTATTGTCTCAATAGTTTGGAATCTGTTGTGGATGATAAGCAAGTGGAGGTGGCTCTGTTCCTCACTAACTTTAGGGGGAGCGGGAATGACCCAGGGACTGAGTTCTACCTAATGTACTTGGTGCCCTGATTTGGCTTCCCAGCATAGCAAAGCAAGCAACCATCGAACCCAAAGACCAAAGAACAGCTTCCTTGTGCCATGGGTGCTGCCATTGGCAAATTTGTCGGTGTGTATTTAAGCGAAACAAGGTACAGTCAAAACTCTGGACCCTGTTTCTGAAAGTACCTACAGACGTACTATGATGTGGGAGTGTCATATATCAATCTGTTGGTTTCATTGGTTAATTAATAAAGAAACTGCTTGGCCTGATAGGTTAAAACATAGGTGGGTGGAGAAAACAAAACAAAATGCTGGGAAGAAGGGAAGTGAGGTCAGACGCCATGCCTCTGCTCTCCAGGGTAGATGTGATGAAGCAAGCCACCAGGTCAGACATGCTGAATCTTTCCCATTAAGACTGGTGCTACACAGATTACTAAATATGGGCTAGGCAAGCTGTGAGAGTTAGCCAGTGGGAGGCTGGAGCTGGTGGGCCAGGCAGTGTTTAAATGAATATAATTTGTGTGTTGTTATTTTGGGGTATAAGCTAGCCAGGCGGCCGGGAGCCAGGCTGCAGAAGTGGCCCGCAGCTCCTACCACAGTGCTATCACCCCTTTTTGTTGTTTTGTTTTGCTTTGCTTTGCTTTGTTTTTGAGACAGGGTTTCTCTGTGTTAGCTCTGGCTATCTTAGAGCTCACTCTGTAGATCAGGATGGCCTCAAACTCACAAAGATCTACCTGCTTCTGCCTCCAAATTAAAGGTGTGCACCACCATGCCCAGCTGTAATCCCTTTTAAAGAAAATTTATTTCAGTGTTTATCACTGTGTTATCACAGTGACTGCAGGAAAAATTCATAAAAGTTGAATTTTGTTTTCAGAATTACTTGTAACTTGTTGTTACGGAGTCATTATCTTAGCCACCACTCTTCTCTCTCCCAACTCCATGTGCGCTCCCCTCTCTCTCCCTCTCGCTCTAAAATCATTGAGTCTCTTTAGAGCTGACTATATGTGCATGGGTGCAGCACCGTCTGCTGAAGCATGGAGGGGCAGCCTCTCAGGGGGCCGCACCTCTGAAGAAAGCTAACTGTTCCTCCCTCAGAAGCCATCAACAACCAATAGCTTCTCAGCATGGCATGGGACTCCATGATCTTTCCCCCAAGCCATGCTGGGACTGTGCTTGAGTTGACCTTGTGCAGGTCCCTTGCACAGTTGGCCATGTGAATTCATGTATGGTGTGGCCCTGTCATGTCCAGCAAATACTGTTTCCCTGCAGATGTCCATGTCTTCCGACTCTTACAATCTGTCTGTCCCTGCTTCTGCAATGACCCCTGAGCCTTGGGGACAGGGAGCATGAGGTAGATGTCACATTTAGAGCTGGGCACTCCACAATCTTTCTGCACGATGGTCAGACGTGCATCTCTGACTATCTCCTGCAAAAAGCTGCTCTAACGAGGCTTGAGAAATCAGTGCATAAATAAGAACTCGGGCAGTTTAATGCTATATCATCTTTAGCAAAGTAATACTGCCAGGTTCACCTGATGATGTGACAGGGTAATTTGGGGGAGAGGGGTGTGGAGAGGGCCTTTGAAAATGTCATACAGAAACCAACTACTGTAGAAGCTTCCTAAAATATATGCATATACAGATTAAATGGAGTTACTCTATAATGGGGGACAATGATCCTCACAGACACCATAGGCTATTAGAAAACATCCCAGTGACAGGTAGACTCCCTTCCCAGATATTTCTGGCTAGTGCCTTTGCGCTGTCGCCCTCCAGAACCTGACAGTGAGACTCTGCTGCTAAAGACACCACATACTAAGTGATAAAACCCTGAGAAATCTAGGTGTTGCCCATCTGGAGTATCTATCCTGACAGCTCGCTTGCATACTGCTGGAAGGTTCTGTCTGTGTTACCAGGGGGGAAGAGTAATCAGCAGTCTCGCCCATCTGTGAAAGCTGAAGCTACAGCACCAGCTGGCCTGGAGAGCGGCCATAGTTGCATAAATATTGCTAAAATAACCAGCTGTTTTCTAACGGGATTTAGAGCTCTCTCCCTAAGAAGGAACTCATTCCTGGTACCATTAACTAAGCCAAAAATCCATGACTGGCATTTCCAGTTTTTGAGGAACCTCCACCTCGATTTTTCCAGCATGGCTGTACTAATTTTCTTTCACACCCACAGAATTGGGGGAGGGGTTTTTTCTTTAGTCTTTGGCACTGATTGTTGTTTATTGTTTTGATGATAGCAGCTCTCTCTTGGGTGAGATGAGCCATCAATGTAGTTATGAGTTTCTTTTTTTTTTATGTATGTTGGTGTTCTAGATATGAGTGTAGTATAGCGTGTGTGTGTGTGTGTGTGCGTGTGCGTGCCCTCGGAGACCAGAAGAGTGTGTTAAATGTCCAAGAATAGAATTGCATATGGTTATAACTCACCATGTGGATGCCGGGAGCCAACCTGGGTCCTCTGCAAAGAGTTGCAAGAGCTCTTAACTGCTAAGCCATCCAGTCCGGGAGTTTTATTTTGTTGATGGGTAAGGATGATAAATAAATTTTATATAATTCTTGGCCATTTACTCTTCCTTTTAGAGCTATGTGATCAGTTTGTCCATGTGCTGATTAAACTTGCTAAATTTGACTTATTATTATTGCATGTGTGTGTGTGTGTGTGTGTGTGTGTGTGTGTGTGTGTGTGCTTGCCCTGACATGAGCAGAGGTTAGAGGACAGCCTCCAGAAGTCCTCATTTCCTGGATGTGGCTCCACACTCTGTTAACAGTTTGCGTTGCTCTGCAGACACTTGCAAATCTCAAGCAACCCCAACTGTAAATTCTTGTTACTATTTCATGAGACTGCATCATCAGAGTCTCTTCAGAAATGCCTGTTTTCCTCTGTTGTTCTGGCTGCCTCAGACATGGCAGGCCTCGTGGTCGGGTGTCTGAGTCATTTAACTGCATGCTGTGCAGGAGGAGAGATGAGTTTCCTTCCTCTAAAGGTGGAGACCCAATTGTCACAGCATTGTTTATGGAAGAAACTTCCATTCTCCAATGACTACTTTGGATACCGTTGTCAGCACTCAGGTGGTAGTAGCTAGGATTTATTCTGCGTCCTCCATTCTATTCCGTGGATTTATCTTTCTTTTTCATTGTTGGTCTGGTGTTTTTCCTGCTGCTGCGGCCCCATGGTGTGTTAGTAAAGTATTGTGATACTTTCAGCATCACCCTTTCTGCTCAGAGTTTTACTCTTCCAGGGTGTTTCCTGAGTCATCGTCATTTTAAACTTTTCTCTATTTCTGTGAAGAGAGTCTTAAAAATTGTATTGAGACTGCATCAAATCTATATGTCCATAGTTCCTGTAATACAGCCCTTTCCACAATATTATTACTGTCTGCCAGAAACACAGAGGGTCTCTCTGCATGGAAACAATATGTCTTCCCAATGAGAAATCACTCTACAACCTAAAGATCAATAAAGGAAAAACTCTAAAAATCGTGTGCTGCTAGATCTGCACAGTGCCCAGAAAGCACCAGCCCACACAGAACCCCACTGGAGCCAGGCAGTGGTGGCACACGGCTTTAATCCCAGCACTTGGGAGGCAGAGACAAGCGTATTTCTATGGGTTCAAGGTCAGCCTGTCTACAAAGTGAGTTCTAGAACAGACAGGGCTACACAGAAAGACTCTGTCTTGGAAAAACAAAACAAAACAACAAAAAACAAACAACAACAACAACAAAAAACATTGATGACTTCTGTGGTTTCGTGACCCCAAGTTACACTTTGAGTAATGAAACATGTTCTATAGAGACAGAAATTTCAAGGTTTGATTATTTGGAAAAGTGGGAAGATTTACAATGTAAAAAATATTGCCATAGTCATCCCAAGACAGACCAGGGCTGTTTTTCCTGCCCAGCTGTTAACCAGGGTCCTCCCTCACATCCAGATGTTAACCAGGGTCCTCCCTCACATCCAGATGTTAACC
>NW_004949104.1:12758730-12759775 GCF_000317375.1 Microtus ochrogaster
CCTCCCTCCTGCCCAGCTGTTAACCAGGGTCATCCCTACTACTCAGCAGGATCACACTGATAAGAGACCTAAGAATTCTCCATTGGCCAATTCCACTTTGTGTGACTCAATGTTTCCTAAACAAGTGTAGTGGATCCTTTTAACATCAACATATTAATTCCAGTTTCTCCTATTTTGTTTCCATCTTATATCGTGTTTTTGTTCTTTCTTGTTGGGCTGCTATTCTCATTAAAAAGGTATGTATTTTTACTCTAGGCAATTGGAATGGGATTGTTTTTCTGATTTCTTTTTCAGCATTTTACAAACGCATTGGGTACAGATGGAATAGTGTACAGTAAGTTGTCCCTCAATAAGCATCTATTAGGTCAGTGAATGGCATTTCCCCTGGGACTGTTTTAAACATTTGATTAACTGTATTTTTAAAATTCTTCCCTTGGGTCAGTTTTGATCATCTAAATTTGCAGACATACACGTTGTGAATTGTTCTGCGGCGTGGTGTCCCATATCCTCTATACTAAGCCATTTCCTCACAGGAAAATCCAACACTGCAGCCATGAGTCTTGATTCTTTGGCTGATATTTATGATAGTTTCAACTATGGCAAACTGTGGTGAATAAATTCCAAAATTTGTTTGTATTTTACTAAAACAACAGGCCAACAAGATGGCTCAGTGGGTAAAGGTGTTTCTTCAGCAAGCATGACGACCAGAGTTCAACCCAGAAGCCTGCGTAAAGGTGGGGAGTGGAAAGAATTGCTACAGAATTGCCCTCTGCATCCACACACTCCATGGCACATGCACACACATGCACATACACAGCAATAACAAATAAATATTTAAAGCTAAGTATAACAATAGTAAAATGAAGTGTAAATTATTGTGAAAGTACTAACCCCTTGAATATCTTGAAGAAACTGGGGATTTGAACCTACCACCTTCATTAGTAAAGAGCAGGTCAGCAGTTGAGGCACAGTGTATCAGCGTAAACGAATGCAGACAGATTGTAAATATATATATATATATCTTTAATAGACTTACAGAACCACC
>NW_004949104.1:12768648-12771605 GCF_000317375.1 Microtus ochrogaster
CTTTAATAGACTTACAGAACCACTGTTCCCTCGGAGACCAGGAAAGCAGAAGAGCTGGCTGGGAGCACGCTCGCCAAATTTATAGGCAAACATTAGCCCGAGGCGAACACGTCCCCTAAGGGGCGGGACTTATCCCTACAGCACAGCAATTGCTGCCAGGGTAGTGATTGCTGGCTTAACTTACAGGCTCTGGGGAAGGGTGGCCTTCACAATTTGTCCAGCCTGTAAGATGGCAGTGGCCGGTGGCATTTGAAATTCAGCCAGCATTTAGAGACCAATACTGAGAAGAGGAACTGGCTGGCGTCTGCAGGGACACGGGTTTTTCAGCCTGCTGATTGGTTGGCACTTACAGCACAGTTTCTGGAAATATAGCAATGACTGACAAGGAGTCAGTGGCTCTGGCTAGCTAAACAGGACAAACAGTCTTAGGGAGCTAGTGGTAAACAGGTTGGTCTCTTCCTGATGTTTGAGGAAACCTTATCCAGATGTTTTCTACTTGGTTTCTTTTCAATAAACTTTCCAAAGTGAAAATAATAGTGCCTGCTCTGATCACAAAGTGAAAATAATAGTGCCTGCTCTGATCACAAAGTGGTTATTGGAGTTCGGCTCTGAATGAGTTAATGGCCACCCTCCTGAGTCTCTACTGGTCTTATAGGTAGGGATTTGGGTTTTATCAGAAGAGCAAGCTACACAAAAATCTTCATAAAAAAAAATTACGCCTGAGGTTTGCCTTTAGAACCTTCAGGGCTGTCGCATACTATTAGTGAGAACGTCCCAGTGGCGAAGCTCAGCGTCTTGATGAACGTTTGCAGGTGTGTTTCAGTCACAGCACGTGAGAGCCCACAGAAAAAGAGAATTACGGCAGTCTATGGGCAAATGCAGCCCTTTTAAATAGGATTAGAAGCTTGGCATGAAGTGTACAAAATTAGTCAAATTATTTTACACAAAATGAAAACAAATCGCTATATTGTGATATCTGAACTGTGTATATGGCTGTATTTTCAAAGGTTTTGCTCCCAAAGATAGCTCCTCAATTTTTCACTTTATCTTATATGTCTTGTGGTATTGTGATATTTAAAATTATTATATTTTAAAGCAAAATCTAACTTAGCACCTGCATAATTCCAGTGAGTACCAGTCTTTTAGCATGGCATTCCCGTTAAGGTGGCATTCATCTCTAGCTTATGTCTTTGTGTCTTAGGTTTTCCTGCTTAAGTTTATAGTTAATGCCTAGTCTCTGTGCTTACATTCTGTCCCATGACTAGAATTTGTTTTCTAAATTTGTTTATTTTATATGTATGATGTTCTCCTGCATATATGTGTGCCATGGATGTACAGTGCCCATGGGAACCAGAAGATGGTGATGAACCCCCTGGAGTAGAGATGTAGGTGGTTGTGAGCCACCATGAAGGTGCTTGGAATCAAACCTGAGTCTTATGCAGAAGCAACAAGAGTTCTCACCTTCTAAACTAGTTTCTCCACAATTTTTGCCTGATGAGCTCTTTTATTTTTCCAAAAAGCCTTGCATATACTCCGACATAACTCTTGATTCGTGAACTCATAGTCCTAGGTTTGCCTATGTTAAGAAAACTAGGACTTTCCTCGTCATTACCTGGTGCTTTCTGTTTTTACAACTACTAAATAGATTCGGACGGAAAAGAGCTAAAATGTTGCCTATATCAGCAGGTGTGCTAGAAATTGTTGATGTTTTTTGACTTTCTCAAATGAGTGTTTCTGGCTCATGTATGAAAGAAATAAAGAAAACTGGAAGGGAAACACGGACCCCCAGACAACCCGTGATCACACCCGTATTTGAGAGTCCCTTCCAGAAGCTGCTGGCCTGCTGCCGGTGAAGGAAGGCCACCATCTGAGTGAAATGGGTCGGGATGAAGGAAGGTAAAAAGCTGTTCTTTACCTCCTGTGAAGGAATGCTAATGGGCTCCTTTTCCAAAATAAAGCAGTCACGGCACTAGAAATAAGGCGTGCCTCCCTGCCCATGCTGCCGGAAGATGAAGGTGCAGACACGTGACTTTAATAAATGGCTGTCAGCAAAGCCAGACAGTGCACCAGAGAGACAGGTCCCTGGAGGGCTTTTCCTCAGACAGTGCACCAGAGAGACAGGTCCCTGGAGGGCTTTTCCTCAGACAGTGCACAAGAGAGACAGGTCCCTGGAAGGCTTTTCCTCAGAAAAGTAACAGAGAAGTGGGTGGCAACTGGTAAAGAAGGGGGTGGAGTTTAAAAACATTTTTCCTTTTCCCTCTTAAAATGACCCTGTTTTAGGAGATCTTTGCAGGAAGATGAACGAGATCTAGTGTAGAAGGCAGTGAATACAGCTGAAATTTGTATGACAAAGTACTTGAAATCTTAATACATTGGATCAGGCTAAGAGTAAACTGTAATTTGAGTTTGTATAAATGTAAATGCCTGTGTGCGCGCACACAGAGAGAGAGAGAGAGACAGAGACAGAGAGACAGAGAAAACTGTAATTTGAGTTTGTATAAATGTAAATGCCTGTGTGCGCGCACACAGAGAGAGACAGGAAAGAGATCACTCATGCAGAAACGGTCAGAAAGAAAATGCAACTCTACTTGCCAATGGGAATGACGCCATGAAGCGAGGCTGTGGAGGTGGAGAGATGGCTCTGTGGCTAAGAGTGGCTGCTCATGCAAAGAACCCAAATTTGGTTCCCAACCCACACAGGTGGGGGCTCAAGCTCCAGGGTGTCAAGTGCCCTCCCGTGACCTCCTTGGACACCAGCACTCATGTGCACATACCACACATAGACATAGACACACTTGGGTGTACACATGTGCGCACACACATACACACACACACACACACACACACACACACACACATACACACAAACTCCCAGACTGACCTGGAAATCACACTGTAATGTGTGGCTGAGTTTACAAGCCTATGACACCATGCAGAGTTCAGCCTTTGTGGTTAAT
>NW_004949104.1:12771985-12776740 GCF_000317375.1 Microtus ochrogaster
TGACACCATGCAGAGTTCAGCCTTTGTGGTTAATTGCAAGATAATGAAGCTACTGTTTGTAATTTTAAGCACAAATGGCAAGCAAACATTGATTCCTTTGCTGGTATATTACTTCATAATTCCTATTGTTTCCACAGCGTGTCATGGCATGTGGCATTTATAATTTGAACAGTATCGTCCAATCCCAGCAGTTCCGAGGTTCACTTCTGAACCAGCCTGCTCTCGGTATACACTCAGACGGTGGCTCCCTTCCCCACCTCCATCCTTTACAGATTATCTAGTACAGCATCACACAGGTCGTGAGGGAAAGAACGGCCGAGACACAGACAGTGCTTAGGGTACCGTGCACCAACTGCATAGTAGACGGAGAACACTAGCTCCACTTATAAAGAAGCGTGTCTCTGGGTGGGAGGCATGGCTCAGTAGGGAGTGAGGGAGAGGCTTCTCAGTAAGTAGGCAAGAGGATCCAGATTGGAGTTCCAGGTCAGAATAGTTTGTAACTCTAGTCCCAAGGGATCCAAAGCCCTGTTCTGGCTTCTGGGGGCACCAGGCACACATGTAGAGAAATGGATGCAGGCAAACCATTCATGCACTTTGAATAAATAAATAAATAAATAAATAAATAAATAAATAAATAAATAAATAAATATTTAAAAAGGGAATTTCTCTAGAAGAGAACTTAAGTAATGCTTTCTAAATACGTTTTACTGTCTGTAATTCTGGTTGTGTGTTTTTATGACAATAAGACTGAAAACCTATGCTAAAATGATAATTTTTTTCCATTTGGCTTTACTGAAAAACTTTGATCCAAATGTAATTCTTCATTACAATATTAGTAGTGTTCTAGTTTTATTTCTGTTGCTAGGCTAAAATACCCAGGCATCAGGAACTTGGGGGAGAAAGGGTTGAGTTTGATCTCCCTGTCCAGGCTGCTTTCCATCACTGAGGGATTATCACAGTGCTAGGAGCCTAGAAACCTAGTCCCATGACACCCAGAGTCCAGAGCAGAAAGAAATGCATGTGCAGTTTCTATATTCAGCCCCTCTCTATTCATCTACAGTCTAGGATCCACTGTATGGGGAATGGTGCCGCCCACCATGGGCTGTTTTCCCACAGTATTTAATGTTTAGTCAGGACTGTCCACTATGGACATGACCTCAGGCCAACCTGGTCTAGAAATCCCTCTGAGTCTCACCTCAGGTGACCCCGGTGTGTCAGGTTGATAATTAGAACTAACTATTATTCTTCATCCCTTAAGATTAACTTCTGTTTAGAATTGAATACACTTCAGAGGAAAGGATTGTACTTTAAATCAAATACAACTATTATGGATATGTGAAGTAAAATATAACTGTAGAGGCTGTTATATAAAACAACAGTGTTTGTGTTTTATATATTTAACATTTGCCTGAAAAGCTTTTATCCTTTTTTTTTTTAAGGCTGACAAAGAGACAAGCTAAAGAGAAGCACAAGGTACTGTAAACGAATAATCAGAAATGTAGTTTGATTGTTGTGGGAGGAAAGCAGACCAGGGGAACCTGGACTGCAGGCTGGGTGACGTCACACTGGGAGGAGCTACAGCTATCACACCTGCCATGGGCATCACCATAACCCTGAGCAGTGAGGATGTGAACCTGCAGCCTCCCAGTGCCCACTGCCAGTACCGCCCACCCCAAGTCTGCACCATGGGTGTCTGGTAGTGAGTCAGGCCTGTGAGTCCTCACAAGGGTAGTGTCTGTCACACAGACATTGTCGTGGCAAGGAAGGTTTTGGAAGCTAGGTTTTATTGTGTGAATGATAAGAGTTTCAACCAGGGGAGTGTGGCTATGTTTCCGTGTGCCAGGCTGCCAAAAAGGATAACCCAGGGAGTCGCTCTCCCGGAGGCCATGGGGACTGATGCTGAGGAAGGGAGAGATATGATCGCTGCAGATTTGCAGGTCCTGGTAGTTTCAGTTCGACGCAGTAAATACACAGCAGATCTTACCCATTCTAGAGACTGTCCATGGCCCAGGCTCCTTCACACAATTTACCTGCAAAATTAGCAGAATCATGAGCCTGGCAGGGGGAATGAGGAGCTGGAGAATGTTCCCAAAGTTGACTGAACAAGCCTGTAAAAGTCCAAAGTCAGGCAAAGGTTTCCAGAGTCTGCATCTGTAACCATGTGACATTCACTGCAGCATCCCAGTGCCTGCATCTGGCCACCCTAGGACGTCCACTGCAGCATCCC
Source organism: Microtus ochrogaster (assembly GCF_000317375.1). NCBI lineage: Eukaryota > Metazoa > Chordata > Mammalia > Rodentia > Cricetidae > Microtus > Microtus ochrogaster. The sequence goes on from NW_004949104.1 coordinate 12,774,213, forward strand.
AGTGTCCGCATCTGGTCACCCCAGGACGTCCACTGCAGCATCCCAGTGTCCGCATCTGGTCACCCCAGGACGTCCACTGCAGCATCCCAGTGTCCGCATCTGGTCACCCCAGGACGTCCACTGCAGCATCCCAGTGTCCGCATCTGGTCACCCCAGGACATCCACTGCAGCATCCCAGTGTCCGCATCTGGTCACCCCAGGACGTCCACTGCAGTATCCCAGCCCACTGTGCAGGGATGAGCAATGGAGGGGTGCTACAAACCAGGGAACAGAGGAACAAGCTGAACAGGGAGACCCAAGTGTGCACTTGGAATGTAGACCATGATTCTTCAGGAGCCTTCCCCTTGCCTGAGACAGAGAAAATGGAGAGGATGAAGGGAATCAAAGGAGACCCTGAGTTGGTAGGCACCGCAAAGTCCATCCATCCTGTTGAAACTTCAGTTAGAACACAGATGCTCAGAGATCCCCAAACCAGGACTGCAAAGAGCAAAAGAGCTTGTTCACCAGCTCTGCAGGTCCAGCTGACTGGCTAGGTAAAACCAGACTTACCCTTTCTACACAGCCCCTCTTAGTCTGACACCAACAAGACAGGAAGTGAGATTCCAGCAGAAGCGAAGGGAAACCGTCCTGAGTCAGATAGCTAGAAATAACTGCTTTCTCTGTATGCTGTGAGGCCTTGATTGTTTATACTTAATCCTAATTTGTCCTAAATACTTAACTTGGCTTAAGGCCTGGAGAGATGGCTCAGAGTTTAAGAGCACTGACTGCTCTTCTAGAGGTCCTGAGTTCAATTCCCAGAAACCAGAGTGGCTCACAAGCATTTATAATGGGATCTGGTGCCCTCTTCTGGCCTGCAGGAATACAAGCAGGCAGAACACTAAAAATAAACAAACTTTTTAAAAAGATAGGTTATCAAAGACAATATAATGTTGTATCAACTGAAATATATTAGGGAGGTAACTCAAAAAGACTTTTGCAAAGAAGTTAATGTTTTTGAAAAAAGAAATCAAGCAACAGGAGACGCAAAGGCTGGGTGTGGTGGCATACACCTTTAATCCCAGAGACTGGCAGATCTCTGTGAGTTCAAGGCCAGTTTGGTCTCATAGAAAGTTCTAGGTCATAATAAAATCCTGTCTCTAAATTGATTAATTATTAATAACCAGGAGATGTTACTCAGAGTTTCCTTTGACAAAATCAGTTTTATCTAGAATTACATTTCTGCTTATGCATTTTGTCAAAGTGTAAAGCCACCACTTTTCTGTATTTACTACATTCTCTATGAATTCGGGGACGTTTTGAAATAGTGTTGTTTTACAGATGGAAACCCAAGTAAATCAAGTCAATGAAATGAAAGAAGCCAACAGCCGAAGTCAGCCTTCTGCGACAGCCGCAGGAAATGGTGAGTAGCCCTGTGCTTGCTGTGAGTCCATCTGCGGCTCAGTGAGCGCTGTGAAGGAGCGTGAGACAGGATGCTGTGTGAACAGGAGGCGTCTGCTGCATCTGGGTCCTATTTATGCATCCCTCAGTCCTGATCACAGAACACTGAAGTGTCGATATTCTGGGCCCCCAGGCAATGCCCTCTCTACCATTCTAGACAGAGAACCACTTCAAATCCCAGCAGAAGATCTCTGTGAGAATCTTCGGCAGCCAGTGGAACAGGCTGTAATAACCGTAGAGCTCCACCTCTTTGAACTTGATCCAACTGCCCCTAGAACTCTCTATTTTGAAAATTCGGAACCTGTCATATGCTGTCTCTTCTCAGAGCCAAGAGCTCGCTCTCCCCGGCTGCTCTAGCTTTCTGTGGGTCTCTTTTCAGTCCACTACCCTTAGATGCTTGTTACAATCCCAGAGCCATGTGTTTTCAGTCACTCTGCTGGGGTCTTCTTGACCAAAATAAATTACATGTACATAAATTACATGTGCCATGTGTTAGATGTCTGAAGGTTTAAACACATATTTCGCCACCATTGTCAACATGGGTAACAATGTATCTTCCTCCACAGCTGTTTCCTCAATTATCTTATATTCCCCTATTAAGAAGCTACTAATTCATCTTGAAAAGTACGTGAATCATTTTCTACTCTCATTACCAATAGAGGAGACTTAAATTCCTCTGTATTTTTGCATAGTATTATCATGGGCCTTTTTTCTTTCCACCGTTCTAGTAAGTGGCTATTGTGAATATCAGTGTCGTTCTTTAAACAATATTTTAGTACTTTTTGAGATTTTCATATGATGTATTTTGTTCATATTACCCACCCTTCCCCAGCTCCTTGCATAAACAGCCCTCCTCTCCATTTCCCCCGAGCTTTGGGTTTTGCCCCTTCTACCCCATGTTGACCAGTTAGTGTTGGAGCTGGGAACTGCCTTGTCATGTTTGTGACCTGCCAGGGGGTCCCATCATTAAAGAAAACTGACTCTCTTTCTCTCCCCACCACTTACAAGCATCAATAGCTCCTGAGCTAGCAGTGGGATCTTATGCCCACTTTCTCCTTCTAATGCTGAGATTTTTTTTTCTGCTTGAGGTC
>NW_004949104.1:12777409-12779445 GCF_000317375.1 Microtus ochrogaster
CTTAGGATTTTCCAGTCACTCTTCCTCCAAGACCCCTGGGGAGGGGTGTGATGTGTGTGTCCCCATGGAGCCAAGCTCTCCACAGTCTCACACCCTCTCCATGTTGACTCTCTAAGAGTCTACTGCAAGGAGGAACTTCTCTGATGAGGGCTGAGAGATGCTCTGATTTATGTGGATAGCAGTAAGTCATTAGGGGTCATCTTAACGCTATGTCCCTTTAGCAGAGCAGTAGTTCTAGATTCTTCCTCTGACTTACCCAGCCACAGATTCTTGGTGCGTTTAACAGTGCCAGGTATGGATTCCACCTCATGGCACAAACCTTAGATCCAATCAGAAATTGGTTGGCTCATCCAATGACATTCATACCACTGTTTGTAGGCACATCTGTCAGGCCGGCCATTGCAGGCTGCAGGGCTCACAGCTGGTTGAAATGATGACTACGCTTCTCCAGTCGCACGCATAGCGCCTTCTAGTACCGTGAAAGCTAGCCATAGGGATGAGGCCTCCAGCTGAGTACCAGCTTGGTTTGTCCATGTTGTTACTCAAGTTTGTGTTGTCTTCAGCAATATGGTCTTACTGTCAAGCCAAGAGTATTGGCAATAGAGGCCCCCACTGGCCAACAACTCAAAAAGAGGTAACCTATTCCTGATGTGGAGATTTTTATTTGTTAGCACGGGGTGTCTAGTTGGGCTTTGTCACCTCCCTCATTCAGTGTTATTTTTAGATTCAATGTTAAGCTTCTTTTCCATGTATTTATTTTCTGTGTGTGCATGTGTGTGGTTCTGGGGATTAAGCCTAGGCCCTTGTGCATGCGAGGCACATGCTGTACCACTGAGCTATAGCTCCAACTCTAGTTACTGTTTTACTTTGAAAGACTCTTGGTCAGGCTGTTGCAATGGCTCAGAGGTTAAGAGCACTGGCTGCTCATCCAGAGGTCCTGAGTTCAATTCCCAGCAACCACATGGTGACTCACAGCCATCTACAGTGGGATCTGATGCCCTCTTCTGGAGTAAGGTTGTACATGCAGACAGAACACTCATACATAAAATAAGTAAATCTAAAAAGAAAAGAAAAAGTCTTGGTAAGTTTCTCAAGTGACCTTGAGCTCCCGACCTGGCTCAGGTACTAAATGGCCTCCTGGGATTGCATTTAGCTGGGATTGCAGACCTGAGGCACCAGTTTCCTTTGTCACTTTGATGTCCCATGCAAATGAAAGCACCTGGATTTATTCCAGCTCACACTTCTAGATCCCAAGCCATCACGGCAGGAACCACAAAAGAACAATGCTCCTGACTCTCATGGATTCACACTCAGCTAGCTTTTCTTACACAGCCTGGATTGCCTGTCTGGGACAAGCCACAGCACAAGCCACAGCAAGCACCAATTAGCAATCAAGGCCATGCCATACAGAATGCCCACAAGCCAGTCTGATGGCGTAGCTGAGGTTCCCTCTTCCCTGGTGAGTCTAGGTTATCTGAAGTTTACAGTAGAAACTAATCATACCTTAGGCCTGAATTGTTTATCTTCTTTAATAAACTGTCTTTTCGATACTTTTGTCAATGTTTATTAAATTTTAATCATTAAATTCCAATTTGATCTCTTTATCTTCAGGGAACACATTTCTCATTGCTTAAATTGTTTTGACTTAATAATCCTGTAACAGTTTCTTCTGGTCTTAGTGGGTATATTAACAAGAGGAGACATACTTATGCTCCACACTGTCCCACAGACTGTCTGCTCCATCCCTTACTGAGTAGGCTGGTTTCAGATGGTGTCTGTGAATTTCTTTGGGCACTGTGACCAAATTTTGTGTCTTGTGTTTGTAAACTGTCCCTGAATGCACAAACTGGGCGGGACACAACCTCCTGTCTGTATCCTCCCCGTCCATGCTGTAATGTTGACTATTTTGGCTTTATTCAGGTCTCATTCAGGGTTGGTGTGAGTTCATGGCCCTGCATTGCATTGCAGTTTGAAACTGAATCTATGTGTATGTGTGCATACCTGAATGTGTCAGGAGTCAATTTATGTGTATGTGT
>NW_004949104.1:12779570-12800012 GCF_000317375.1 Microtus ochrogaster
TGTGTGCATACCTGAATGTGTCAGGAGTCAATTTATGTGTATGTGTATGTGTGTATGTGTATGTGTGCATACCTGAATGTGTCAGGAGTCAATTTCCTCCTAAAATCAGTGCCTCTCCAGGACCCTGGACTAACTGAACTGCCAGGTGGGTTACAACCCCTAGACTAAGTAACCCGCCAAGGCAATCAACATGAATGTATGTATGCTCACCGTGTGTATGTGTGGTGCCAGCAGAGGCCAGAGGACAGCATCAGATCCCCTGAAACTGGAGTTACAGGTGGGTGCTGCGAATCCAGCTCAGGCCTTCTGCAAAATCAGCCAGTAGTCTGAACCTCTGAACATCTCTCTAGGCCCTTAGGTAGTTGTTGTTGTTGTTGTTGTTACAGGGTAAAGATGTAGCTACTTTTTATTCAGCCTGACAATCTGTCTTTCTGAAGTTTTCAGTCATGTTCATTCTACATAATTACTTGAACCTATTGAGTCTTCAACAACATTTTACTGGACATAGAAGTAGCAAACGCTGACAATTCAAAATTTACAAACATCTTTAGGCTTCTAAAATAGAACTCCTAGGAAACTGTTGTTGAACAGAATTCTTAGTGATAACACAAATGGCCGGCGGACCCAGATTCTGTGTGAGAAGTGTAGAAGGGCCGAGAGAGCTATGAGAGGTCCTTTGGATTGCAGTCGCCAATCTGAGAGACAAACTGCTCTAGAAAGGTGCCCTCCGCAGTGTGCAAATGCCCTCCCATGGGGCTTCCAGCAGGAAGAGCAGGAGGCAGTGTTAGGTCACTGCAGCAGTGCAGTTGGAGAACGTGGCTTTGTTACCTTAGTTTTTATGCCTTGACTTCAGGTCATAACACTTAGGGGCAGAAGTATGTCCATAACTCCAATCAACTGCTTGCTATGGCCTCCTATTGTTTTCTTTTATTAACAGATTATAAAATCTACTGTTTTGAATGTATGTTTTATACATTCATGACATGCAGCCTAAGTTTTTTCAATATTCCTATGGTATGTGGTTCTGTGAATTTTTCAGATTATGTGAAACCTCAATGCACTTCAAAAAACACAATGTATACATAGACCAACACTGTTTGAACATGCCTTGTTCAAGTGTAAACTATAGTTAAATTTGTTCACAGCCGTGCTGTTTAGTTCCTGTTGATTTGGATTTGTTTGAGAAAAAATAAATTTTTAAAAAAGGTGACTCTCATGAGTCTACCTCTCTTTGAATTTCAATATGGGATACATTTAAGTCACATTAAACAACTTGACCCTTCCTTCCTGTTCTTATGATAGCCTCCAGTCCCGTCTGGTCTTCCCTCCCCCTTCCCTCGCCCAGCCCCAGTAATGGGCAGGACCTTTCTGGAAGAATGTTGGAACTTTTGCATTACAATATGTCCTATGGAGCCCAGGAAATGGAAAGCAGTAGTGTGGATGAGAATGGTCCCCCATGGGCTCACATAACAGGATAATTGCCTCTCCCCCACACCCTGCCAGTTGGTAGAACTGCTTGGGTAGGACTAGGAGGTGTGGCCTTGCTGGAGGAGGTGTGTCACTGGGGCTGGGCTTTGAGGTGTAGAGAGATGCCTGCTGCCTGCTGTACTGCTCCTGGTACGTCTCTTTCGCTCTGCCTCTTGGCTTTGTCTCAAGATGTAAATTCTCAGTACTGTTCCAGTACCGTGCCTGCCTCCTGCTGTGTTCACAGCCATGACCTTCGGTGGACTCTAACCCTCTGAAAGTTAGCCCCAAATTAAAATTTTATAAGTTGCCTTGATCATAGTGTTTTTTATCACAATAGAGAAGTATCTAAGACAGCTACATTTAAGTTACATTAAACAGCTGCACCCTTCCTAATCCTGTTCAGACAGCCTCCGGTTCTCTGCAATATAGACAGAACCTTTTTGCTAACCTATTGTACCCTAACTTAAGATTTTATTCAATTGTTTGCTGGGAATGAACACTCTTTAGGCAGTCCACGGGCTCTGCAGTCCCTGGAAGCTTTTTTCAGTTGCAGATGCTTTCTGCACAAGCATTTTTCATGCTCTGCTGTTGAAGGGGTCGCAGATCTGCAGCGTCCTGCCACACTGCTCTCTTCCCTCCTGCATCCTGCCCTGTGATCTCTGCAGACTCACCTCCCTCAGCACGGAGAATCCAGGACACTCCACATCAGTTCAGTCTCTTTTTTTTTCTGCCTGGACCCTCTCTTTATAGGGAGAGATGACATTGGGAGACCTTTCTCATCTGTTTTCTGTCAATCATAGATTGTTATCTTCATAATCCATTATCTTAATAATCGTCAAAGGGAATTGGCTGTTTTGGTTTTCTTGTTTCATGTTGAAATGAAATCCGTATTTGTTGCACCACCTTGACTGGAAGTAGATGGCAATGGAATCTCCATGAACGAACAGACCAGCTAGAAAGCTTCCCCTTCTCCATGTCACTGACTCTAGCTCATCCTCCATTTCTCAGGGCAGCTTTTTCCTCCTTGACACATCTGCCTTGAGCCCACTTTATGTTAATTTTCATAGGTGATCATAGGACTGTCTCTTACAGTGTTTATCTGAATATATAATGCTCATTTATCTGAATATATAACATTCATTTATCTGAATATATAATGCATATTTTGTGTCATTTCTCCTCTAGATTTGAAACTAAACAAAAATGAGGTGTATTAGTCAGGGTTCTCTGGAGTGACAGAACTCATAGAAAGAATACATTTATATAAAGAGAATGTACTAGAATGACTAACAGACTGTGGTCCAGCTAGTCCAACAATGGCTGTCTACCAACAGAAGGCCCAGGAATCCAGTGGTTGTTCAGTCCATGAGGCTGGATGCCTGAGCTGGCCCTCAGCATATGCTGGAACCCTGAAGACGCAAGTGGGGGAATGGACTTGCTAGAGAGCAGGCTTCCTTCTCCACGTCCTTCCTATCGGCTTCCAGCAGGAGGTGTGGTCCAGATTAGAGGGGCATCTTCCCACCTCAGAAGGTCTGGATTAGAAGTAGGTCTTCCCACTTCTAAATTATTTAATTAAGAAAAACGCTACAGGTGTGTCTACTGATTTGGCTTTTAGTCAACCCCAGATGTAGTCAGGTTGCCGGCCAAGAAGGGCCACCACACAAGGTCTCGCTTGTTTTATCTGCAGGATTCCAGCCTACGTGATCCTCGTTAGAGGCACGTGGTGCTTGTTGTTCAGCATATGAGTGGCTGACGTGAAGACGTGGTCGCTATGTACAATATATGCTCGTGTGTAATTTATTCTCACGCTGTCCTCTCTCATACAGACTCTAGCAGCCTGCTGAAACTCTGGAATATGATTCATTCGTATGAAAGACTGATGGAGCTTAAGAACAGCCACTGCGAACTGCTTACAAGAAAACTTGAGAACATGGGAAACAGGGCTAGCGGAGTGCAGAGAGAGCAGACGGAAATAAAATCCTGGTTACCGCATAGAGGAGGAGAATGGGAAGACCTCTGGACTTTGAGGCATGGCATCTTATTTGGTTTTTTAATTAAAATTTTTATTTTCATGCTATATGTATATGTGTGTGTGCCTACATGTGAATCTGTGTACCACACACATGCAGTACCCCCAGGGGCCAGAAGAGGGAGGGCATCAGATTGCCTGGACCTGGAGTTACAGATGACTGAGTCACTCTCTGAGGGCTAGCAATCCAACCCCGGTCCTGTGCAGGAGCAGCCAGTGTTTTTCTCCACTGAGCCATCTCTCCAGCCCTGTGACACCTTAGTCTTGAAGAAACAGTTGAACCATCATCATATTGTGTTGTAGATCTGAAGTAGAATTCCCATCATTGCTGGCATAAGGTCTAGTGTCCTAGAGGAAGACAACATTTTCAGTCCTGTGGAGTGTAGAATTATTGGGGAAAGTGGAACCAACTCATTTAGGTATGAGCATTTTAAATAAATAAATTCACAATTTTTAAAACTGAAATTCAAGTGGCTATGATGAGTTCCATTATTCACTCAGGACTGAGAATTTGTGATCATTCTCAGACCTTTCTGTTTCAACTGATGCTGCAAGAAATACCATTTGGACTTTATTTTCTAAATTTCTAAATATTTTGGAAAAATCATCCATATATAATTACTTGTTTAAAGTATAGGAATCATTTTTAAAGGCTTGGATCAATACAGTTACTTCTTCTAAAGAAAGCTTAATATTCATTGATAGCTCCAGCCAAAGAGTATGAAAGAATCATCTCTCAACTCAAATATTTTTAAACTTATATTCTTATAAGCTTACATTGCTAGGGATCCAACAACGGTAGCTGTGACTGACAAGCCCTCTAGAGGCTGTTAACCTGGGTCCCATATGTACTTTTAACACAAATAAAATAAAAAGAAAATGGAGGTCACTGATTAATTTTTTCAGTATATATCTTTCATACATTGATAAAATTAATTCATATTTCTATGAACTACAATACTGTTGAATGAGGAGGTCATGTATTATTCACAAAAGACCGTCAAGCTTCTTTTGCAATAAATAATACTGAGATATGCTTAAAGTGTTAGCAACAGACAGAATGAGCGATAACAGACACTAAGTTCCTCCTCTGGGTCCTGGGCTATGGCTACAGAAAGAGCCAGCATGTGAACATCTGGAGGTTCTTCTTTGCAATGAAATCATCTGAGGCACATCTGGCACATTGTATGGTGATGAAATTTTATTTTAAGTCAACTTATTTGGTTATTTTGAAAGGTAATAAATCAAGAAGTTGGTCTGTTAGTATAAGAAAATCACATCCCACAATGAACGTTTTTCCTAAAAATTAGTTGTAATATGTTTTAATACTTCAGGTTCCCCTTGAAATCAGGTGAGAAGCAAGAACATGCTGAGTCTATGTTTCAACAAAAGAAGATGCAGCTGAGCAGAAGAGAGGAGCAATGTGGTGAAAATGTGGAACAGACGCAACACTCAGAAATCGGGAAAATGATTGCAGATGCAAAGGCCATAGAAAACGATTTGAGACAGGTAAACTCATTGTGAGTAAAAGTCCATATTTCTCAGGGCTTGATATTAGTTGGCTCACTTCGATTTTGTGTGGTTTTAGATAAATACTTGTGACTAGCAGAAAATTATCAGGAAAAAAAAGTATTGCTTGCCAATTCATCACTGAAAATACGAAAACATGCGGTTACACCAACTTGAGACTTGCACCTCATCAATGAATTGAAAGTAGGAAGATTAAATTTAAATAGTTATCCCAAACTATAGCTAAGACAGAACATCTCTCAAACCATTTCCTAAAACAAACATCTTGTTTTCATCTTGAAAGACCCTCAGAGTGGTCCTTCCCTCAGGAGGAGACCCCTAACCCAAGGAACAGTCGAGACCACGGGCTGCAATTAGCAAGAAGAGGTTTATTGGGTGGGCACAGGTACCTGTGGGCGGCAAAGTCCTTTCGGAGGACTTGCGCACCTGCAGGCTGGGAGAAGGTCTTTTTATAAGAAAAGGGTGGCAAACGCAGGCATACAGAAGCAATGCATGGTTACAGGGATCTCATTGGTCAGTTCGAATGAGGCAATGGGTTCATTTAGGGGACAAGTTTCCCGGAGACATGAAGGTCTGATAATAAGAGCAGACTTTGTCCTATCTAGGAGTACATGTAGTTTTTCCCAGAACTGTTCGTTCCCCTCCTAGGCCTGGTGTCTGACCACAGATATCCTGTTTTGGCCACCTAGGAGTACCGACTTTACCTTGAACTTACATTTGTTTGTGTGAAAGCCTTGCAAAATGGCATTACAGCAGCTAAGCTGGGGTCTTTCAATCTAAAATATCATGTTAGTTTTTATCATCACTAGCATATATATTCCTGTGATCATTCATATATGTAGATATAAGTCAATTTTCAAATTATGGGTTTTGAGGTATTTCTGGAAATTCAGACATACAAATTTCCATATTTTACCAGTTCTATAAATTTCCATATCCAATAATACCCAATAATACATGCCTCAGTGTTAGAGTAAACATCCGTTAATTTCCTGTAGATGGCAGGTAGTACTGATTTGGGCATGGTGGAAATAAAGTTCTGCTGTTACAGCTCAGTTAATTCTACAGTTACAGAACAGACGTCCCCATGGGCAATGTCCAGGGTAAAGGGCAGACCGATGGTCTTAACAGCTTATTGCTCATTTTAGTTGCAGGGACTACAGGACCAACTCTCAGAGACAGCACAGAGTTCTGGGAAGACGCAAGCCAGCTTACAAAGGTATAAAGTAGGGTGGTGCACCGATTCCCATGACCTCTGCAGAAAGAACAGTATAGTACAGAAACTCTAACCCTATGTTAATGGGTGCCCTTTGGGGAAGCCAGGAAACTCGCTCAGAATTATGATGGCTGAAATGCATTGTTTAAGTCTTGGACGTGGCTCAGCTGGACAGCTTGGTATATCTGTGTGTACCAAGTTGAAAGGTTTAGTTCCAAACCCTGCAAAAATTAAATGTGCAAATTTACACTATTATGCACATTATCCACAAAACACAGCAGGGAGAAGATGAAAACTTCCAAACCACATGCTTTTCAGACATTAATAATGAAATTATTCTTTCAGATGTTAGTTCAGAAATTGTGATAATGTTTTTTAAAACTATATATCTGAATCAGTACCAAATGCATTTCAGGCTTGAAATTCGACTTTCCAAGTTAAAAATTACACTGAGGGAGCAATCAGCAAAACTTGAACAGATTCAGAATCAACTGCTGCACGAAGGTTTGGTGAGTCTTGTTTCCTTCTGCCATACTAAAAATGTCTTCTCTAGGTGGGTGTTCATGCTGTAGACTCTTCTGTCTAGGTAGTAGAGCCTTCGCTGGCCATCACTGAAGTGGAATCCCAGACAGAAGATTCCCTCCTGATTCCCACGCTGCCTTCCCAGCTTCACCATCACATGACGACAGCGTGAACGCCACCTGGAGCCCCTGTAACCTGGTAACTCTGAAAAGCAGGTGCTGTGTGGGTCCGTTGTTAGTGACAACATCACAGAAACTGGGGCTCTCAGTCTTCCACATCAGGAAGGGGCACTGAAAAGTAATTCGAGATTTCTTAGAAACTGGCCCCATTTATTCTGATGCTTTTCACACAACAGAAAGGAGAACATGTTGAAGGGTCTTATGTGTACAAGAATGCCAAGGATGTCCTTTTACTGTTGTACAGAAATGTACTGAATTGAAACAGTGAAGCTTGAGAGCTGTATAGCCGGATTTCAGGCCTATTTAGCTTATTCAAAAAGAATGAGGCAGGGGCAAGACAGATGGCTCAGCGGTTAAAAGCACTTGATGCTCTTTCAGAGGACCCAGTTTTCATTCCCAACACCCATGTGATGGCTCAAAACTGCCTATAAGTCCAGTTCTGTGGGATCTGATACCATCTCCGACCTACAGGGACACAAGGCATGTACACAGTATACATATATACATGTACACGAAACATTTCTACATATAAAGTAAAATTAACCTTTAAAAATGAGGCATATTTTACAGGTTTGCCCCAAAATGTATAAGGAATTAGGCTTAGAAATAATAGCCTCTTAGAAGCCTACTATGACTCAAAAAATAGATGAGTTTTTACCCCTGGCTCCATCAGCAGCCGTTAACTCCTCCAGAGTGTCCTCAATATGCCAGAGATTACCAGACCTGATATTTTACATATGCAGTTTAACAGTTTTGTGCAAATTGTCTGGGTGGGTGGAAAATGGCCTCCAGCAATATAGTTGTTAGCTTCCATCTGAAAGGGAATTTCAGAATATTTACCTAAGGTTGTCAGTGTAGCAAAGGAAAAGAAAGAGAAACGGCTGGTGATGTGTGCATGAAAACGTCTACTATCTAAAAAGAGAGACAAGGCAGAGATTCTGGACCACAGCTCCACATTGCCAAAGTCTGAAAAGTGTGACTTTCAAAGTAGTGCCAACCAAAACCGGCAGGAAATGCATACCATGAGCATCCCCGATGGAATCCGTGCAGTAGGGGGTGATGGGTGGTGATCCATGAGGGCTGGGCTAGAACACCATGAGCATCCCCGATGGAATCCGTGCAGAGGCCCAGGTTCCATTCCCAGAACCCATGTGGTGTTCCCAACCATCTGTAACTCTGGTTCCAGGGGAACTGATGCCCTCTTCTGGCCTCCATGTGTATCAGGTACACACACATACATGCAGACTCTCACACATGTACATAAAATAAAATAAATCCTTTTTAAAATCAGATTTTAAGTTAGTAGAAGGTGCTGGATGACAAAAAGAATTTTAGATAGATTGTGTGTTAAGGAATTTTGGAACCCACTGGGAGGGTTAAGTCAGGATGGTAGGGAATCCCAAGGAGTCAAGCAGAGTTTTATACTGTGTAGTGTTGGCATGAAGACACTTCTTAATGAAAAATAGTAAGTGAAGAAGAAAATTTCAAACTTCTAGGAGAATTCTCACAGAGAATGAATATTTTCTCATCCTAAAGTAAGGTGAGAAAGACTTAACAAATTATAAGAATGTAAATTCTACTGGTATTGGCTTAAACACAGACAGGTGGACCAATAGAATCAATTCAAAGATCCAAATACTAATCCACACACCTATCAACACCTGATTTTTAACAAAGAAGCTGAAATTATATAATGTTATATAATGGAAAAAAGAAAGCATCTTCAACAAATGGTGCTGGCATAACTTGATGTCAACATGTAGAAAAATGCAAATAGATCTATATCTATCCCCATGCACAAAACTCAAGTCCAAATGGATCAAAGACCTCAGTATGAATCCGACCACACTGAACCTGATAGAAGAGAAAGTGAGAAGCAGCTTTCAATGCATGGGCACAGAAGATAACTTCTTAAATATAACACCAGGGTCTCAGCGCAGACACTGAGAGCAACAATAAATAATTGGGACCTCCTGAAACTGAGAAGCTTCTGTAAAGCAAAGGACACAGTCAATAAGACAAGAAGGCAGCCTACTAAGTGGGAAAAGATCTTCACCAACCCTACATCAGACAGAAGACTTATCTCTAAAATATATAAAGAACTCAAGAAATTAGTTAATCCAGTTAAAAAATGTGGTACAGATCTAAACAGAATTCTCAACAGAATAATCTCAAATGGCCAAAGACACTTAAGGAAATGTTCAACATCCTTAGCCATCAGGAAAATGCAAATCAAAATGACTCTGAGATTCCATCTTACACCTCTCAGAATTGCTAAGATCAAAAGCACACTGATGACAGCTTATGCTGGAGAGGATGCGGTGTAAGGGGAACACTCTCCCATTGCTGGTGAGAATGCAAACTTGTACAACCACTCTGGAAATCAGTATGATGGTCTCTCAGAAAATTTGAAATCAACCTACCTCAGGGCCCAGCAATACCACTCTCGGGCATATACCCAGAGGATGCTCAATCACACTACAAGGACATTTATTCAACTATGTTCATAGCAGTATTATTTGCAATAACCAGAACCTCGAAACAACCTAGATGCCCCTCAACCGAAGAATGGATAAAGAAAATGTGGTACGTTTACATAATGGAGTCCTACTCAGTGGGGGAAATAAAAAGATATCTTGAAATTTGCATGCAAATGAATGGAACTAGAAAACACTATCCTAAGAGAGGTAACCCAGACCCAGAAAGATAAACATGGTATGTACTCACTTATAAGGGGATACTAGCTGTAAAGCAAAGGATAATGAGCCTAGTTCATGATCCTAGAGAAGCTAAGCAACAAGGTGAACCCTAAGGAAAATATATATAGATTCCCCTGGGAAGGGGAAATATACAAGATCTCATGACAAAGAGCATGAGAGCATAGGGGTTTGGAGGAAAGGGAGGGTGGAAGAGGAGGAGGAGGGGAGAAGGGGAGGGGGAAGAAGAACTTGAGGGAACAGGATAGTTGAGATGGGGGAAGGACAGAGATAGCAAGAAAAAAAGATATTTTGATTGAAGGAGCCATTATGGGGCTAGCAAGAAACCTGGCACTAGAGAAATTCCCAGGAATCCACAAGGATGACCCCAGCTAAGACCCTAAGCAATATTGGAGAGGGTGTCCAAACTGGCCTTGCCCTATAATCAGATTGATGACTATGTTAAATGTCACCATAGAACCTTCGTCCAGCAGCTGGTGGAAACAGAGGCAGAGACCCACAGTGAAGCACTGGACTGAACTCCCAAAGTGCAGTCAAAGAGAGGGAGGAGTGAGAATATGAACAAAGAGGTCAAGACCATGATGGGGACACCCACTGAAACAGCTTACCTGAGCTAATGGGAGCCCACCAACTCTGGCCGGACAGGGAAGGAATCAACATAGGGCCAAACTAGTCCCTCTGAATGTGGGTGACAGTTGTATGGTTGGGGCAGGTGAGGGACCACTGGCAGTGGGACCAGGATTTACCCCTACTGCATGTACTGGCTTTTTGGAACCCATTCTCTTTGGAAGGACACCTTGCTCAGCCTGAATATAGTAGGGAGGGCCTTGGTCCTTCCTCAAAGCACTGTACTTTACCCTCTCTGAGGAGTGGATTGGGGTGGGGTAGGAGGGAAGGTGGAGGGAACAGGAGGAGGGGAGGGAGTGGGATTGGTATGTAAAACGAAAAGATAGTTTGTTTTCTTTTAAAAAGAAGAAAAGAAAAAAGAAAACCACACACAAAAATGTAAATTATATAAAAATTAATGATGAGGGGGACTTGAGAGATGGCTCATCAGTTAAGAGCACTGGCTGCTCTTCCAGAGGACCCAGACTCAGTTCCCAACACCCACTCTGGTGGCTCACAACGATCTGTAGCTGCAGCTCCAGTACCTCCGACACCCTCTTTTGGCCTCTGCAGGCTCCTGCACACACGTGGCATGCATTCATAGACATGAACACACATGAGGGGGGGGCAAATAAAAAATTATAAATTTCTTTAAAAATTAATGATAAATATAAAAATAGATGAGAGCCGCTTTTGAGAAGTTATTTTTTGATTTGACCCTAAATGGAATGCTACAGACTTGTACAAAAGCATTTTATTCATAAGCTTATAAAAGATGATTTTATAAAATAAGACTAAGACTCCTGATTCTTTTAAATATTTTTATAATTTTTTTAAAGCTTGGAGATGAAACAAAGAAGCTCGTTCAGCAGACACAATCTCTAGAATGTGCTCTGGAAAAACAGATGGATAAAAGTGAGGAATTGATGACAGAGCTAACTGGGTAAGATCTTGAATTTTAAACCTTTTCAGTCATTAATTAGCTTCATCATAATTTTTATTATTTCATATTTTTGAGGATTTCATATATGAGTGCCATATTTGCTTTTTTATTTCCCCTCCCTCTGACTCCTATCATGTCCCCCAATTCCCTCTCAAGGTTATAGCCTCTTTTTCTTTCATTTTTATTGTTACATATATGTGTGTGTGTGTATATATGTATAAATACAACCTCCTGAGTTCACTTCATATTGTTCCCGTGCATGTATTTTAGGGATGAGCACTTGGTATTGTAACTTATGTATATGAGTGTTTTGTCTGCATGCATGCCTGTGCACGACATGCGTGCCTGGTGCCCACCAGAAGAGGGTGTTGGCTCCCCTGGAACTGGAGTTGCAGGTGGTTGTGAGCTGTTATGTGAATGCTGGGACCCAAATTCATGTCCTCTGCAAGAGCAGGGAGAGCTCCTAAGCCTAGGGTCATTTCTCCAGCCCTTGGATTACATCTCTGTCAGATTCTTTGGATGATATTCTACAAACTGTTTGTAGATTGTCAAGGTTGTTCCTGGGGTTATCTATCAGTAAAAGATGGAAGTATTGGGGGGTCTTGCCTTGGTAGATCTGTGATAACTTATCAGTGAAAGTCAGTTTGAAGAGCTTTGAAGCTGGAGTGACCCTTCTGATTTGACCTTAGTAAGGATAGCAATAGTCCTACCATCTACAGGAAACATAGTGCAGCCAAATATACATCCTGAGAATGGAAGGATGGGGGGATGCAGCAAGCAAATGGGAGCTGGAAAACAATTAGGAGCACAAATGCTCGTCTGACTGAGTGGTATTTAAGACGGATTTGAAGAGATGGCAAAGGTCATGGAAATTAACAAACTCTCTTTCAAGAATACAGAACACTTGTAAACAGACGTGCATGTGATGCCCAGGCTCACAGTTTAAATAAACCTAAAAACCAGGCTAAGTTGAAAGGTAGATCAAGACGGGTTTACGAGACTCCTGCAGAATACTCCCACTAACAACTGTGGACTACGGTTTCTAGATGCCCATATCACATTCCCAAAGATAAATAACATGCTAGGCCAGAAAAGAAAATCTTGATAAATACAAAAAAAGTCAAAATGATTTCTTGATTCTTTTGGGATCACAATGGAATGGACTTGAAATCAGTAGGAAGTGAAATGGCAGCTCCCTGACAAATCCGTGGGCACTGAGCAAAACACTACTGAATAGTGAGCATTCCCTCAACCACTGCACTTAAAATCCCGTCCTCCCTCAGGGCTTTTTGCACGCTCTTCCTCTTCTTCTCGTGTACCAGAGTAAACAACTACCAGCGTGTATTCGCATCTCGCAGTGGCATTTGTATATAAGTATGTTTTTCTGCTTCACCCCAGTTACTAATCTCTGAGTTACAGATAATCTTTATTTATTTATTTATTTTATTTTTTTTGTTTCTCTGTGGCTTTGGAGCCTGTCCTGGAACTAGCTCTGTAGACCAGGCTGGTCTCGAACTCACAGAGATCCGCCTGCCTCTGCCTCCCGAGTGCTGGGATTAAAGGCGTGCGCCACCATCGCCCGGCTTTTTGTTTTGTTTTGTTTTGTTTTTGTTTTTTTTTTAAATATTGATTCAAGTTTCTTTTTTTTAATATTTATTTATTTATTATGCATGCAATATTCTGTCTGTACAGAAGAGGGCACCAGACCTCATTACAGATGGTTGTGAGCCACCATGTGGTTGCCGGGAATTGAACTCAGGACCTCTGGAAGAGCAGACACTGCTCTTAACCACTGAGCCATCTCACCAGCCCACAGATAATCTTTAATAACTTGTGTGTGTTTCATGCTAAAATGGATAGTAATGATTATAAAAAACACAAATGTGGCTCTAACACTTATTTCTCATGTGATATAAATGTCATGAATTTTTTTCTTAATATTATTTATTAAGTTTATAATTTACCCAAGAGTCATAGACTATCTAACAAAAACCCTAACACCAGATACAGGAAGCCCATTTTTGAGTTGTTGGTCAGAGTTATCCAAGAGACTCCAAAAACTGTACAGGCTGTGGATGTTGACCTTGGATATTTCCTAGAGGTTATGAGGAAGTTTCTATTGTGGAAAACACCAAGCACTTCAAACACAGGGTGTTATAGGAGGTTGCTTGTTCATTCCAGTTTGCTCAAACCCAAAATAATCACACAGAAACCATATTATTTGCAATACTGTTTGGCCAATAGCTTAAGTGTATTTCTGGCTAACTCATAACTTAAATCAACCCATCTCCTTTAATCTGTGTATTGCCACAAAACTGTGGCTTACAGGCAAAGTTTCAGCATCTGTCTCCAGCGGGGATACATAGCTTCTCCTGACTCCACCATTTTTTCTCCCAGCATTCAGTTTAGTTTTCCTCGCCTAGCTCTATTCTGCTAAGCCACTGGCTGAAACAGCTCCTTTATTCATTAACCAATAAAAGTAACACATAGACAGAAGGACCTCCCATACCATTTCCCCTTTTCTGTTTAAATAAAAAAGGAAGGTTTTAACTTTAACATAGTAAAATCATATATAACAAAACAGGTATCAAGCAAGAATTACAATTACAACATTTATATCTACTTTATCTTTTGTCATAACTAAGAAAAACTATAACTATCTATTTTTAACTCCATCAAAGACTCCAGAAGGATATAATATTACCTAAGTAAACAGGAAGTGCATTGTAAGCAACTTCCAAAACTCTAGAATTGACAGAGACATCTCGCTACCTGGACAGTCACCAAAGTTCTTCTGTACCCTTGAGGTATCCATCTTCAGACCACAAGCCTATAGTATCCAGTAGACTTTTCCGTGAAGCAGGAAACTCCAAAGACAGTTCTGCCTATATTGGCTGTTTGTCAGTCAGTTTCTTTTGTGTCCTGCAGAATGTTTGGCAGTCGCTTTCATGAAGCAGGATCCCTGAAGGACTGTCTCACCTTTAGGCAAGATTCATCAATCATTTCTCTGTGGGTCCTGCATGTCCAGTTCACACATCATAACATCAAGCAGTCCAGGCAAGAACAGTTTCTTGCCTAAATGGTTAGCAAACTCCATGAGGAGCCTCTTCAATGCCCATTGTCCTCTTGAAGTAATTAGTGCTGCCAGGAGCAGATGTGTCTCATTGTCATGAAAAGTCCTAAGTTATTAAACATCCTAAATGCCATATTCTGAAGATCTTTGAAAGATCTGAAGAATCCCTATCCATCTGAAATATATCTCTGTACATCTAGAAAACCTAACTAACATTACTACAAGCTTGACTATTATAGATGACTATCTATTAACTTATATTTATTAGTTATACATTACATTTTTTAATGAGCTGGACAAACACAATACCTTAATCAAGATCAGAAATACATATACACAGTATAACAAAATTGACCTTAAATTTGTATCAATAAACCAAGATCCATACCAATGCAAACCTTGATAGCATATCCCCCTTTAAATGTGAGGAAACATTTATAAACAATATTTCAGAATATGGATGTAGTTCTCTCCAAACTGCTTCCTGATTTTTGTTGAGAAAAATAATTCTTGGGGGTATTCACAGCAACCTTTTGGGGGGTCTTGGTTCATCAAACCACATTAGTCTGGAATTAATCCACAGGTTCTCATCTTCTGTGGAAACAAAAGAAGAACCTCTTTTCCAAAGCAACATATCCTTAGACTCAAATTTTGAAGTCAAAAAACCTTTTAAAAATATATGTTAGTTTAGCTTAGCAGTCCCCAGAATCAAATGTCTCTCTGCAGTCAAAAAAATTCAAAGAAAACACAATAATATACATAATCCAGACTCTCTGTATATATTCCATCTTTACATGGCTTATTTTTCTTTATTTCTATTACTTTTTCTACAAGTTTACTCTGTTTCTTTAAAGACTCTGTTTTATTTTTTAAACCATTTTCTTCTTTTTATACCTCTCTATATTCTTTTTCTTCTCTCTCCCAAGCCTACTTAAATTTTTTAAACACCCTGTGTCTCATTTAGAGCTCATTATGTCTGAATCTATCCTTATTGTGTATCTGTAATCCTTTTCTGACCAGAAAGCCTTCTTAAAATGCTAGGGCCACGGATGCTTTGCCTTTTGGCTCTGCCCAGTCCAACATGTTGGAGGCATGTTCACCACCTCTGCTAGCTGTGCACACTGCCCCAGTTCCAAGTATGCAGTGGGTCTATGTCACTCCGTTAAGTGGTTTGTAACACATTGCTCACAAACCCCATTTAAATGCTCTGCCTCCTGAAAGAGCCAGAGTTCAGGTGGCAACAAGCCCAGGAAGCCAAAGTTTCAAAATCATGTGGGACTTTTTGTTTTAGTTTGTTTTTTGTTTTTGTTTTTTGTTTTTTGTTTTCTACTGCTAAATCAGGAAAACCTCTCTTAAAGGAACCATGACCAGCAAACAGAGCCCATCCCGAAAAAAAACAATGAGGCTAAACTTTGTTTTTTAGTGTCTATAATTCCTTTCCAAGCCCTCTCAGGTTTTATGTGGATTTAGCTAGCACACAGTGGAGCACCAATCTGTTGTAGGAAGTCACTTGTTCGTCCTCAGCCATTCAGACCTGAAATAATCACACAGAAACCATACTATTTGCAAGACTGTTTAGCCAATAGCTTAAGCATATTTCTGGCTAACTCATATCTTTAATTAACCTATCTCCATTAATCTGTGATTTGTGTATCGTCATGAGGCTGTGGCTTACCGAGTAAAGTTCTGGCTTCTGTCTCCAGCAGGGCTACAATGGCTTCTCCCTGACTCTGCCTTCTTTCTCCCAGCATTCAGTTTAGTTTTCCCTGTCTAGCTCTATTCTGCTAAGACACTGGCCAAAACAGCTTCTTTATTTATTAACCAATAACACATAGACAGAAGGAACTCCTACACCAACAGGGTCTAGGAGCCCCTGAGCTGGAGCTGACCTGAATGCCTCCTCCCTATCTTTTCTGGTATCAGAAGGTGCTATGGAAGATCTCAAGGGAGAAGAACAACAATAATCCCACCTAGCTGGGATGCCTAAGAACTACAACAACCAGCATGGCACAATATCTGTAAGGGTGCAGTAGTGATATGACTACTTTAGAGGAAACCAACAGTTCTCTTAAGGCCCATTCAACAAAAGGGGAATCATGCCTGGTATGGAAACCTAAGCAATCACACAGGGTAAGTGAAGTCATGGATCTTGGAGGAACACCTACAACCACTACTTTACTAAACCAGTGTGATTTCTTATTACGTTCTGAACATTTCTCTTTACATCCACAAATAAGTGTAGCTCTTACACCTCTTCAAAGAAATGTCTCTTTGCAATAAACAGAGACAATTATAAAAAAATTCACAACTGATCAAAATGCAAAGAGCAAGTGATTGTGCGGTGACCAGTTTCAGCTAGTGCATCTCAACTTATCCCACACCTAAGACTCAGGAATCAGGGCAGAGGAAGAGTGGAAAGGGTGTAAGAGACAAAGGAACATGGAGCTTGCTGTGAGATGGAGTGTCAAGAAGCTACAACCATGAAATCTCGTCAACATGACACACTAACATGGAAGAGGGAGCCTATAGAGCCTCAGCTGCAGGCCATAAGAAATGCTGGGAGTGGAGGAAACAGTCTTCCCCAGGGAAGAGCCCTCCGACTGGCTGTCCAATACAAGTAACATTAGATGTGCTGAGCAGGTACATGTATATATTTAGAACTAAATACATGTGACAATATTTAAAGAAATAGAAGCCATGAATTTGAGAAAGAGGGGTACATGGGAAGAGTTGGTGAGAGGGAAAAAAAGGAGAAAAACTATGTAATTCTATTTTGATTTTAAAAAATAAGATTATAATTTCAGGCAGGAAAGATGGCTCCATGGTTAAGAGCACTTGCTGCTCTTCCAGAGAACACAGGTTCAGTTGCTACTACCCACATGGTGACTCATAACCATCTGTAACTCCAGGCCTGGAGATTTGGCATCCTTTTGAAGCCTCCATGAACATGAGGCATACATGTGGTGCACATACATACATCTAGGCAAAACACACACGCACAAAAAAAAATTAAAGATTATAATTTCATTTGAATGCTTTCAAATCATTTTAGGCTGAGACAAATGAGATATTCATAACTTACAGTTTTGTTCCTTTTTATGATATTACATATTGTCTGCTCAAATTATTAAATATTGATGCTGAAAACACTCATATGCCAATTCTGTACATTTTTACAGATTTAAGAAACTCTTTGAGGAGACAAAAAAGAAGCTAAATAAGCATGAAGGCAGAGGACTCGGTGGTCCTGGAGATTTAAAAACCAGCCAATTTGATATGCATATCCCAATTAGTACGCTGAGGCATGAGGTAATTTCAATAATCTGTAAGATTCAATATCTCTTGCTTTGGATAAATATATTCATTGGCCAGTAAAAGATTAAAAAAAAAAACTTCACTGACTTGGAATCAATAAAATGGATTTTTTTTTCTATTAAAGGTGAGTTGTGATGATTCTCTTTATATCTTATTTATTAAATTTATTTATTTTATTTTATGGTATGAGTGCTTTGCCTGCCTGTTGGTCTGTATACCACATGCATGCCTACTGCCCTCAGAGGCAAGAAAAGGACAGGGAGTTACAGATGATTGTGAGCCACCATGTGGATACCTGGTACCCAACTCAGGTCCCCTGGAAGAGCAACAAAACTCCTGACTACAGAGCCATCTCTCCAGCCCCTCTCAATGCTGGCAAATGACTTAGCAACAAACAGTCCACTAATACAATGTCACAATCATAAGCACCTTTGTCGGTTCTGTTTTGCCAGCAGCGTTATGGGCTGTAGTTGACAGCCTGGGAAAGCCAGTCAGCTGAAGTGTGCGTTACAATTCAGTAACAGGGTATATATTCACAGATACACAAATATCACTTCAATTTTTCAGTATTTTTAACATCCAAATATGCCCTAAACCTCTCAGCAATTGCTGTTTCATGCTGAGACTTAAGGAACCCAGTACACTTAACTGCTGTCAAGGTCGTCTATCTGAACAGTGTGTGAGAGACACGCTGTCTGCGTCCTGGCTGCCTTGGCTTCCCGCTCCTTTCATTCTTTATTGTTCAGCCCGTTGGAACATCTGTAAGCACTTCATTTCCCCTCGTTGCCGATAGCGTCCCGTTATGTGGGCAAGCTGTACATTTTATTTACATGCTCACCGATCGATGGACCTCTGGGTTGGCCCCATTTTGAGCTTTGATTACTAACACTGCTCTGGCAGTGCGGAGCCTAAGTTGCACGAAGCGGCTTCCTTTCTCTTGGCTGGCTGAGTCACGTGACAGCGCACTTGCTCTTCTGGGGAGCCACCAGAAGTGTGTGCCTTCCACGGTGACTGCCATCTTCTGTCCACTAGTCCTGAAGGGCATTACAACTTTTCCACTTCCTTGCCAACCCTCACTCCATCTTTTTACTTCTGTTCGTTTGTTTTGAAACAGGGTCTCACTATACAGCCCTGGCTGGCTTCAAACTTGCAGAAACTCACCTGCCTCTGCCTCTGCCTTTGCCTCTGCCCCTGCCTCTGCCCCTGCCCCTGCCCCTTGCCCCTGGAGGGCTGGGATTAAAGGTGTGAATGATCGCACTGACTTTTTCCATCTTTTTAACTAAACCAAGTTTCCATGACATGGTGGGTGGGTCACATCTACACTCCCCTAACGTGTGGAGCACAGGGGTCTCCATGGACCTATTGGAGGTTAGTGTACCTCATAGAGGAGGTCTAGATAGATTGTTTCTCCGGCTTTAAATTGGATTAACCTTTCACTGGTATTTGTAGTCCTTTGTATATCTTGGATGTGAAGTCTTCATCAGGCACATGACCACGCAAGTATTTTCTTCTTCTAGCCTTTACACTCCTTGGCGGTGTCTCTGAAGCACGCTGGCGCATGGTGATGGAGTCTGCTCAGCTGTTTAGGCTTTAATGTCCTAACACAAAGTTTTGCCTGATTCAGTCACAATGACATGTGCCCATGTCCTTTTCTTAGAATTTGTGCATCTCATTTCATACTTTTTTTTTTTTTTGGTTTTTCGAGACAGGGCTTCTCCGTAGCTTTTGGTTCCTGTCCTGGAACTAGCTCTTGTAGACCAGGCTGGCCTCGAACTCACAGAGATCCGCCTGCTTCTTCCTCCCGAGTGCTGGGATTAAAGGCGTGCGCCACCACCACTCTGCTTCATTTCATACTTTTAATGTTGCATTCTGAGTAGATTTTATTGGTGGTGTTTCATAGTCGCCAACACTTGTTTGTTTGTTTGTTTGTTTTTTCACATGTGGATACCCAATTGCCCCAGAATCATTTCTTGTTGAAAAAAAAATTGTCCTGGAACTAGCTCTTATAGACCAGGTTAGCCTCGAACTCACGGAGATCCGCCCGCCTCTGAGTGCTGGGATTAAAGGCGTGCACCAACACGGCTAAAAATATTGTTCTTAAGAAAGGTTTTGCAGCATTTTGTTGAGATTCAATTGATCATAAACATGGGAGTTTGCTTTGGGTCCCGCAAGCCAGGACCAAATCAAGTCGATTTCTTGGGTGAGAACTCTTTTCGGGAGTGTGTGGCTTATCACCAGCTGTCTTCTGTGACAAGTTGCTGGGGTGGAAGCGATAACTTCATTCCAGTTTAGACCTTCTCCTTTTTTTAATTGATACTTATTGAGCTCTACATTTTTCTCTGCTCCCTTCCCTGCCTCTCTCCTCCCCACTTCAATCCTCCCCCAAACCCCCATGCTCACAATTTACTCCAGAGATCTTGTCTTTTTATACTTTCTATTTCCCATGTAGATTAGATCTATGTAAGTCTCTCTTAGTGTCCTCATTGTTGTCTAAATTCTCTGGAATTGTGGTTTGTAGGCTGGCTTTCTTTGCTTTATGTTTAAAAACCACCTATAAATGAGTATATGTGGTAATTGTCTTTCTGTGTCTGGGTTACCTCACTCAAAATAATGTTTTCTAGTTCCATCCATTTGCCTGCAAAATTCAAGATGTCGTTATTTTTTTTCTGCTGTGTAGTACTCCATTGTGTAAATGTACCACATTTTCCTTATCCATTCTTCCATCAGGGGGCATTTAGGTTGTTTCCGGGTTCTGGCTATGACAAACAAAGCTGCTATGAACATGGTTGAGCACATGTCCTTGTGGCACGATTGAGCATCCTTTGGATATATATCCAAAAGTGGT
>NW_004949104.1:12800877-12801913 GCF_000317375.1 Microtus ochrogaster
AAGTCAGGGATTGTGATGCCTCCAGAAGTTCTTTTATTGTACAGGAATGTTTTGGCTATCTTGGGTTTTTGCTTTTTCAAAGGAAGTCGAGTACCGTTCTTTAAAGGTCGTTGAAGAATTTTGCTGGGATTTTGATGAGCATTGCATTGAATCTGTATATTGCTTTTGGTAAGATTGCCATTTTTACTATGTTAATTCTGCCTGCCCAAGAGCATGGGAGATCTTTCCACTTTCTGGTGTCTTCTTCGATTTCTTTCTTCAAAGATTTAAAGTTCTTGTCATGCAAGTCTTCCACTTGTTTGGTTAGAGTTACTCCAAGATATTTTATGCTGTTTGTGGCTATTGTGAAGGATGTTTCTCTGATTTCTTTCTCAGCCCATTTATCATCTGTGTGAAGGAGGGCTGCTGATTTTTTTTTTGAGTTAATCTTGTATCCTGCTACATTGCTGAAAGTGTTTATGAGTTGTAGAAGTTCCTTGGTAGAATTTTTGGAATCACTTATGTAAACTATTATATCATCAGCAAACAGTGAGAGTTTGACTTCTTCTTTTCCAATTTGTATCCCCTTGATCTCCCTTTGGTGTCTTATTGCTCTAGCTAGGACCTCAAGAACTATATTGAATAGATATAGAGAGAGTGGAAACCTTGTCTTGTTCCTGATTTCAGTGGAATCGCTGGGGGTTTCTCTCCATTTAGTTTGACGTTGGCTGTTGACTTGCTGTATATTGCCTTAATTATGTTTAGGTGTGTTTCTTGTATCCCTGCTCTCTCAACGACCTTTATCATGAAGGGATGTTGTATTTTGTCAAAAGCTTTTTTGGCATCTAATGAGGTGATTATGTGGTTTTTATTTTTCAGCTTGTTTATAAGGTAGATTATGTTGACAGATTTTCATATGTTGAACCATCCCTGCATCTGTGGGATGAAGCCGACTTGGTCATGGTGGATGATGGTTCTGATAGGTTCTTGGATTCGATTTGCTAGTATTTTATTTAGTATTTTTGCATCAATGTTCATGAGTGAGATTGGTCTGTAA
>NW_004949104.1:12802013-12803166 GCF_000317375.1 Microtus ochrogaster
TTTTTTTTTTTTTTTGGTTGGGAGACTTTTGATGACTGTTTCTATTTCTTCAGCTCTTATAGGTCTGTTTAATTTGCTTATCTGGTTGTCTTCACCTTCTTAAAGGGACAGTAGAAGACATGGTAGACTGTCCTTCCTGCTCTTGTCACCTACCCTACTGGAAAGACAGCAAAGGAAAACTAAGGGTAACATTTGCCAAGAGGGAATAGCAATATGAATGGGAAAATAAGAGCCCCAAGATCCTCCATGGCAACAGGATGCCCACAGAGAAAGGTTGGTAGTATGCCAGCTGTAAGCCCTCAGCAGACTTCTTGGTGCCCAACAAGTGACTGCACATGTCACAGCTGGAAGGCTCTTAGAGGGCATTGGTGCCAGCCAGGAACAGTCTCTTGCAGAGCAAGCCTGCAATTCACAGACCAGTGGAGCAGCAGTGCCGGTGCATCCAGAAGGCTTCAGTCAAGAGAACTCTGTGCAGGGGGCAGAAGTTCGGTCATGCGAGCAGTCCTCTCTCTGACTCCACCCTTGAGTTCTCAAGCCTTCTGTTCTTGCAGCCCCAGAACATAAGAAATTATGGACCCTCGGCCCTGATTGGCATGCAAATAAGGTTAGAAATGGGCCAATCAAAGAAGAGCAGTCAAAAAGCGATCAGCAACTCCGGTGGCTAAGGTGTCACCTGTTACTCTTCTGACCTGATCCCACTTCACGCAGCTGAGGAGGGGTTAATTCCCCTGGGTGCAGCTGAGGAGGGGTTAATTCCCCTGGGTGCAGCTGAGGAGGGGTTAACCCCCCTTCAGTCCCTTTGCTCTCAGGCATGGAAAGCTCTTTATTTGGCGAAGTTAATGTGCCCAGCTTATTCCTTGCTGATTCCGTAACACAATAAGATCTGGCCTTTAAAGTGGCTGGTTCTTTCTCTCTTCTCCATTGAAACAGTTGGTTCTCACCCACCAACCCTCTTTGCTCTCATTGCCTCAAACCATGGTCACAGAATCTGTTGACCCAGTTCACTACTGACAGCATTTAAGGTTTATTGCTTCCTTTTAGCTCACTTCCGTGTTTTACTAAGAAATGGGAGGAGATGTCAGCTTCAGTTAAAGGACTCTTACAGTTGTATTCTCTTTTGATGTGGTGCTGTGCGAGTTTTCTGGAGAGATGG
>NW_004949104.1:12804498-12805414 GCF_000317375.1 Microtus ochrogaster
AGAGGAAGGAAAGAAATTACAGGCACTGCCGGTGTGTAACTTACCATGTTACTAAGGAAAGAATAAACTAGGCGTGGAAAATGCCGGCGTGGTTCCGGTGTGTCTGACGAAGAGGGCTGTGTAAAGAGCATATTTTTGTCATTCTGCTGGGTTTAGTGTTGCTTATTTTCGGGCTAATTAGATGGAGTACATTCTAACAGTCTGTTATAGAGTGTAGCTGAGCGGGCATCGGTTGTCCACTGGCTTTGCCCTGGACGCTGAGCGGGCATCGGTCATCCACTGGCTTTGCTCTGGACTAGTCTCAGTTGGCATCCCTCACCATGAAACCATACTTTTTCCTCATACAGCTCTACAAGCTGAGAGAAACTTGGGAAACTACATATTACACGTATCTACACACGGTTGTAAAGCTTCAGTTCATTGAGCAGGAGCTAGCAGCGATAAAAACAGAACAAAAGAAGCGCGGACGCCTCCTCGAGAGCCACAAGAACTTTGAAGAAGAAGTTCTTCACTGCAGAAGCTGGATGCGGGAGCACGCGGTAGGTGGTGAAGAGCCGTGTAACCCGAACAGAGCGACCTGCTTGAACTCATGTCAGCACAGCGGTAATGTGGACTATACCCCTTGCGTTTCCTCCTCTTCCCAGAACAGCAGTTGACTTTGTAGATTTCTGAACAGCATCTGTCTCTTCAAAGTTTTCAGTGTGTGTCATTTTCTGGTTTGTTTTTCTATTGCTGTAAAACAAACAAACAAACCACTGACTGAAAACAGCTAGGGGAGGGGTGAACTGACTACTTTTATGTCCACTTGACACAAGTTAAAGTGATCTAAGAGGAGGGTACCTCGGTTAAGAGAACACCTCCAGCTGGGCAGTGTAGTGCACACCTTTAATCCCAACACTCAAGAGGCAGAGGCAGG
>NW_004949104.1:12809369-12809865 GCF_000317375.1 Microtus ochrogaster
TTAGTGATTGGTGGGGAGGGCCGCTGGCCTCCAATTAGGGGTGGTGCCACCCGTGGGTGCTGGTCCTGAGTTCTATAAGGAAGCAGGTGAGCCAGGCATAGGGAGCAAACCGATAAGCAGCTCCCCTCCATGAGCTCTGCATCAGCTCCTGTCTCCAGGTTCCTGTCCTGAGTTCCTGCCCTGACTTCCTTCCACGATGAACTTGGAAGTGTAAACCAAATAAACCCTTTCCTCCACAACTTCTTTTGGTCCTGGGGTTTCATCACAGCAAGAGCAACCCTTAGGGTCTTAGACAGGAGGAACATGTTTCTAACAGGCTTCCAGGTCCTACTCACACTGAAAGAAACCAAGGCA
The DNA here is from genome assembly GCF_000317375.1 of Microtus ochrogaster. Classification (NCBI taxonomy): domain Eukaryota; kingdom Metazoa; phylum Chordata; class Mammalia; order Rodentia; family Cricetidae; genus Microtus; species Microtus ochrogaster. The sequence goes on from NW_004949104.1 coordinate 12,809,724, forward strand.
GGAACTCCAGTGAAGCAGGGCAGGCTTGGTCTCCACATCTCCCTGCCCACAGGCCAATGCAATGGAGGTAATGCATCAAGGGAGGTTCCTTCATCCCAGATATGGCTAGGTTAATAACAAGTTTACAAAAAAATTATCGATC
>NW_004949104.1:12812398-12815514 GCF_000317375.1 Microtus ochrogaster
GATTGTATGCTATATAATATAATAAAATATACAGGGGTATGCCATACTAATTTGCATAGCAAACAAAGTACTTTGCATTCCCCCGGTATGTAGAAGGGATATTTTTCCTACTTCCTCACCAGCAAATACTTTTATAGTTGCTTGTTACTTGTTTTATTAATGCTAGCCTTTCTGAATGGAGAGAGATGGACTCTCCATGTAGCTCTGATTTGTGTTTTCCTGGTGGCTGAGAAGAGAGGAATTTCTTCCTGTATTTGCTGGCGGTTTCTACACCCTCACCTGAAAGGTTTCTGCTTGTTTTGTGCATGTGTTTATTGGAATGTTTGGTTTTGGGGGCATTAAGATTTTGAGATATTTATATGGACTGTGTCTCAATCCTCTGTTGAATATCTGGGAAGTATTTCTCCCATTCTGTACAATCGCTTTCCCTCACTGTGTGTGGGGGCTTTTAAATTTTACACAATCCGGTTTGATAATTCTTGCAATGCGCTGAGCTCCTCAAATCCTATACAGAACAGATTGCCTATCCCTCTACACTGAAGCCTTCCCACTGTTCTGATCCTACACTAACATCTGTTCCGCGTTAAGATGCTTTTTGCATAGTGTGGACCATAGAGATGTCATCTTAGTCTTTATGTCTTCGCTTTTCCCAGCAGCTTGCTGCCTCTTTACAAAGTGTGTGTTTTGGGTGCTTTTGTTGAGACTCACACAGCTGTATTGCTGTGGGCTAACATCTGGTTTCTATTCCACTAGTCTACATGTCTGTTTCTGTGCCATTATCATGCTGGTTTTTTTTCTTTTGTTTCTTACCATGGCTCTGCACTGTAACTTGAAGTCAGGTGATGTTTCTGACACGCCTCTTTTTTGCTCATTTTTAAAATAAAGTGTCTCTTGCCATCATTTGGATGATATTTTCCTAAGAAGGCAGTGATATCCAGGCTCTTTAAATTCCAGCTCTAGACAACCAAGTTCATGTTTGAATACTTGGTCCCCAGTTGGTAAAACTGAGAAGGATTAGGTGGTGTGGTGACATGGCCTTGGCCTTGTGGGAGGAGGTGTGGGGTGGGCTTTGAGGTTTCAAATCACTTATTCCCCTCATTCCAGAATAACTTCATCCCCACTGCACCTCTCTCTCTCTCTCTCTCTCTCTCTCTCTCTCTCTCTCTCTCTCTCTCCCTCATGTGTGTCCCTTGTGGTTGTGGATCAAGGCTTGCGCTCTTAGCTGTTCCTGCAGTCTGCCACCATGATCTCTAACCCTCTGAAACCAGAAGTCAAATTGTTGGACCCTAGCATCCAAACACCGAGGAGGAGTCGCCCCCAGAGACCATCTCACACCACAGCCGATGCAAAAGCATGAGGATTTTATTAATTCTGTCATGACAGGGTCCCCCAGCATTCGGGAAGCCGAGAGACCTCGAATAGCTGGTACAGACTACTTTTAAAGGAGAAGCAAGGGGGGGGGGTTGTTCACTGACCATTATGATTGGCTTATTCGAAAGGGCTATTACCAATAATTGGCTGGAGAGCTGTTGCCAGATCAGATGAGGTAGGAGGTCATTTTGACCCCATTTCCCAGGGACTGAATTAAAACATACATGTATGGGTAATTGTTCAGGAACTAAGTCAACATCTTAAAGGTTATCTTGCCCCAATTTCTGGAGAACATACGTGCATGTGTAGCTGTTAGGTCCTTGGTTCCCAGGGGAGGAGGGGAAGCACTAAGGCACGGAGGCTGAGAGGGTTCAGAATTGTCTTAAAGTTTTACAAAATCAAACGCTAAGCTTTCCTCAGTCATGGTGTTTAGTCAACAGTAGAAAAATTACTAAGACAGGTTGCAAGATCATAGGTTCCCAAACAGCTTCTTTGTACAGCCTTCATTTTGGTTCCATCCTCCACCAGCACCTGGCTTCCCTGGTCCACACCCCTTCTCTATTTTCATTTTACCCGTATTTTACTATTACCCCCCCATTTAAGATAGCCATAAGTAGCACCTCTGAGAAATAAAAATTTCTATGCAAATTTCAATCAAGGATGACCTAAAGAAGAAATTTCAAGGCATAATAAATAGATGTCAAACAAGCAACCCTACAGCCCTTACCTGGGTTTGTGTGGCTGAAAAGAAACCTTGAGCAGAGCTTCAGAAAAGCACCTGGTGTAGAAAATCGTTCAGGGCCACACCTGCAAGCTTCAATTTCATTATCCTCTTGCTATGTAACAAATACAACTAGCTCATGATCTCACCAAGCAGGTGCTGCCTTGTCTTTGAAACTGAATATTGTCTACACAAGTGTAAACACAGGTTAAATAAATGCAGTCTAGAAGGTAAGAGTGGAGTGCTCTGTGGCTGGAGCTTGTGCCAGAACCCACGGTGAAAGAAGATTCCTGTAAGCTGTCCTCTGACCTCCACATGAGCCCCCCAACACACACACACACACACACACACGGAGAGGGGGGGAGGCTAGTAAGTAGCACATGCCTGTAAGCCAGGCACACAGCTCAGAAGGTGGAGGCAGGAGGGTCTCAAGTCTTTCCAGCCAAGCCTCAGCTGAAAACAAGGTCCTGTCTCTAAATAAATAAACCTCCTTGCATAAGTCTATCATACAAGAGAGGGTTGGTTATGGGAGGAGAGTAGAAGGTGGTAGAGGAGGAAGTGGGGGTAAGAGAAAAATTTTAAAGTATTTCTTTCGACAAGCTTTGGTCAGAGGATGTGGAGAAATCAAGTTGATACTGACCAGGAAGCTTCCTCCATAGGGTTACCTAAAGACCCTCTCTCAGAAAGAAAAAAAAAATTGAGACAGGGTTTTTCTGTGTAGCCCTGGCTGTACTGGAACTGACTCTGTAGACTGGGCTGGCCTCTAACTCAAAGATCTGCCTGCTCCTGCCTCCCAAGTGCTGGGATTGAAGGGGTGAGCCACCACTGCCTAGCCTTCAAAATACCTTTGGAAGACACAATTTATAACAACAAATGTATCTCTAGAAAAGCTTCAATATTTGAAAATTGAATACTTTGTAGTTTGTGAGCACTGGAATGTATCTGGGACAAGCACACTGTGACGGCTTTCCAGAAAATTAACGTGAGAAATTTCTTTTTTTTTAAATATTTATTTATTATGTAT
>NW_004949104.1:12815614-12821294 GCF_000317375.1 Microtus ochrogaster
GGCACTAGCTCTTGTAGACCAGGCTGGCCTTGAACTCACAGAGATCCGCCTGCCTTTGCCTCCCAAGTGCTGGGATTAAAGACATCTGCCACCACTGCCTGGCTTTAATCGGATTTTAGTTGTTTTGTTTTGTTTTGTTTTGTTTTGTTTTGTTTTGTTTTGTTTTGTTTTGTTTGAGACAGGCATTCAATATATAGACTAGACTGACCTCAAATTCAGAGATCTACCTACCTCTGTCTCCCACATGCCACCATGCTGACTTTATGTGTTAAATATGATGCAGTTGACATTAGTAATAAAAATTTTAAATCCCACTATCTTATTAACATACTTAGAACTACCTGTGAGTTGATGATTCTTAACTAAAGGGAACAAGAGCCAAGTATTTGTTTGAAGGTTAATTATTTTGGAATTTTGTACTTTTTGCTTTAGATCCAAGCAAGAGATCAAAACAAAACTAAGGATTTAAGAGATGCGGATGAAGTGGTCACGATAGGTGGGATGGAACTCAGAATTAAGACCCTGGAATCTCAGCTGGAATCCACGAGGGGAGCTCAGCGCAGTCTCCGGGAAGGAGACTCCGAGCACCGAGCACCGCTGTGCTGGAGAGCGGCCTGTGCAGTGACACAGCCCCTGCTAAGAGAGCTGGGCGAGCAAGCCAGCCCGAGTCCTCGGAAATAGCGGAGCTTGGTTTGTCTCTGCCACAGGTCGACGGGTACCGGGGACCAGACCTCACAACAGACTCGGAGCTAGAGAATGAATGTGCCCTTGAACTGCATTCGGGGAGGCTCTCGTTTCTTCCCCTTTTCAGTCTGGGTTTCTGTGGCCTTTTGCCCCCAATGCTCTCATGTAGCTAGCATGGTTCATTAGTCTTTTAGGTTAATATTCTAAAGTTTTCTAAATAAGCCACTTATGTTCTTATTAAACTACTTTTTACCATTTTATTGAATAGAAATCTTAACGTGTAACTATTTGGGGAGTGTTACAACTTAACGGCGATGAACAAGGAGTAATGACAAATGCCCCTGCCATGTTCTGACATGGGGCAGACTTTCCTGGATTGGGATCTTTGGTGTCATTGATTGAAGGGTCCTTGCTAACAAACTGTCATTGGCAGGTTTTCTAGATGGCATAAAGAAACGCTTATGACACAGGAAAGGAACACACAAATGAGGGAAGAAAAATAGATAAAATCATCAAAATAACCGCATGGTCAGTATGAAGGGGTGTGTGAACCTCAGAAAGAACGGACCCCCGGTTGGCTTGGTGATGTCACAATAATGGACTCAGGAGCAGCCGCCACTCTCACTCCTGCTGGTCACCCCAGAGTTTGCTGCTCTCAACCATCCCTCAGCGCCAAAAACTTACTTTTGCCCAGGGTTCAGGTGAACTGTGCAGAGAGTAAAAGCAAAACCGTGAAATGACTTCAAGGAAGGGTTTTTAAAGTCCTACGCCAATTTACAAAACACAAGTTACTTCTAGATTGGTTTTCAGTTTTATTTTTAATTAAGCACAATAATTATTAATAAATGTATGTTTAGCAAGATGTTTTTATAGTTAAACATGATTATACCCATCATCCACATAATTTTACTCCTTAAAGTACAAGTATTAGGGCTGGAGAGATGGCTCAGTGGTTAACATAGCATCTATGCTCTTCCAGAAGACCCAGGTTCAAGTCCCAGCGTCCACAGGGCAGCTCATAACCACAGTCCCAAGTGATCCAGTGCCTTCTCCTGGTATCCCAGGGCACTCCATGCACACAGTACACAAACATACATGCAGACAAAACACCCATACGCATAAAAATTAAAATAAAGGAATAAAAATTCCTAAAACAAACATTTTCATGACATCATCCAGACTTTTTAATTAATTTTGTTAATTATGTGTGGGTAAGAGCACATGAGTGCAGGTACTCACAGAGGCCAGAGGTCAGATCCCCCTGAGCTGGAGTTCAGTCGGTTGTGAACCTGAGATGTGGGTGGTGAGAATTGAACTCGGGTCCACAGGAAGAGCAGTAATGTGATGCCATCTCTCTCGCCCCATGTTCAAGAATGTTACCGGTGGTCCCCTTCCCTCCAGGAGGCACAGTGTTACCTTCCTGTTGTCTCGCTCACTTGTTAGTCCCCGGTTAGTGCAGAAACTCTATAGAAATGTTTCTTTAAGATAACTTTAAACCTATAGTTGTGTGCAGTGGCATTTTTACCCTTAAGGCACTGTCTACATGACAATTCTGTTCAATCATGTGACTCCTTTCAAGACACGAGTTGCTTGGGGAGGGAGATACATTCTGAAGTCTGCAGTCTCATGGGACTAGAGAGCCTGGAGGTGGCCGGTCCACAACCTCTCCAGTAGGACAGAGGTTGGCCAAGCGTTCTGACAGAAAGCTTGTCCCGAGTCCCTTGTAATGAGCAGCTTCATGACAGTATTGCTGTGGAGTTTGTGACCCCTGGGAAAAACTGTAGACTCAGTTCAATTATTGTTAAAAGACTTACTGATTAGCTGCTAGGAAGATGACAGCCTTAAAGCATGTCATGAAGGAGGGGTATGGGGAAAAGTTTTTTAAACCTTTTTTAAAACCACAAGACCTTCAAGCAAGCAAAAGTTAGTCTGTTCTGCCAAGTTTATGTGGCTACGGTGACTCAAAACAATCTTTGGATATCTGTGTAAGAAATTTACAAAACAAAAAAAGCATTTGGTTATATTATAGCAAGTAGATGGTCATGACTGGACATTTGGGTGGAGGTCACTGAGTCAATGTTGCTGGAACTTGTCTTCCGAGGACTAAGTCAGAGATGGATGACTGGTGGGTACCAAAGACAGATGCCTAGCAGAGAGCGCCTTTCCTTTAGCCATCACATAGATAATATGAATCAAGTCACTGATACACATTTATATAGAGCTAAAGGTTGGTATCTTAATTGTGTTGAATGTACATACATGTGTAAGCAGCAAGTTTATGACACATGGTCCAATACAAAACAAATTTCTGGGTTTGTGTGAGTGTTCGTGTGTGTGTGTGTGTGTGTGTGTGTGTGTGTGTGTGTGTGCTTTTTTATTGTTTTGGTTTGCTTTTTATTGTGTTTTTTGTTTGGGGATTTTTTGAGAAAAGATGAAATTGCATGGTTTGGGAGGAAGGAGAAGATCTGAGAGCAATTAGTAAAGGGAAAAGAATGTGATCAAAATATATTTTATAAAAAAAATTTAAATAATACATAAAATATGCTTTTTCAAAAAGCATTTGCTGCTTTGTCAGAGGATCCCAGCACTCATATCAGGTGGTTTACAATCACCTGTAACTCCAGCTCCCAGGCATGTATCACCTGCTTCTGGTCTCCACAGGCATCTTCATGCATGTGTGTACACACATGCAGACAAGCATGCATATGCAATAAAATAATTAAACAATTTAAAAATATTTAAAGAAATGTTAACTTTATTCATAAATGCAAATCAGGTGGAAAATAGATAAGATAGTTTATTTACTAAGAGATAGTTAATTAATAAGAGAGATAGTTTATGTTGGGGTCTGGTCCAGAGAGAAATAATTTATGGTCCAGGCTAGCACCAGACCCTGACAATGATATAACTTACAGTGAAATTTGATTCAAGGAAATGAATATCACTGCCTCTAATTAGCGGAGTAAGGCATGATGCTTTGTGTTGGCGTCTATGTCATTTAAGTTGGCTGTGATTCAGGACACTTTCAGTTTTCCAGCAGCACAAAAGGGTTGACATCCCAATCAGAAGAGAATGATTCTCAACCAAGCATACAATCACACATAGTTTTAATTTAAATGAAAGTGATGTAAATGTATTATATGAAGTATGAAAACACACAACATTAAAGAAACTAAATTCTTTTTTCATTTTTCCGTTTCTTTAAATACAAATATATCACCAATTGCTATATTATACTACTGCGACTTTATCTTATTTTGCAGTCATTGCTGTACAAATTCATTGTTGACATAGTGCAATTTGGATAGTTGAGTTAGAGTATATTTGAATTCTCTCTATAAATGTACAAACAACTGAGATCTAGAGTGACACGATCAACATCCATGCACCTTTGACACGCAGACAATATCCACCCCTGTGTTAACCTCTTCACACCTCCTCGTCCTTTTCCCCTTCTGCATCCTTACCTCCCTGTCCACACACACAGTCCTCTTATTTCACTGATCTACACACACACATGCACCTAAGTTTCACACTCGGAATACAACCTGTAATACATACCTCTGTTGGGGTAGTTTATTTCACTTAGCATCATCACAGTCTATTTGTTTCTGTTTTCCTGCAAAAAAAAAAAAAATAAATAGTACCATGATTTCATTTTTCTTTCTGGAAACTTTTATCATGCTCATACATAGTATTTAGTTGCCAATGAACCTGTTGATAGGTGCCTGGATGGATTCTGTATCTTGTGTCCTGTGATTGGTGCCACTGTGGACAGATGAAAGCAAGTACGGTATCGTCAGTTTTTATTCATGTTAGTACACACCCTGAAGAGGCACGGCTGCACTGCCAGTCGTTCTACATTTGTTTATGTATTTCATATTCATTGAGTTATTTATATGAGTATTGGTGCTTTGCTGTGCATGTTTCTGAAGCGTGTACGTGTGTGTGTTCAGTGCCTACAGAGGGAATAAGAGGGCATTAGAGCCCTTAGAACTGGCTGTGAGCCACCTTCAGTACTGGGAATTGAAACTGTGTCCTCTGCAAGAGCAGCCAATGCTCTTAACCACTGAACCATATCTCCATATTACATACATAATGTATGATTGTATGCTATATAATATAATAAAATATACAGGGGTATGCCATACTAATTTGCATAGCAAACAAAGTACTTTGCATTCCCCCGGTATGTAGAAGGGATATTTTTCCTACTTCCTCACCAGCAAATACTTTTATAGTTGCTTGTTACTTGTTTTATTAATGCTAGCCTTTCTGAATGGAGAGAGATGGACTCTCCATGTAGCTCTGATTTGTGTTTTCCTGGTGGCTGAGAAGAGAGGAATTTCTTCCTGTATTTGCTGGCGGTTTCTACACCCTCACCTGAAAGGTTTCTGCTTGTTTTGTGCATGTGTTTATTGGAATGTTTGGTTTTGGGGGCATTAAGATTTTGAGATATTTATATGGACTGTGTCTCAATCCTCTGTTGAATATCTGGGAAGTATTTCTCCCATTCTGTACAATCGCTTTCCCTCACTGTGTGTGGGGGCTTTTAAATTTTACACAATCCGGTTTGATAATTCTTGCAATGCGCTGAGCTCCTCAAATCCTATACAGAACAGATTGCCTATCCCTCTACACTGAAGCCTTCCCACTGTTCTGATCCTACACTAACATCTGTTCCGCGTTAAGATGCTTTTTGCATAGTGTGGACCATAGAGATGTCATCTTAGTCTTTATGTCTTCGCTTTTCCCAGCAGCTTGCTGCCTCTTTACAAAGTGTGTGTTTTGGGTGCTTTTGTTGAGACTCACACAGCTGTATTGCTGTGGGCTAACATCTGGTTTCTATTCCACTAGTCTACATGTCTGTTTCTGTGCCATTATCATGCTGGTTTTTTTTCTTTTGTTTCTTACCATGGCTCTGCACTGTAACTTGAAGTCAGGTGATGTTTCTGACACGCCTCTTTTTTGCTCATTTTTAAAATAAAGTGTCTCT
>NW_004949104.1:12821394-12829477 GCF_000317375.1 Microtus ochrogaster
TGGTTGTGAGCCACCATGTGGTTGCTGGGAATTGAACTCAGGACCTTTGGAAGAGCAGGCAATGCTCTTAACCGTTGAGCCATCTCTCCAGCCCACAGGAGAAATTTCTTTCCTTTGGTGAAAACAAATAAGGACACATCCGTGTGGTCTCATTTCCTTCAGTATATCTGTTCACTCTGACTTTCAGAAAAGCCTGGACAAGACCCAACAGCCTGAAGCTCCCTCCCACCTCTGCATCTCCCCAGCTTTATTGGCTCTTTGAGTACAGATCTGTGAGCGCGTCTTGGAGCTTTGAGTGACCGAGTGGCTGGAAAGCTCTCATTCACTCCCACCCAAGCAAGACCTGCTTTTCACATCTCCCTTCTAGCAATTCTATCCCAAGTTACTCAGCATCTTGAAGGTAGATGCAATGGACACATTTCCTTCTCCAGGAGGGAATGATGCTTGAGATAGACGGTGAGAGTAAGGGCATCCCAGAGCCAGGTGTGGTGGCACACACCTTTAATCCCAGTGCTAGGTGAGGCAGAGGCAGGACCTGTTGGCTCAAGGCCAGCCAGGACTATAGAGTTGAAATCCTGTCTCAAAAATTAGGGGCTGAAGAGATGCCTCAGCGGGTAAGAGCATTGGATGTTCTTCCAGAGGACCCCAGGTTCAATTCCCAGCAACCACATGACAGCTCACAACTGTAACTCCAGTTCTGGGGGATCTGATACCTTCACACCAATGGACATAAAAGTTAATTAAAATAATAAAATTACAAATTAAATGTGCCTTCAGGATAGTACATAACCCTGTAGGTTACTGTCACCTATTGTCAGTGCACGGGGTCCCATTCCCCAGGACATAGTTGACATCAACTCATATTGGAAGCACACCTATTTAATATTTGACTTAACATTTAGTAGACTTACCCAGAACTTACAGTTTCCTTAAGGCCCAAAAGGATCCAGAACTAGAGCCTTTTAGGTATTTTAAGGGTTTGGAGGTTTCGCCCCCACTGTAGAAATCTGTAAGTGGCCCTTTAGGTCAAGCTCCTGCATAAGGATGTCTATGAAGTATATCCTATCACCTCAAGTTCCCTGCAAACCCTGTGCGCCTCCAAGACCCTCACTCACGCTCCCACTAAAGACAGCTACAGAGATGGCTCCCTTGTCAGCTAAGAACTACTGCCGAGGACCCAGTCAGTTCTCAGCACTGGTCCAGACCAGTTGGGTCAGAGTTCCAGTCCCACGGAGAAGATCAAAGACCAAAATAAACAGAGATGACAGGAATCAAAAGCTGGGTCAGGAGAGCTACCAGAAACACAGCTCTTCACACCCCTCACTCAGGGAAGCAGAAGACAGGACATCTGACAGGACCAGAGCCCAGGTATCTCAGGCTCCCTCTCAGTGAGGTTCACCACGGAATGGCAAATGCAGCATCTGACCACATATCTAGGTGGGAAGTGCCAAGTATCAATTCCTACACTACAGGCCCCCAGGCTCTGGCACCACCCTGGCTGAGGGACAAAGCACCTACATCCCAACATCAAGACCTCCAGGCAGTCTCCAGCCCAGTGTAGACCCCAACAGAGCACCCACGCTGGGCAGCTCAGTCATGTGATTCCAGCTCCTGGGACATCCAATGTTTTCCACTCACATGAACACACAGACACACCAACCCACATATAACTAAAAGTAAAATCTTTAAAAGAAACAGAGAAGGACAAGACATTAGCAGGGTCTTTATTCAACAGCAGCTTGGAGCTGATGCCGCCATCCCGAGATCTATTTCACTTCTCGGGATCTTTGCAGGTTCCAGCTCATTTCAAGAGACAGCACCTTTTATATGTACTTGTACACAACCTTGGAGGGCACAGTTTGAAGGTGGAGTCGCACAGGACACTTGTAAAAGTGTGACAACAGAGTCTCACTGTAGCCCACAAGAAAGTAGAATTTGTGTGCTGGCAGCTGCCTCAAGACAAGGGCACAGATGTCCACTTGGTTGGCACGGCGCTTCAGAACGATCTGGTCAGCCAGGCAGCCTGGAAAGGTGCCCAGCATGAATTTTCGAAGGAAAACATCTTCCACTGTTCTCTCTGCAGCGTGATCTTCTCCATCCAGGTTACCTGAAGAGGATGCAATAGAAGAATCAGCCAGGTGCAGATCCACCAGACCTGACATTCAACAGGTCTGGACACTCAGTTCTATCCTTGCCCCAGCCATTTCCTTTTTCTTCTGAGGGAGGAAGACTAACATCTTAAAATTCAAAGCACAAGGATACCAAGATGGCTCAGCAGGGAAAAACGCTTGCTGTGAAAGTCTAACAACCAGAATTCAAGCCCCAAAGCACACCTTAAGAAGCCAGATGCACTTTCAGTGCTGTAGCTGCCTTTGAGTCCCTGTGCATTCATCCATGAAGTAATCCATTAAACTCATTAGTCCACACCTCCCCACAAAAACGCTACTAAAGTTGCTTCAAGCTCTGACCCTGAATCAGCAAAATGCCAGGGGAAATGACCTCGTGCATTTGTCTCTAGGGGCAACCAGCCTGCTATGAATTTATTCTGGAGTCTAAAGTTAACTGTCTATGTAAAACGTTATCTTTGTGACTGAGACTCCTATGTCAGCCTGAGTAATGCAAAATATCCTAACATTATTTCTATTGGTCAGAATTACACAGATTAAGCAGAAATCATCTTCCTGACCATCCACAGCAGTATGTACACCCAATAGATGGAATATATACATGAGAAAAACACACAAGCAGTGGGAAAACACAACCGTTCTTAGGGAAGAAATGAAGTGGAACATGACAAAAAATACAGACAGGAGCAACCGGTTTCCACAGCCAGTGACCCCATGGACTTCACCAGGTGAGGCTCCCCAACAGGAGAGCCTGTTATATGTCTGGTGGGTCGACTTGTTAAATACTAGCTGTCATCTGCTGTGTATAGTCACGGCAGCTCTCAGCACCTGGGTACCGGCAGCCATGCAGTATAGTTTCAAAGACTCTGACCCCAGGGACTCCAAGGTGTATCTTACATGTTTTATGGGATGGACGGGGCTAGGCATTGAACCCAAGAAACTGTATTTTACATGTGCATCCTATTGAATGTTAATTCAAGATGAGAGCACATGCTGAACAAAACACATCCTCATTAGTTCACGATAGTTATGTTCTATCTACACCATTACGCACTGAGCTAGTGAGTTCTGAGCCACTGCCCCAGTGGTCATTCACAGCAAGCTTTGCACAACAAGCCTCTATCAACAGATTAATACATAACTAATTTTATGTGTCCTTCTATTTAAAGACACTGCTAATATATATGGTTGACTCACTAATATTGAGCTCTAATAACCCAGGCCTAATTAAAGTTTATCTAATAAACATTTTCTCCATAAAGCATGTCAGTCATCTTGAGCTCACAGGAACATGAGACAGCATTTCAGGGTCAAAGTGTCATACCCCAGTATAGGGTACAGTAATGGTTGAAATATGGCTCCAGACCAAAATGACACATTGACCACCTAAGCTTGTTCTATTGAGCTCTAATAACCCAGGCCTAATTAAAGTTTATCTAATAAACATTTTCTCCATAAAGCATGTCAGTCATCTTGAGCTCACAGGAACATGAGACAGCATTTCAGGGTCAAAGTGTCATACCCCAGTATAGGGTACAGTAATGGTTGAAATATGGCTCCAGACCAAAATGACACATTGACCACCTAAGCTTGTTCTACCTCAGCTGGGAACCCACGTGTGAGCCTTGCTCTGCCACTCCCCTGAATGGCCCTGAGTGACTTTGGGGTGACAGATGAGTTTTAATCCGAGCCGGCAGACAGCTCAGCAGGGTATAGATTACTGCACTACTTTGAGGGCCTGAGCTCAGATCCCCGGAACTCACACATAGGTTGCCTTAACAGTGGCACCAGCAGCTGTAATCCCCATGTTCCTACTGTGAGATGGAGGGCAGAGGCAGGAGAATCCCCAGAAACACGCGAACTAGCCTGGTACACACAGCTGTTGACAACAAAGAAACCTGTCTCAAACACGATGAAGGTAAGCACTGGCCTGAGATGTCTTGACTTTCACATACATGCAGCGTCATACATGTATACCTGCACTCACATGTGCAAACACAGGTTAGACATTTTACACACGAACACCATACATACAGATTATTAAATACACACACACACACACACACACACACACACACACACACACACAAGGACTGGGAGTTGAAACTCCAGTATCTAAAAAATAAATAATCGGCTGGTGATAGGGTGCACACCTATATGCACAGCACTGGGAGTTCCAGGCAGCCTGAGGCGCACCGCCAGGCTCACGTAAAGATGGTTCTGCAGGTAACGATCCCTGGGACCCATGTGGTAGGAGAGAATTGACTGTGACAAATCACACACACACACACACACACACACACACACACACACACACACTGCATACAGAAATGGAAATGTATTAAGAAAAATAAAAAGCAGGAGAGGGTGAGAAAACAGCCGTCTGCAAACACGGGTGAGTAACAAAGACCGAGTGTGGTACGTCTGCACAGTCTGTGCTTTGCATTATTAGGGCTCTCTTCCCAGGTCTGTGCAGACTCCACTACCTCTTCGCCTCTGAGTTCTTTCACATCTAAGTAATGTTGAATCTTGTTTGTAGGCATGCAGATACTGCCTTCTCTGGAAGCTCAATGGAGACCTTAACTCTCACTGAACAAGGAATGCATCCTAATCTGTGGGTCACACTGTAATGCGTGCAGGTGTGCTTGAGGGCAGTATGAAGGAAACCAGGGATTACAGCCAACGAGTCCTCTGTCGCGCTCCATTTCCATTTACTTATTTGTTTCTTATTTTTTTGGCAAGACAACAGCTCTTTCGAGACCGGCTGGCTAATTACCCCACAGTCGGCCTGTCGCCATCATCCTCACAGCCCTGAGCTGTAGTCACAGGCCCACCAGTTTTACATTGAGGAGCTGGGCGGGTCCTCATGTGAGAGCGACACTGCACTTTACTAATCTTACTCACTTTTCCAGGCCCATAACTCGATGTCTTTTACTTTTATTTAACTTTATTTTTTCTTGCGACAAGGTCTCACTACGTAACCTTGGCTAATCCCGAGTGATCCGGAGTGCTGGTATTAAAGGCGTTCGCCATCACGTCCGGCCCCATCACCCAAAAATTTGGATCTTTGCCTTAAAGAACAGGTTAAAATGTCACCCGTGCCACCGTTTCAGTCAGACCGGGTGGTGATCCGTCCCGGGTGCCCTCACCTGTGTGCAGCGACAGCCAGCCCTTTCGGTGCGCAATGTGGTGCGGGGCGTGCGCCTCCTCGTAGCTCACCGGCTTGTCCCCCTTGGCCACACGGACTCGCGCCGCCCGGTTCTAGAAGCAAAGGGGCGGTCACGAGGCAGCCGGCCTCCTCCCTCCCCCCCAGGCCCCCAGCCGGCGGGGCGGCCCGCTGCACTCACCTTGGCGCAGACCGCGGAGGTGTGCAGGGCGCGCCAGGTGCAAGGCAGCTCCCAGCTGCACGCCAGCACCTGCAGAGAGACCGAGAGTGAGCGGACACCGGGCGGCGCCCCCAGCTCTCCCACCCACCCACCCGCTGCCCACTCACCCGCTGCCCACTCACCCGCCGCCCACTCACCCGCCATCCCAGCCCGCGGACAGACGCGGACGCCGCCATGTTGGACGGGCGCAGAGCGGAACGCGCCAACGCGCAGCCGGGAAGGAGGCGCCGCGGGGCAAGAACCAATAGGAGGAACCCGGGCAGGGGGCGGAGCGAGGCGTGGCGTGGGCGGGTCGGGGTGCCGCCCGCTAGTCTGTTGGATTTTAAAGGCGAGAATTTGATGATATAAAACATGAGATTTTTTTTTACCCTCAAGGAGCAGGTGGTAGGCGAGGCTTCGCGCCAGCCCTTCCGTGCTCCCACCCTAGCCAGCGTTTTTGCCTGCAACCCCAGCATCAGCCTCCCTTGGCCTGGGAAGTCGTTGGCCTTCGTCTGCGCAGATCCCAGAGAAGAGGTTGCAGGGCTGACTCCTAATCTTTTAAAGCCGGGCGGTGGTGGCGCCCGCCTTTAATCCCAGCACTCGGGAGGCAGAGGCAGGTGGATCTCTGTGAGTTCGAGACCAGCCTGGTCTACAAAGCTAGTCCTAGGACAGGCTCCAAAGCCACAGAGAAACCCTGTCTGGAAAAAAAAACCAAAAAATAAAAAATAAAATAAAATAAAAAAAATAAAGTGAGGAGAAAGAGAGGCATTGTATTGAGGGTGCGTCTCAGCGGCAGAGCCAGACAAGGAAGACAGTTTTTAAAGGGCAAGCAGATTTATGAGACTGTCACAGGGCCAGCTAATGCTCAAGCTAGAGCGGTGCAGATGTAATTAGTATTCAGAAATTATTAAAGGTGCGGGAGCAGGGGAGCACCGTGGATATTTTATTTTAGAACTCACTGTTCTAAAGTACATGGATGGACTCTGGTGTCTCACTCTCATTATATAACAAAATCTACTAAGAATGGCAGGCGCCTTCAGAAGCGAACTCCTTTTAAACAGCACCTTGAAGGCATCCTTCAGGAAGGGCTTAGTGTTATATGCCTTTAATCCCAGCACTCAAGAGGCAGAAGCCAGCAAATCTCTGAGCTGGAGGTCAGTCTGATCTACAGAGAGAAATCCTGTATAAAATAAGAAAAAAAAAAGGCACCCTTTCCTTTATTTCAGATAAATGCTCAGGAAACGGACCGAGCGTGCATGAATCTCTCTTATCCAAAACTTTACATTTTTAAGTTTATGCGCCATGACTTTTGGCTAACCATACCCAAATACATGTCTACTGTTTTTCCTTCTTAAACCAGGACTTTAAAATGGGAGTGGTCATGAGCACTTCTAATCTCACAACTTGCAAGGCAGAAGCAGATGGATTCGTAACGAGTTCAAGGTGGGTCTACATCTGGAGTTCCAGGCCACCAGAGCTACATAGAAAGACCCTTACGATGAAGCCAACTCCTATAACAACATGTACAGGTTCTCTGGGTAAAATCCTCACTCCTTCCCTGTTCAGGAAGGGCACTGCTTTGGAAATAACTCTGTTGCTACCTTGCCTCTTGCAGGTAGGCAATGTTTTTCAAGACATGGTCTCCTGTAGCCCATACTTGCCTGGAACTCAATGTGTACCAGAAGCTAACTTTGAGCTCCTGATCCTCTTGCCTCTGCCTTCTGAGGTGTGTACCACCTTGTCTGGCCACAGGTAATAATAAATCTTTCTCTACTCTTATATCTTGGCTATATTTATTTTGACTTTGCACTCTCCAAGAGGCAAACATGTAACATTTGTACAGTTCACCCTGGGTTCCATTATGTAGAAATGGAACGTCTCACCCATAAGGGCTAGTGACATGGCTCAGCTGATAAGGCACTTGCTGCCCAAGCCTGCTGCTCTGAGTTCTATCCCCAGAGCCCTTGTAAAGGTAGAAGGACCAGAGGACCTGCCTGTGGTGGTATGAATGGGAATGGCCCCATTAGGCTCCGATCACCAGGGAGTGGAATTGTTGGGGAAGGATTAAAAGGTGTGGCCTCATTGTGTCACTTAGGAGTGGGCTTAGAGGTTTCAAAAGCACAACTAGCGCCCACCCCAGCCTGCAACTTGGGGATCAGATGTAAGTTCTTAGCTACTTCTCCAGCACAGTGTCTGTACCTGTCTGCCTGTGTGTTGCCATCACCATGACGATAAATGCCTCTGAAACTGTAAGCCCCCAATTAAGTGCTTTCTTTTGTAAGAGTTGCCTTGGTCATGGTGTCTCTTCACAGTAATAGAACAGAAACTAAGACACTCCCCCACAAAGCTCCACATGCCCCTTGAGTTAGCACGCACACACATGCACATATATGCACACATATATAAAAATTTAAAAAGTAACCACTTCTTTGAGCTGTTAGGATGAGGAAGGTTTTTAATAGTCACTTGGGAGGCTGACGCAGGACTGCTTTGAGTTCAAGGCTATTGTCATGTATACACAGAAGAGAGCATTTCATGACAAGGCTATTGTCATGTATGCACAGAAGAGAGCATTTCATGACAAGGCTATTG
>NW_004949104.1:12829577-12833369 GCF_000317375.1 Microtus ochrogaster
CATTTCATGACAAGGCTATTGTCATGTATGCACAGAAGAGAGCATTTCATGACAAGGCTATTGTCATGTATACACAGAAGAGAGCATTTCATGACTGGCAGCTGGAATTGGTTCTGTCCGCCTCAACTGTGTGAAACTAACAACATTTGGCTGTTTGGGATATGCCTGGGTCAACTGGTGGGGTTCTCACACCGGTGTTTCCTGAGGGAAAAAGATTGGCCCTCCGGAGTGGGAAATAGATTGTTAGTGCCCGCGATGACTGCGAGGCAGAGGCAGAGCAACCAGTCTGTCGGCTCCCGTCTGTGTTTTGAGGGTTAAAATTTCTTTGACCACTGAATCTGGGTCCTTCATCTGAACCTCACTGGGAGTATTTTATTCTCGATGTTTTTAGCCTGCAGCCTCCCGCTGTTTCAGGTACTGGATAATGGACTTACAGGGGCATAAGTGGCCTTTTCCAGATCCAGTCACTCGCAAATGTAAAATCTTGTAATTTTTTTCTAAATAATTCTAAGATGTTTTCCTTTTTAAAGTTTGCATAAAGTGTGATGGTTTTATAGTTTGACAAATTATATAAATTTGTTCCAGCATGGAGTAAGAGATGGTATCCAGCAACTGAACTGCCCAGATCCAAACTTGAACTTACTTCCTCGCTGTATAACGTGAGCAAGGACAACCTCCCTCTGTCCAAGCTTCCTCACATGTAAAATGGGGTCAGTAATGGTTACTGTGGGCTGAGGATGGAGCTCAGTGCTACCGCACATGTGCAAGGCTTTGGGCTCCCTCCCCAGCACTTGAAAAAAAATGGGGGGTTGGAGAAATGGCGCAGCAATTAAGAGCACTGGCTGCTCTTCGGAGGACCTGGGCTCAATTCCCAGCACCCACATGGCAGCTCACAACTGTATAACTCCACCTTCAGAGGATCTGACACCTTCACACAGACATACACGCAGGCAAGACCTCGATAAACATAATAAGAGAAAAAATAAAAATGCAAAAACTAATACCATATTCCCACAGAGACGTTAGTGTCCTGAGTCTGGCTGACTGTTTGAGCCTTTGGTTTCTTTTGTTTTTGTTCTCTTTGGCCTTTGAAGAAGAGAAAGAACAGAGCCTTGAGTCTCATAAAAGTGAAGTCATAAACTCCACTCGGGTGGCAGCAGGGCATGGAGACTGCTTGGCTTCTGTCCCCTCCAAGCAGTAAAGTGTGTTCTATTAGAGACAGCAGCATGCTGGGGAGGCGTCCTCCATCACCCCTCACTGTATTAACTGAAGCACGGGCTCTCACAGAGCCTCTGCAGACCTCACCAATTCAGCTAGTCTAGCCTGGCAGCTTGCTCCAGGGCTCCTGTCTTTTCCTTTTGTCTTGTTGTATGAGACGTGAAGCTCTAACTGGCCTACAGAAGCAATCTGCCTCTGCATCATGCATCACCAAGCCAGGCCTGCCTCCCTCCCTTAAGCAATGGGATGACAAGCTTTTCTGAGGATTTTAGGTATCCCAGTTCTGATCCTCATGCACAGCCAACACTTTACCTCCTGGGCCATTTCCCCAGCCCAACCAGTGGAAATTTCATTTTTAACATTTGTGTGTGCTGTCTGTGAGTCTATGTCCAGTGTGTTGCAGGTGCCATGGAAGCCAGAAGAGCGTGTAGGGTCCCCTGGAGGTAGGGACTTGTGAGCTGCCTGGTATGGATGCTACGAGTGCAGGGCCTCTGGGAGAGAAGAAAGTGCACTTAACCACTGAGCCATCTCCCCAGCTCCAGGCGGGGACTTTCTAAGGGAGATATTTCTTCTACAGCATGTATTTGTGTTAATGCACTCTGTCCTCCCAGACATCATGCTGAAGTATCTCTAAGCTTTACAGATGAGACGGTGGAGGCTCCAGATTCACATAGTAGCCAGGTGCAGGCCTTGTTCAGAACCTGCGCTCTTGACGTATCTGGAGTTCACTTTTGGTACGGTGAAAATTCAGAACCATGCTAGTATGAGGAGGTGACCCCAGCCTTTGGGGCTAGGTGAGTGGCTGCTGGGTATGGAGCAGCCTCAGTTAGGAGCAATCCCCACATGAATGTCCATAATACCCCTCCGGGCTCAAGGCCACGCTGGAAGGGTGCATTGCTTTCTGATGTGAGTTCTTGTTCTTCGCATGACAACCAGTAGCCTACACGCTCAGAAGACAGAGCCCAACCAGCCTCATCTCCGTGAGAAAGCAGGTGCATGTACCTTTTGAAATCCCCTCAGAGATTACAGTTTGCAGTGGAGTTGTGAACTAGTTTGGGATGATGATGATGATGATGATGATGTGTGTGTGATTATTGCCTGCATGCATGTATTTGTGCCTGGTGCTGCGTGGGAGGCCAGAAAAGGGCATCAGTTACGAGCCACCATGTAAGTGCTGGAACAGAACCCGAATTCTCTGCAGCAGCAAGCACTCCCGACCACAGAGCCATCTCTCCAGCCCATGAACTAGTGTCTTAACTCATCTTTTGGGGAGGATGCCCCAAACCGCTATCTGCAGACCTTTCTGAGGGAAAGACCATGGCACTTTTCTGCCCAGTCCACCGGTGGAGGAAGACCCTAGCTGCAGTCCAGATGTCTTAAAAATGATCTGTCTGTCCCTGCATAAGCAACAATGTTCAAAGGCTGAGCTGTGGGGTGACTTTGTGCAAGATCAACAGTCCAGCCAAGAACACAAGGTGTCACGAGAGTTTAGAAAGGTGTCTTTCTCACTTTCCTGTGGAGCCCGATCTGGTCTCTAGTTCATGGTCATTTCGCCTTGGCCTCCCAAACCATGCAATCCAGGCTTGGGTGTTCTTTACCACTTAGTGAAATCAATTCAGAGGGTCTGACACTCACTTTGTAAACCTGCTTCCTGGTAACTCCTCTTACTCAGTCAGTAAACAAGAACCCGGCACTTTTCCTGAGAAGTCAACCACTGAAGCCCACAAGCTAAAGCAGAAAGCAGCAGCACAGGAAGCCTGTGCAGCCTCCTACCTCATTCTTCCTGTGGAGGCACGGTTTGGCACACACCACACCTAACTTCAGCTCCAGGGCCCCAAGAATGCTCTCCCCTGACATCGTAGCCAAGGGCACTTAGGAAGGCTGAACAGCCCGCTGCCCAAGTCCGGGAAATTACTCGGGATCCAGCTGAAGTTTGACTGTCAAGAGCAGTCCTGAAAACCTCTCCTAGGTCTTGGGCTAGAAACGTTAGCCCTTCAAATAGGCATGGGGAGCGGGCAAGTGACTTCCTGAAGTCACCCAGCTCAGGCTGACCTCTTCTGTTCCGATGGTCTCTCTTGGCTTAGCTAACAGTCACAGAATTCTTCTAACAGGTCCTGTTTGCAGGGGAGCCCCCTGAATGCCTCACCGAGACTAGTTTGTTGTCCAGGTTTGACACATAAAGCAGCTGGGTCCTGATGATAGATGGAGTAACTTTATTAAGACGTTTAATGTTATTTAGCCTTTTGGTTTGTTTTGAGACAGGGTCCAGAGCTCACTATGTAGACCAGACTGACCTTGAACTTACAGGGATCTACCTGCCTCTGCCTCTTGAGTGGTCGAGGTATTTTTAGATAGGATCTCACCATGTATGCAAGCTGATCTTGAACCATTCTCTTTCCTCAGTTTCCCAGATGCTCAGAATACAGATATGTAACCCATACCCCGTCCCTTTGAAACTCTAATGCAAAGAAGTCAGGACCAAGAGGGGTGCACCCACCCACAGAGATAGTGGGGCTGATCTATTGGGAGCTCACCAAGGCCAGCTGGAGTGTGACTGAAAAAGCAGGGGATAAA
>NW_004949104.1:12834307-12849212 GCF_000317375.1 Microtus ochrogaster
CCACAGAGAAACCCTGTCTCGAAAAAAGAAAGAAAAGGGAGAGTGGGACTCTAAAGGTGGATGCCCTAGCTTTATTATTAGCATGTGTGATGTGCAGACCGGGGAGGGTGGCATGGCATAGCACGACGTGTGTGGAGGTCAGGGGACAACTTTATGGAGGGTTCTCTCCAGTTTTACGTTGTTCCGGGGATTGAATCCAAGTTGCCATGCTTTGCCGCAAGTGCCTGTGCCCTGTGAGCTACCGCACAGGCCCTCTGCCCGCAACAATTCTGAGAGCTATTTCTTGTGCTTCAGTGTAAATTTGGTGCTAGGAATGCTGGGTGAAATTTCTGCAGTGCGGGAAGGTGCCAGGGAAGTTTCTGTAGATCTGGTAGGAAAAGGGGGAGGGTGTTTTTGTTGTTTTTATTGTTACTTACTGGTTGGATTTTGTTTGTTTTTTTGTAGCCCTGGCTGTCCTAGAACTAGCTCTGTAGACCAGGCTAGCCTCAAACTCACCGAGATCCACCTGCTTCTGCCTCCTAAGTACTGGGATTAAAAGTGTGCATCACCACGCCCAGCTGGCAGACGTGAATCTTAAAGTAAAGAAAGGTTTGTTACTTCCATCTGAATCAGCACAGTAAGGTCATCTTAATGCTCTGGGCAGGTCAAAGTTTCGAGGTCTGAGAGCCAGAGTCCCCTTTTCCTAACCGGGTCTGATAGCAGTTTGCCACAGTTCAGGACTGCTTCCCTCTGCCCACATGTCCAGACCCACCACCGGATCAAGGGACAAGACACAGGGGAGGCTCTCAGGCCACTGCCTGACTTCTGACAAGAAACAAGCAAAAGAAATCCCAAAGCCTCCGCAGCAAGGCACAGTTAAGCAGAAGCTCTTAGGCCTGAGTTGTAGGGGAGTGGGGCTCTGAAACTCAGTGGGGTAATGGCTGATTTTCCAGCTGAAGAATCAGAGAGGACGAACTCCAGGCCGTCCCTCACAGGGTGGCTACTTTGCTGAGGAGAGAGGTCGGAATGCTGGGGAAGGTTTAAATGCACAGCAAGCAGGTCCTCTCTACTCATGTCTGCCATGCAGGGACGGCAGTCTGGGCTTCCTACTGTCAACCGCACATGGGGCAGGGACTAAAGTGCTGAAAAGTTACTATGATAGCATTATCCCCAGGCAACAGCCTGCTCCCAGACCCCTCCTCAGGGAAAGGTTGTCCTGAGCACAAGGACAAGGAAGGCACAGAGAGGCAAAACCTACACGCTACTATCACTGGAGCATTCATTCAATTCATTAGTTCAACAAACATTTATTAAGCGCCTATGTGTGCCAGGTCCTAGGGACCCAGAGCTGTATGGTGCTTAGGTCCTGCCCTCAAGCAGCTCACAGTCGAGGGGCAGACAGTAAACACACAAGTGACAATGTGCCATGAAGTGTTGAGGAGAAAGTGTGACAAAGTGCTGGAGCACAAAAGGGTGACTGACGAACACTTCCTGGGCAAGGGTCAGGGAGCGCTTCACACACCAGTACGTAAGCTCAGTGCCATGGCAGTGCCTTGCACTTCGGTGCCACATCACCGAAACCTTGAAGGCTGGTCCACAAAGGACCGGTGGACTGGAAGCAAAGCCTCTTTTGCTTCCTCAGAACAACCACAACATCCCTGTCTGCCAGCACCTGCTGTGACTAAGGGAGCTGTTCCCTAATTCCAGGGACCAGTGAAGGAACAGCTACCCAAAGTTGGGCCAACTCCCAGGAGCCTCAACATGGGTTAGGGACAGAGAACGCCACTGCTTGGATCACCCCACACTGGGCCTCTATTCTCAATATTTCTGAGCCAGTCTGAGACTGCATCTTAACACTGTGAAGAGGCCCTTAACTCCTGTCTTCCTTCTCAGGTGCAGCGAGCACCAGCCAACCCTCAGGTGCCAAACACAGCCTTGCTGGCTGCTGGCCCAACAGGCCACAGCAGGAGGCCCTACCCTCACGACATTCACAGCCTCCGCACCAGCTCGATGAGCTGCTGAATGTTTTGGTTTTGGTTGGACAAGCCATTCCTGATGTTTTCTAGCAGGCATCTCTTCAATTCAAAGATGGCCTCACTGTAGCCCAGGCTCACAGTGGCCATCGGGGGTGCTCCATGCCACAGGGCTGGGATGTGCCAGACATGCTGCCTCTCGGCCAGGCCTGCCAGTGTCCGGAAGCTGCTACCCTGCTTCTCCATGTGGGTAGCAGCCCTGCCCAGGTCGCTGGGCGGATCCAGGAGCTGCCTCCTGTCTCTCGGCTTGGGGCTGGGGACAGAGAGGTCATGAAGGTTCTGGTAGACAAACTGATAGTTGGGCATGTGCCCTGTTTTCTCTAGCCTTAGAAAAGCATGAAGAATAGCTGGTGGAATGTCCTTCATTTCAGCTAAACTGACCACAGTGACATTGCTTAGCCCCATTAGCAGCGTGGCCAAGGAAGCCTCCAGTTCGAACCTGTCTCCAGCAGAGGGCAAGGCCCCACTGATCAAACCCCCAGAGTCTATGACCAGGATCTGGTCACAGCCCAAGTCCTGGCTGAAGCCCTCAGCTACAGGGAGGAGCTGCATGAAGGATCCCCGGGGACTGCAACTCCTCCCTGTGGCAAACCGCAAGCCAAACATGGTGTTAAGGAGTGTAGATTTCCCTGTGCCTGGCGCCCCCAGTGCAGAGAGAACCACTAGTCGAGATCTCCTGTCTAGGCGGACATGCAGCTCCTTGAGAAGACCAGTGACCCAGCGAACAGGGATGCTCAGGGTGGCCCCATCGACCAGCTCCAGCGGCAGCCCACCCAGCAGCAGTTCCACAGCCAGGCCTGGGAAGTGGGCAAAGCGCCTCTGGCCGGCAGGCAGCTTCCCTGCCTCCACCAGGCAGCTCTCGGCCTCATAGAACTGCCCCATCTCCCGCAGGAAGTGCTCCACTCCCAAGGGCTCAGGCCAGAAGGGCTCATTCAAGTCTGAGGCCCCACCAAGTTTTGGTCTCAGGGTGAGAAGCGTCTCTGGAGGCTGTCTTGGCCGTGGCGAGCCCAGTCGAGCTAACCCCCACTCCATCCACCTCAGGAAGTACTGCCTCTCGCCCAGGGAGGGGCTGCTTATCCCCAGAATGAACTCCTGTACCCCTGAGGTGGGCTCCTGGCCATTCTGCTGCACGCGGAGCTCCAGGACCCGCCGTCTCAGCTCAGCCCGGTGCTTCTCTGGGGGTTCCGAGACCCACTGGAGCTGGCAGAACTCCCTTTCGACTTGGGCTGCCTTCCTTGCAGGGTCTCCCTGCAGCCTCAGCTCGTCTCTCTTGTAGGCATCCACATCCTTGATCTTCCTGATAATCTTCTCCATCCGCTCCTTCGCCTTCTGACACTCCTCAAAGTCCTCATCAATTCTGAGGCCTAACTTCCGTGCCGCGTGTGCCATGTCCTCCACAGACAGCCTCCTGCAGGGAGAGCGTGCCACACTGCATATAATCGCTCGGATCCGCCTCACAAAGCTCTCGTTGTCGGTGCTGCTGACCTTCACGAGGACATGAGAGTGGTCTATCTTCAACACGGGGATCAGCCTGTTGAGGAAGCGTAGGTTTGTGTTCCGTTTCCCTCGGTAGGGACTCAGAATGAAGTAGTACTTTGTGGTTGACTCCTTCATGGGGTACAGCAGTTTGTACTCCTTCTTACTGATGTTGTCAGTCAGAATAAACACAGCAGAGGAGACTTCTGTCAAGAGCTTGAACTGTAGCCAGTGAGACCCAATGTCACCTCTCAAGTTCAAAAAGGCCATAGGCTCTGGGAAAACATCCAGGTCCTCCTTACCACTGGGGAAAAACCAGGAGATTTCTACCAACCCATCCGCAATCTCTCGAGAATTGGTGCCTAAATTGAGGTCCCGATGCCAGAAGCAGTCCCACTGCCGGCGAGCCGGGCTGAGGATGGCATTGAGCAGCTGGGACTTGGAGTTGCTGCTGACATCCATGCGCACGAAGGCAAAGGTGGGCACC
Source organism: Microtus ochrogaster (assembly GCF_000317375.1). Taxonomy (NCBI): domain Eukaryota; kingdom Metazoa; phylum Chordata; class Mammalia; order Rodentia; family Cricetidae; genus Microtus; species Microtus ochrogaster. The sequence continues at coordinate 12,838,283 of NW_004949104.1, forward strand.
CTGGACAGGACCACGCTATCTTCTCGAAAACTCCCAAGGCCCCGTGGGGGCTGGAAACAGCACGTCCGCACAACGCCCCGCAGGGCCCAGAGAAGAAAAGTGTGGTAGTGGTTTTCTGAATCAGGCAATACAAGAGGGAGTGCGAACTGGCAGAGGGACATCTTGAGTAGGACCTCCTGCTGCAGAAAGGTGTCTGAAGACAGCAGGAGGGCACAGAGAAGGTCCAGGGGGTTCACAGGTGTGTCGGGCATGGGCAGCTCAGAGAAGGAGTAGATGTCATCTGCAGCCATGTCCTCAGCCGGGTCCCAGTAGATCATCTCCTCCTCCATCTGGCTCTCTTTCTCTGCAGGCCAGGCATCTGGAGGCATATCCAGCACCATAGTGGTGTTCCTGGCTTCAGAATTAAGGGCCTGCAGCTTCCTGAGGAAATGCCAGGGAAGGTCCTTGGGAACCTGAGGAGCCCAGTTCTTCATGCTGTCAAAACTGATCTGCAGGGAGTCCTGGAGGGTGAGCTTCTGTGCCTGGTATGTCTCCAGTCCCAACAAGGACAGCATTTCCTGAAGCCTGCTTCTCTCCACTGAAGGGAAAAGAAATAAAAATGTTTAGCCTTCATTTTCAAGTCAGGGCCAAGGTAGAGCTGGAGAAAAGCCTAGCAGGAAGGAGTTGGAGAGGACATTCCTCAGAACAGGATGCAGGCCCAAGGGGCCCAGGATTTGCTGGGTTGACCTAAGACTGGAGTAGAAAGTAAAACCCTCTATCAACTGTGCCATCTAACTAAAACATGTAAGGCACTAACTGCAGGAGGGAAGATGGGCTGGCAAGATGACTCCGTGGTCAGAAGCACATACTGCTCTTCCAGAGTTCATGTCTCAGGACCCTTCTCAGGTAGCTCACCCTACTCGTGACTCCAACTCCAGAGATCCTGCAGCCTCTGCGGGCACCGACATCCACATCCATACACCCAGACTCATAACTAAAACGAATCTACAGCCAGGCATGGTAATTCATGCCTTTAATTCCAGTACCAGGGAAGCAGAGGCAGGTACATCTCCTACAAATTCCAGGCTAGCCTGGTCTTCACAGAGCATTCCAGGCCAGCCATGGTCACACAGAAAGACCCTATCTTAAAGAAAAGAAAAGAAAAGAAAAGAAAAGAAAAGAAAAGAAAAGAAAAGAAAAGAAAAGAAAAGAAAGAGAAAAGAAAAGAGAAAAGAAAAGAGAAAAAAATAAAGAAACAGAAAGAGAGGATAAAGAAGGAGGGAGGGGGGAAGGGAGGGAGGAGGGAGGGAGGGAGGAAGGGAGGGAGGAAAGCCAAGAAACTGAAGAGTTACATTTAAGACTCGAGAGGTCATATTAATGCAGTGACTCTTGGTTTTTCTAGGTGTCTGCAACATTTAACTCTGAGCTCAAACCTAAGTAGCTAGAATGAGCAGACATGTTACTTAGGTGCTGAGCTCCACTTCTCAGTCCTCAGACTACAAGGGTATCTACCCCATGCTCAAGCCCAGTCAGGAATCTGGGGGCATGGTGAAACACGCCTGGAACTCCAGAAGCTCAAACAGTAGGACTGATGCAAATTCAAGACCAGCATGGTATACACAGCAAAAGCCTGCCTCAAGACCTGGAGGAAAAAATGTCACCAGGAAATTCCCATGACAGCACAACCTCTAATCACATTCTGGGTTGTTTAATAAATGCTTTCTTGTTTTTTTTTTGTTTGTTTAATCTTTGTTAATAAACTAGAGACTGTTAAAAGGAAAACAGCAAACCATTGCTCAGCACCCTTTTGCAAACTCAAGACCAGTAATGCCGAGTTCTGGTTTGTGTTATGATTTTGGATTTTTGTGGTGCTGAAGATGGGAGCCTTCTGCACGCCATGCAAATGCTCTACCATGAAGTTACAGCTCCAACTTTATTCACATATCAAGATATATAAACATATATATAGATTTAAATTCTTATTCTTGTTTTATTTTTGTTTTCAAACAGGTTGTTCTATGTAGTCCTAGCTCTCCTGGATCTCACTACATAGCCCTAACTAACCTTAATCTATGCAAACCAGGATGGTCTCACAATTATACATCCACCTGAGCACTGGGATTAGACGTACACAGCACCACACCCAATGAGCATTGATATTCTAAGACAGTCTCATTATGTAACTCACGCTTGCTGTGGGATAAAGCTTTTGTACATTGTAAAGATTTGTCACTAATATTGGTTTAATAAAACACTGATTGGCCAGTAGCCAGGCAGGAAGTATAGGTGGGGAAACCAGACTAAGAGAATTCTGGGAAGAGAAAAGGCAGAGATGCAGTCACCACCCAGACGCAGAGGAAGCAAGATGAGAATGCTTTACTGAGAAAAGGTACTGAGCCACAAGGCTAAACATAGGTAAGAGTTACGGGTTAATTTTTTATTTTTTATTTATTTATTTTTGGTTTTTCAAGACAGGGTTTATCTATAGATTTGGAGCCTGTCCTGGAACTAGCTCTTGTAGACCAGGCTGCTCTCAAACTCATAGAGATCTGCCTGCCTCTGCCTCCCGAGTGCTAGGATCAAAGGTGTGCGCCACCACTTCCTGGTTAGAATTATGGGTAAAGTTGTAAGAGCTAATTAATGGTAAGCCTGAGCTAATAGGTCAAACAGTTTATAATTAATATAGGCCTATGTGTTGTTTCTTTGGGACTCAATGGCTGCAGGACTGGGCAGGACATAAACTCCATCTACACATTCTAGCCTCAAAACTGTTAGGAGTGTATGTGTAAACTATCACTCCCTGTATAATTACTTGGGTTTTGGTGACTGTGAAGGATATTTTGGTTGTCAACTTGATTACATCTGAAATTTAACTAAAATCAAAAAATAGAGGGCACACCTGAAAGAATTTTTGCTTAATTTTAAATGGGAAGATCTACTTCTAATCTGGATCTTTGAGTTGAGGTGGTAAGACACACCTTTAATCCAGATCTCTTGTGGTGGGAAGACCCACCTCCAATCTGTACCAAACCTTCTGCTGGAAGCCTATATAGACACAAAAGGAGGAAGTTATTGCTGTTTGTCTGCTTGTTCTCACCCTACTAGCACGTCCATTTCTTCACTTGCATTAGGATTACTCCTTTGGGATTCTGGCATATACTGAAGACAAACTCGGACATCCAGCCTTATGGATTGACCAACTACTGGTCAATCTTTGGACCTTCTGTTCATAGGCAGCCACTGTTGGACTAGCTGGAACACAGCCTACAAGCCATTCTAATAAATCCCCTTTCTTTATATAAAGCTTCATTCTGTAAGTTCCGTTACTCTATAGACAATAAGACATCTGGTGTGGACTGACGCCTGGCAGACACTGAATGTCACCCTGTATAATGCAAACTTTATAAGTTAATGATCATAAAATTCTAACTGTATCCAGATCTTGGCCTGGCAGCTTACCAATGTTCATACCCAATGTAAGTGGTTCACTTCTTATTTATTTATATATGTATGTATGTATTTATTTATTTATTTATTTATTTATTTATTTTGCAGTACTGAAATGGAACCAACATGCTAGGCAGTATTTCACCATTGAGCTACATTTCTAGCTCTTTTTCTCATTCTTTAACAATGAAGGTGGGGAGGAGGGGATGGTGTCCCAGTCTTGTCTCAAACCTGTGAATAGATTCAATCTTTCTGCATCTACCTTGGGACTACAGGCATATAACACCATAAGTGTCCAATAACATTGGTTTTAGGGCTCAGGCTTCTAAACTTACTTGTACAGGTGAGCTATGGCACATGTCTAGAGGTGAGAGAAAAACCTGTAAGAGTCCTGGGGAGCCAACTCTGGTCATCAGGCTCGGTAGCCAGCTCTTTTACCTTTGAGCCATCTTGCCAGCTCAGGGCTCCGAGTTCTACAGCAATATGGCTGAAGGATCACTTGAGAAGTTACGGGGGGAGGGAGTGGATGCTGTAAATTTGTTTTAAAAACAGAACAACTAGCCTGGTAATATGGTTCAGCAGATAAACCACTTACCTCCAAACCTTTTGACCTGAGTTTGATCCCTGGTATCCACATGGCAGAAGGAGAAAACAGATCCTCAAATTTTAATTTTAAAAAAATCTATTTTTCTTTTATGTATATGTGTATTTTAACTGTGTATTATGTGCATGCAGTACCCAAAGAGGCCAGAAGAGGGCATCAGATCCTTCTGAAACTGGAGTAACAGAGAGCTATTAGCCACCAAGTTGGTGCTATGAACCAAACCCAGGTCCTCTGCAAGAGCAACAAGTAGTGCTCTTAACCACTGAGTCATCTCTCCAGCCCAAAATAAATATAATTATAAAAATAAATAAAAACAGAAAAACTACCAGGAATACTTTGCTTTGGCAGAAAATCTACGTAACTATTACTCAGGTTTCCCTGTTATGCCCAAATGAAGCCAGGCACACACAACAACCATTGTTGCTTAAACAGCATGATCATCAAAGCAACTTGGGAAAATCACAAAAAAATAAAATTATTCTACATATGTACCCATACCCTTAGGAGACCATTCAGCAACTCTGGGCACAAGTTTGCAATATGCAAATGAAGCTATTGCTAGAGTTCCTAAGTTTTGATAACTGAACATTAGAATCACTTCAGGAACTTGCTAAAAATAAGATACATGAGGAAGCCTCTACTCACAAAGACAGTAACTCACGGTGACAGTATTGGAAGGAACAACTGGTTACTCCATAGTAAGTTCCCAGTGGTTTGGTTTTTAGCAACATTACTAATAGTTCATAAAGGGGTGATAGACAAGAAGGGTCTACAGTCAAATACCCAAGTTGATGTGATACAGACAAGCTTAGGAACTAGCCACCTATAGGGTGCTCTCCTCCAGTAGAATGGAAAGCTGGAAAAAAAGGAGAAAATGCAGACCTGTCGGGAAGTCGCTATCCTGAGCCTCGTTTGCACCATCTGTGAGAAAAGCAAAGGGAAATAAAGGGGTTAATCTAATAACTTGAAATTAATGTCAAATAGACTGTCAAAGTAAATTAAGGGAAACAAATCCAAACCCTCTTTTTTAAAAACCAAAGCTGCAATCCCTAGAAATATAGCCACACAAACCATCACGTCCTGGCTGTTTTTCACTTGCACCCACACCCTCACCTTCCCAACCCAGTCTGTCCTCAGTCCCACAGTTTCTACCTCCATAATGGAACCCGCAGTCATCTCCTTCCATTTCTCTCCATTCCAGATCTAGAAAGAAAGGGTACAGACGTTCACTTCATTAGCAGTTAGAGCCTTTCTACCAAGAAGTCTGCAGCAACTCTGCCGACTGTTGGGACTACAGGGAGCATTCCTCAAATACTCAGGAGCAGAAGTATCTCCAGGTTAGACTCTGGAATAAGCCAAGCTTAAACAGAAACAAAGACTGGAAATAAAGCTACAGCTCTAATATGTTTTTTTTTTAAATCAACCTTATGATCTCCCCGTAATTAATAGGTAAACCTTTTTGGTTTTTGTGTTTTTGAGGGTTTCTCTGCATAGTAATAGCTGTTCTGTAGACCAGGCTGGCCTCAAACTCACAGAGATCTACCTGCCTCTGCCTCCAAATTTCTGGGATAAATCTAACATTTTAAACTGTCTCTTTTGATAATTTTTCTGGAAAAAGAGAGAAATAAAGGGGGGTGGCTATTGGAAGCAGGATGATTTGAATAAAAACACAAAAGGACTCAAGAATCAAATCACAATGTCCAGAAATTAAAAACATACTTACTCAAAGTGAAAATAAGAGTCTAGAAAAATAATTTTTCCCAAAGAATTCAAAATGTAGTGTGAAGAGAAAAAATAACTAGAGAAGAAAATAATAGCCAAGTTCAGGGGTTGGAGAGACAGCTCCAAGGTTAAAAGCACTTGATGCTCTTGCAGAGAGGGCCAAGGTTCAGTTCCTACAAGGTGGTTCATAACTGCCTGTGACCCCAGTTCAGGGAAACAATACCCTCCTTTGGCCTTCTATGGGCACTGCACACACATAGTGTACATAAATGCAGGCAAAATAAACATATTTTTTTGGTTTTGGGGGTTTTGGGGGTTTGTTGTTGTTGTTGCTGCTTTGAGACAGGGTCTCTATGTAGCTCTGGATGTCCTGGAACTTGCCATGAGGTGAAGCTGGCCTCAAACTCACAGAGCTCCGTTTGCTTCTGGCTCCGGAGTACGGATTACAGCTGTAGAGTACTATGTAAGACTGATAGTTTTTTAAGAGGCTGGCCTGATGGCACATGTCTGTAATCCTAGGCTGCCCCTCGGGAAAGCAGCAAGTTAAAGAAGTAATTGGATTACACTAAGTTTCAGACCAATATTTGCAATTTAACAATTTAACAAACTATGTTTTAATAAAACAAAAAGGCGAGAAGGGGGTATAACTGTGACTCAGGGGTAAGCCTGACATAGCAGGTCTGAGGAGCACAAGGGCAGAGCATGGCCCAGCCTCTACCACGGAACTCACACCCTGTAAGCCCAGGTGGAGGAACTGAAAGTGGGGCGCTGTGAGCCACAAGCATGATACAGTAACAGAACAGCTAGCAGACCACTGGACAGAATCATGGGAGTGTATTCCAATGAGAAACCCGATCTGCAGAGCTTTGGGAGCACCCGTCTTTTGACGGAATTTGTCAATTCTGTAAACATCTTGTGAAACCATAGCCTTCCTCCTTTCCATAGTGGGACTCATCCCGAAACATCCCAGTAGTGTATAAATCATTCCTTAGACATGACTTTTCCTGTACTGGCAATTGGATAGGGAGGGCCCTGGTGTGAAAGCATTCACTCAACCAAACCTCATTGACTGCACTTCTGACAAGGAAGGGACCTCTGCTCTGGACCACATGGGAACCTCAACGGAACAGGCATTGAGCAGGGGGGATAGCACATCTACCTTTACTGATAGGTCTGGGCGGCCCTAAAATCTCCGACAGCCAACTCAGGAGAGTATAACCTACTGGTCTTTGCTCTACCCTAACAAGCTATTAATATTCTATACTTACTTCCACCTCGATTTCACTGACACAAGATCTTAGTCTAGAAAATTAACTGTTTGTGCCTTTACCCCTAGAAATACTGGAAAAAAAGCTTAGATTGTTAAACCAGCCCCAGAGGAAGGAATTCATTCTCATCTGGGTGGCAGAGGATACAGCACCCCACAGCACCCTGTTGGCCCCCCGGGGGGGGGCAAGCACCATCTACTTTCCTTCTGCAGCTTATGCTGGTTGCCATGGTTACCACAATACTGTGTTCCCTGCCACCACTGAAACAGAAGTGCTCAAAAAGTGCAACAGCACTGCGTCGTTTTTCTCTACAATTATGAATCACAGACTTCTGGCCTAACCAGTTAGTACACAAACCCCCTTTTTCCCATTTTAGGGTTCTGTACTGACTTAATCCTCTCGGTATCTATAGGGGAGGTATCTACAGCCACGCCCCCTCTGAGACGGTAGTAAGACAACTGGTGCCTACTTCATTCATCTTGCTAGCCCTAAGAGATGCATACTTAGCACACTATTATTTACCAGAGAATTGTTAACTATGTTTGTGTGATATATAAACTGGAAATGGTTGGGATTGGGAGGAATATTGAGAAGAAACATTGAAAGGGAACAGCAAGAAACATCAAGGGGAACATTGAAAGGGCACTGGAGAAAGCACTGGAGGGAGCACAGGAAAAATAAACAGAACACATGTGAATTAATTTATTTATCCTCAGGCCTTTTTAGTCAGTTTTCACCTGCTATAGCTTTCTTTCTAAATCCTGAGAAGTTTAGGGGGGCTGCCCCCCCCAACATAAGCCTCGACAGTGGAGTATTAAAGCATTCTCACTGAAACAAAGTGATCCTTCTCTCTCTCCCGATTATTACAGTACCTAACACATGCTTGCTAATTTTCCATCAAGACATAGGCTATTTGTTACCAAGCAGTACTTTTGAAATTGCCATCTTATCTGTAAAATGCAATAACAGCCTATAAATGCCTAGCAACAGACACTAGAATATTATGTTCTTCATGACAGTAAATAAACATCTACCATGTGACACCTCAAGGTTGTTAATGCTAGTTAGAATAAAGCTCATAGGTGGTCCCACACCATACACAACAAATTAACTTAAAATGGATAAACAATATAACTGTAAGAATTAAAAATCATGAAACTCAAAGCCAGGTGGTGGTGGCACTAGCCTTTAATCCCAGCACTCAGAAGCAGAGGCAGGTGGATCACTGAGTTCAAGGCCAGTCTGGTAGACAGAGCAAATTCTGGGATATTAGAACTACACAGAGAAACCCTGTCTTGAACACTACCCCACCCCTGGAAATCATGAAACTCTTAGAAGACATGTGAGTAAATCTTTGTAACCTTGGATTTCATGCTGGATTCTTAGATGTGATACTAAAGAGGCAGTTGACAAAAGCAAAAGATAAGTAAAAGCATTGTGCGTCAAAGAAAAATATCGAGAAAGTGAAAACAGACAGGCATTGTGGCTACACCTTTAGTTCCAGTACTCAGAAGCAAAAGCAGACAGATCTCTGTGAGTCTGAGGCCAGTCTGGTCTACAAAGTAAGTTCCAAACCAGTCAGAGCTAATTAGTGAGAACCTGTCTTTAAAAAAAAAAAAAAAAAGAAAGCCTGGTGTTGGTGGTGCACACCTTTAATCCCAGCACTCGGAAGGCAAAGGCAGACAAATCTCTGTGAGTTCAAGGCTAGCCTGGTATACAGAGTGAGTTCCAGGATGGCCAGAGCTACACAGAGAAACTCTGTCTTGAAAAAAGTAAAAGCAGAGCTGGGAATGTACTCAACGGCACAGTACTATATATTTTGAGGCCCTGGGTTTGAATCCTAGCAGCAAAAACAACAACAACAACAAAACACACAACACACAGACATACACACAGTGGGAGGTAAACACAATGGGACAAAATATTTACATATTATGTACCTGTGTCTCCAGTAAAGGTCTAGTACTTGCACAACTTATAGCTTTATAAGAAAAGAAACAATAACGCCAATGAAGTATGCAGAGACTTGAACATCTTAAGATGAAATCTCTTCTACAGAGAGAAACAAAGCCTTGAGTTTGTTTGCGAGGTCCAGAGTAACCCAGCCCAGGAAGAGTGCAGACTCCAGAATCCCAACAGACAGAAGAAACCCAGCTATTTCAGAATGGTCCAGTCTGGTTTACCTGCGATTGCCACGGATGTTTGGCTGTCTGAAGCTTTTACTTCTGGGGTCACTTCTCCCAGATCTGAATGCCTGAAAATTTTTCAGAAGAAAATTATCAATAAAATAATACACTACCACTTTCACCTAATCAAATCTGCTGCATATAAATACCTTTTGGGGAGCTTTTAAGAACTCTAACTCATGCCGGGCGGTGGTGGCACACGCCTTTAATCCCAGCACTCGGGAGGCAGAGGCAGGCGGATATCTGTGAGTTCGAGACCAGCCTGGTCTACAAGAGCTAGTTCCAGGACAGGCTCCAAAGCCACAGAGAGACCCTGTCTCAAAAAACCAAAAAAAAAAAAAAAAACCTCTAACTCAGGCTGTTGAAATGACTCAGTGGTGAAGAACACACACTACTCTTCTGCAGGACCTGAATTTAGTTCCCAGCACCCACACATACACATATAAGAATAAAATCTTTTAAAACTATAAATTCTGGGTCCATCGCAGATCCACGAAATAAGACCCTCTGGGAGGTGGTCCTGGGTATCTCTGCTTTTTAAGTATTCTCTATGACTCCAACGTACTGTCTAACGGAGACACACTAGCCTGCAAATACCACCAGAGCTTCTGGCCACTCAGAAAGACTCAAAAACATACATACCCTTTGACCAGTAATTCCACTTCTATCCTAAGGGAAAAATAAAGACTTGGTTACAAAGATGTTCATGTGAGCTCCCCATTCTATAGCAAAAGCTATCAAAGCCCAGCGACAGAATCACAGTCCTGTTCTGCAATCAGCACACAGAGGCTATGGGCTTCTTTTTGTGAGTAGAGCAACTTTAGGCGAACTATTATGGAAGAACACTGAAGGCATGCTGGTTAGTAGGGAATGAGTTACAGGACTATATAATATAAAGATGATGAAATTATGGACGTTTAGAGAGAGATCTAGAAATGTTCACCCCAAATGTCTATAGTGTAGAGCTGTGTGGTAGCACACCTGGAACCCGGCACTCAGGTGCCGAGGAGGAGTATCTCAGTTTCAAGGCCAGCCTGGTTAACACAGCAAGACCCTGTCTCAAACAAACAAACAAACAAACAAACAGTGTAGGCAGGAAAGGGTGATCATTTCTGTTTGTTTTCATTTTGTGCATGTGTGTGGCTGAGGTACAAATCCAGGGCCACCCACATGTTAAATGCTCCACCACTAATCTATAACCCCCAACCCAATGCTACAGAAGCTGAGGTAGGACAATTGCAAGTTCCAAGCCTAAACAAGGCTACAAAGATGGACCCTGTATTCAAAAAATCATTTTAGGTGTGTCATAGAAACAGCAAAAATGAGCCAGAGACGGTTAGGCAGGCAAAAAGGCTTGCTGACAAACCTGACACCCGAGTTCCACCCTAATAACCCACGAAAGCAGCTAGATGCAGCAGCACCCCTAGACCCCAGAATTCCTCTGGCAAGAGATGAGACTGAAGGCAGAGATGGGAGAACAGGCCAGCCAGTCTATGGTAACCAAAAGGACAGCAACAGCAGAGGAGAGACCCCCATCTCAAAAGCAAGATGGAAGAAGAAAGCAGACTCCTGAAAAGCTGTACTCTGACTTCCACATGTGCACATGAGAGTGCCTTACATACATATACACACCATACATAGCACACATGAGAGTGCCTTATATACATACACACACATACATAACACACATGAGAGTGCCTTACATACATATACACACATACATA
>NW_004949104.1:12850093-12853834 GCF_000317375.1 Microtus ochrogaster
CTGGTCTACAGAACGAATTTCAGGACAGTCAGGGCTACACAGAGAAACCTAGAAGAAGAAAACAACAACAAAAGAGAGAGAGAGGAGAGAGAGAGAGAGGGAGGGAGAGAGAGAGAGAGAGAGAGAGAGAGAGAGAGAGAGAGAGAGAGAAGAAAAGTGGGAACAAGCAAACTTGAGGGTAAAGGTTCTGACTGAAGATGAACACATGAATACTGGGCATCCATATTCAGATGTGTGCACACACCTATGTCCATGCGTGTCTGTTGTACCTGTGTGTTTCCTGTCTCTGTGTCAGACAGAGCGGAGCTATGAGCATGTCATTCTTTACTGTCACTTCTCACACGAGAACTCAGGACTTCTTGGAGATGCTGGCTAACACCTTGACTGAGGGAGAGAAGAGGACCCAATCATTTAGATGTGGATGAACAGAAACTCTACAAAGTCTTAGGGATGTCTCTCAATTTATGCACCTGCTCAAGTGGTATGGGAAGTCCTGTATGTGTGTTGCTTTTATTGGTTAATAAAGAAGCTGCTTTCGGCCAATGGCTTAACAGAATACAGCCAGGCTGGGAGAGATATACAGAGAGAGAGAGAGAGAGAGCTTTTATTGGTTAATAAAGAAGCTGCTTTCGGCCAATGGCTTAACAGAATACAGCCAGGCTGGGAGAGATATACAGAGAGAGAGAGAGAGAGAGAGAGAGACAGAGACAGAGACAGAGACAGAGACAGAGAGAATAGCCGGAGTCAAGTGAGAAGCCATGTAGCTGCCGCTGGAGACAGACACCTCCTCTGGAGCCCTCCAAAACTTTGTCAGTAGGCCACGACTGTATGTTGATACACAGATGAATAGAAATGGGTTAATTTAAGATATGAGTTAGCCAGAAGTACGCTTAAGCTATTGGCCAACCAGTATTTCAAATAATATGGTTTCTGCGTGATTATTTCGAGTCTGGGCAGCCAGGAACAAACAAACAGCCTCCAACTACACTCAAGGGATTCCCACTTACCAAAACTGGAATAACATGACCAGGAAAAGAATAAAATATAATCAGTAAAATGACAGAGCTGGAGAGATGGCTCAGTGATTAGGAGCACACATTGCTCTTGTAGAGGACCTGGGTTCTATTCCCAGCACCCATATGGTGGCTCCCAACCATCTACAGCGCCAGTTTCAGGGGTCCTCTTCTAACACCAAGCAGGCATATGGTGCACATGATACACATATGCAGGAAAAACATTCATATGTATAAATAAATCTAAAAAAAGAAAAAAAACCGAAAACCAATTCAAGGGGGGGGGGGGGGGGGGGGCGTGCCTTTAATCCCAGCATGTAGAAGGCAGAGGCAAGGAGATCTTTGTGAGTTCACCTACGGCTTCATAGTGAGATCCTGTCTCAGAACAAATAAACAAGAGAAACAAAACAAAATCCTGAAAAGCAAATAAATTTGTCCATATAGGTAATAAACAGCTCAAGCACTCTTGCTCACAGAATAATAAAAGTGGAAACATTTCAACATTAACTGTGCCATCAAGCCCAGAAGTAATGGCGCACACCTTAAATCCTAGTACTTGAGAGGCAAAGATAAAGGCAGGTGGATCTCTGAGTTTGAGGCCACCCCAGTTTACAGAATAAGTTCTGGGATAGCCAGGACTATACAGAGAAACCCTGTCTCCAAACAAACAAACAAAGAACAGTACCACCCTTCAACTGTTGAAATCAGAGTAGTGTCAAGCAAAAGTGAAGGGCCAGCAGGGCTAATGGGGGACAAGCTGTCTGCTCAGTCCTAGAGTGTCCCTAAGAGGTGCAGGGAGAAAACAACAACGGTGATTACCACAGAGTCAAGTGATACTTCCTGAGTTGATCCCAACTAATCTTAACAATGAAGTCAGGCCTTAGTATGGACCCACTGTGGCCTCTAAGTGTTCTGTCCAAGAAGGCAAAACCCAGGCCATAACAAACTGAAAACAAATGGCATTATACCAGAGGGTGAGAGATAAAGTATGACATGTATGTCATAAGACAAAGGAATCATTCCAGAAAACCAAACACAACAGCTGATCCTAGATTATATCCTGAAGAAGAAATTTGGGGGCAAAATAAAAATGAAATATGGGTCCAATCAATGTTAACTATGCTGTGGTTATATAACAGAATATCTTATTTCTTAGGAAACAGAGATGGAAGGGCTTAAGGGGAAAAGTACCAGGAAGAAAGCAACTGACTCTCAGGCTGAATGTACTTGGTACCTCAAAGTTCATTATGCCCAAAGCCTAAAACCAACGTGATGGTATTTGGAGTGGGGTTTTGGAAGGTGATTAGAAAAGCTCTCAAGAATGGGATTATTAAGTAACAAAAGAGGCCCTCAAAAAAAAGAAAGAAAGAAAGAAAGAAAGGAAGGAAGGAAGGAAGGAAGGAAGGAAGGAAGGAAGGAAGGAAGGCATGGCATGTGCAAGGCCCTGGTCTGAGGGCAGGGCGACAAGTGAGACAGAGCAGAGTGAAATGATACAGGAGGTCAGCAAGATGCTCAGAGGATTAAGGTACTTGCTGCCAGCCCCGACAACCTGAACACAATCCCATCCATCAACATGATGGAAGGAGAGAAAGAGCTGTCCTGACTTCCACATACCTGCATGCTTACAGGTGTACACACAGGTACATATGCACTCATGCATGTGCACATCCACACTAAATAAACAAAACATAAATTTAGTGTGTCTGGTTAAACACAGTTACTCAGAACAGAAGCTGCAGGCTTGGCTCAGAGGTTCAAAGACATTGCCAGAGGATCTCAGGCAGGGCTAAGCCAGGCAGCAGGTTTCTACAGCTCAGGACTTTGGTCCAGCCATGTTCCAAGCCTAAACACTCACCCCTAGGACATATATTCTGTCCAGTATTCAGGACAGGCATCTGACTTCACTCCTTTCTGTTCTACACAAGGAAACGTAAGCATGCAGCAGTCAAAGGACGGCCTCGCAATCGTGCTCATAGAAGAGTGTCTGTTGGCAAGTTCTGGGCTTCGATCCCTGCTGGCAAACCGTGTCACAACTGGGATGTGCAAACCATGGTTTGCAGGTCTACTGCTGCTCCTGAAGTATCAGGTGTAGCTGGAGGCAGAGTCAGCCTTGTTGCTAGTGCCTTTCCATCTGCAGCTTCACTAAATACATGATGTCCTGTAGCAGTTTAACAGACTGTCGTGCCCCTCAAAGTACTTACATTGCAGTCTTCCCCCAGTGATTATATCTGAACTTGAGATCTATAAGTAGCTTAGATCAAGGCAGGCTACAAGGTGAGGCCTTCATGTGACGGGATGGGTGACCTCTAAAGAGGGCCACTCTCCTCTGCAGACACAGAAATAGGGCCCCCACCAGAAACCAAATCTCACAACCCTAATCGGCTATCTCAAGATCTGTGAGAAGAGCAGTCAACAGCTGTGACTGATGCCTTCAGTCTATGGCCTCTTACAGCAGCTCGTGTGGCTCCCAGCCACACTACAAAGAGGACAGCAGGGCTCAGAGAAGTGTGCCCACATTATCAAATATGGCTGGGACCCCAACATGTGCTGCTTCTTTTCTACCTCTGTTATTAATGATTTTGCAAAACTTTTGTTTCATCTTTTTTTTCCTATGGCACTGAGAGTTGACAAGCATAGGTAAGTACAGGCACAGGACGTGTACCAATCAGCCTACAGTGAACATGTGTACCAATCAGCCTACGGTGGGCAGGTGTACCAATCAGCCTAC
>NW_004949104.1:12854122-12862732 GCF_000317375.1 Microtus ochrogaster
GGGTACCAATCAGTCTATGGTGGGCACGTGTGCCAATCAGCCTACAGTGAACATGTGTACCAATCAGCCTACGGTGGGCACAAACAAACAAAGGAGCTTGACTTAGAATAAGCACAGATAACCACTCACCAACTGTAAACACTAGGGGTTACTAACTGCTTTGGATAATAAAAAACATCTCTATTTTTGAAGTTCCCTTCCCCTTATGTCCTCCATTTCCAGAAAGTGGCAGGAAAGCCTAAGCTTCCTCTCTTCCTTTGGTGTTAACTGGGGACCCTCAACCTAAAGCAAAACAATATCCCAAGACATTCGCTCTGAGATATAAATGTTTAAAAACCCTGTGGATGTGTGCTGTGGGTTGAACTGTTTGTGACCCTACTTGGAAACAATATCCTTGCAAGCCTAATTAGCTAAATTAAAATAAGGTCACAGTCAGGTAAGGCAGTTCATGCCTGTAATCTAAGCTCTTAGGACGCCGAGGCAGGAGGTTTATGGCTAGTTTGTTGGCAGCCTGACCTATCTAGTGAGTTCAAGTCCATCCAGAGCTATAGAGAAGATGAGTAAGTCATGATGGGGTAGGGTGGGCCTCAACAGAGTGAGCAGTTTCCTATGAAGAGAGGATAAGTTGGACACACACGTGCAAGTCAAGAAAAGTCAAGTACTGTGCACAGTCGTCCAGAACGCTTGGGTTTGGAAGTCTCCAGAATGGTGAGAACAAGCATTTTGTCAGGTACCTATCTGTAGTTGGTGCATAGCAGTTTCCTCCCAGATTAAAACCTTCCATCTTGGAGGGAAAGCTCTTAAGACACAGTGTAAAGGGAAAGGAGAGTATTCTGGGGCCAGGGAAATACCCCATCCTTCAGAGAAGCTCCTTAAGGACAGAAAGTAAACAACCCAAAACAAATTCAGGAAGTCTCTGAAACTGAGCAGATTCACTTGGCCCCTCCCTCCCAAGAATAAACAGTAAAGATAACCATGCTGCACAGAAGACTCTGAGACAAGGCCAGCAGCCTGGAAGAAGCAGGGAGCAAATGCAGGATCCCAGAAGAGGCTCAGACCAGACCAGGCAACTGACAGAAGCAGAGACCAGCTCTGCTTCCCGGACCTGCAAAGGACACTCTTATCTGCGGAGCCTCCTGCAGCTGAGCAGTGGACTCAGGTCCCAGCTCCATGAGCTGTCACTCATGCAGGATGGGCTTTGGTGATGCAGCTGCCTTTGAGTCATTTCTGCTCCGGTACATAACCCTAATAAAACTGACTGGATCATCAAATTGGACTTCCTTGGGATCAGTACTTGGTCTGTCATGGGCTTCGTGATCTGGGTTGAGTATAGATGTGTGCTCCATCTCTGTAAGAAAAGTCTATCACACAACAGTAGTGCCTTGTGACACCAGCCACAGGGAACGAACACAGTGTATGTGTGGCTCAACAGCTGTGTCACCTCATCACCTCAGTCTTCACAGCTCCCTTTCTATGTGCCTGATTCTTCTCTGCTTCACATAAAAACAATGGTATACTATCCAAAGACCGCCCTAACCCTGTAGAAGCCTCATTCTAACTAATCACGTCCACAAGGATGCAGTTTCCAAAGTCACATTCACAGAGGCTCCGGCTTCAACATATCTGATTGGGAGGACGTACAACAGCACCTACACTAGGTCTGGCGTGAAGACATCTGCTGTGTCTATTTCCTTCAAACTGAAATACTCCCTCCTAGGGGGAAGGGGCGTTTACAAGGCTCAGGAAGCCCAGGTAGTGACAAGAGCCAAAGGACCTCCCAAAGCTACAAAAGCAATAAACTGCAGCCCTAACCAGACTAGCTCAATCACCAAGCTCCAGGGTCAGTTAGAGATCCTGGCTTGAAGTACGGGGAGAAGTGATAAAGAAGCTGGAGAGATGGCTTCAGGTCCCCATGCCACATGGGGTGGCTCATCTTTACCTTCAACCTTAAGGACCCTGGTTTTCTAGCCTCCTCAGGCACTGCATTCATGCACAAATCCATACTCTGCCATCCATATATATGCAATTAAAAATTAAAATAAAAATTAGCTGATCTGGAACCAAATAGAAGACCCGGATATCAATCCACAGATCTTCGAACACCTGATCTTTGATAAAGAAGCAAAAAATATCAAATGGAAAAAAGAAACATATTTAACAAGTGGTGCTGGCATAACTGGATATCAACATGTAGAAGAATGAAAATAGGCCCATATCTATCACCATGCACAAAACTCAAGTCCAAATGGATCAAAGATCTCAACATAAAGCCAGCCACACTGAACCTTATAGAAGAGAAAGTGGGAAGTACACTTGAACACACCGGCACAGGAAACCACTTCCTAAATAGAACCCCAGCAGCACAGGCACTGAGAGAAACAATTAATAAATGGGACCTCCTGAAACTGAAAAGCTTCTGTAAAGCAAAGGACATGGTCAACAAGACAAAACGACAGCCTACAGAATGGGAAAAGATCTTCACTAACCCCACATCAGACAGAGGTCTAATCTCCAAAATATACAAAGAACTCAAGAAATTGGACACCAAAGGATCACATAATCCAATAAAAAATGGAGTACAGACCTAAACAGAGAACTCTCAACAGAGGAATCTAAAATGGCTGAAAGACACTTAAGGAAATGTTCAACATCCTTAGTCATCAGAGAAATGCAAATCAAAACAACTCTGAGATTTCATCTTACACCTGTGAGAATGTCCAAGATCAAAAACACTGATGACAACTTATGCTAGAGAGGTTGTGGGGAAAAGGGAACACTTCTGCATTGCTGGTGGGAATGCAAGCTGGTACAACCCCTTTGGATGTCAGTGTGGTGATTTCTCAGGAAATTAGGAAACAACCTTCCTCAAGACCCAGTAACACCACTTTTGGATATAAATCCAAAGGATGCTCAATCGTGCCACAAGGACATGTGCTCAACTATGTTCATAGCAGCTTTGTTTGTCATAGCCAGAACCCGGAAACAACCTAAATGCCCCTTGATCGAAGAATGGATAAGAAAAATGTGGTACATTTACACAATGGAGTACTACACAGCAGGAAAAAAATAACGTCAGCTTGAATTTTGCAGGCAAATAGATGGAGCTAGAAAGTATTATTTTGAGTGAAGTAACCCAGACACAGAAAGACAATTATCACATGTACTCACTCATAGGTGGTTTTTAAACATAAAGCAAAGAAAGCCAGCCTACAAACCATAAGCCCAGAGAACTTAGACAACAATGCGAACACTAAGAGAGACTTATATTATATAGATCTAATCTACATGGGAAGTAGAAAGTAGAAAAAGACAAGATCTCCTGAGTAAATTGGGAACGTGGGAACCTTGGGGGAGGATTGAAGGGAAGAGGGGAGAAGCAGGGAGGGGAGCAGAGAAAAATATATAGCTCAATAAATATCAATAAAAATGTATTAAAAATAACAAAATTATATGTATAAAAATGAGTTGATTAAATAAGACACCCAACATGGACCTCTAGTCTCTGCATATATGCATATACACCACAAAACACATATGCCACATGTATATGTTAATGTGTGTGTGAACGTGTGTGTGTGCATGTGTGTGTAATAAGGGGCAGTGAGAGGGCTCACCAGGTAAAAGTGCTTGCTGTCAAGCATGATGACCCGAGCTGATCGATCCCTGGGACTCACACAGGGGAAGGAGAGAGGCAACTTCCACAAGTTGTCCTCTGACCTCTATGTGTGTCCTGTGACATGCCCCCCACTACCACCACACATTCATGCATACACATATACAAAATAAAATACAAAATAAATAAGAGTAAAAGCAGTACCTACGAGAGTGCTGAGTGGAGCTGCCTACAAGCCACAGCTCTGAGTCCCCACCCCTGCTCCCAGGACCTTTCAGTGACAGCAGCTGCTCCTGAATCACCCATGTTCCTCTAAGCAGCCTCTCACCCATGGTCCTGCCATTAACCCAATAAACCTGAGTGAACCCGTTTCTTTGGTCTGTCCATCAGGCACATGCCTGTAACTCCAGCCTTGGAGGGAAATCGGGGCTGAGATAGGCAGATCCCTGAAGTTCACTGGCCAGGCAGCCTAGATGAATGGATGAATTTCAGGTTCAGCGAGAGACGTTGTCTCAAATACATACATACATACATACATACATACATACATACATACATACATACATACAGGTAAAAAACAACTGAAGAAACACACTCAACATCAACAGTGGGCCTCCACAGAGCACAGACACACACACCTCTCTCGCTCTCCCACCCCCTCTCTCTCACACACACACACACACACACACACACACACACACACAGGCACACAAATTCATTTTGGATCAAGTGTTATCCGCTGCTCCGTGGGAAGGGTACAGTAGCAGTGCCCACTGCATAAGCTTGCTATGAAGATTAAACAGTCAAGACCCTGAACAGGGCCTGACAGCACACTTGCTGAAAGTGGGCCTGATCTAAATTTAAGAGCACTCTCTGGCCTGTGAAGTCCCTGACTCGGGGATTCTGGTTTGTTTCTAGGCACAGAGAGGCCAACAGCAGGACTGATGATGAAGAACTGTCTTGCAGAGCCAGAACACTCCGGCCTACGCTACCCCTGCTAGATCACCAACTGTACCCATATGGGGATTCTAGGTTGATGGAGCCGCTGCAAGTCTGAATGCGGAAGGCTCACCCAGCATCTGTGCAACAAAAGCGTTTCTGTTAGATTTTCCCTCAGAGCATGACAAATATCTTGTTTTCTCCAAGTGTGGCAAGTTAGTCTCTCTGCTCTTTCCCCAACCCCCGATATCTGGCCTACTCAATCCAGCCTGCAGCAGGAAAGACAAGCCCTTCCACCCCCACAAATGCATACTGAGTATCTTTAGGAAGCACAAGAAACTAAAATAAAGCCCCAGGTATTTTTTAATGTCCAGTCAAATGCTAAAGCAACTGCTTTTAACTGCTCTAGGATTCAGCAGTGAGGACGTCCTGGGGGGGAGGGAGCAAAGTAGACACATGGTCTCCAGTTGAGATTATAAAGATCAAGTAAGATCAGAACCTGAGCAGAGTGTAGGAATGAAAGAGGCGGGAAGAAGGCAGGAGAGGAAGGAGGGGAGAAAGAGGACAAGAGAGGAAGAAGGAAGGAATAAGACAGAGAGGAGGAGCTGGAGAGCCAGCTCAGTGATTAAGAGCAATCAGGGCAGTTTGCAACCACGTAACTACAGTTCCAGGGGCCTAACACCCATGGTGCACAAACAAACATTCATACTCATAAGATAAGTAAATCTTTAAAAAAAAATAGGCAGAGAGAAAAGACTGAAAAGGAAAGGAAAAAAGGAGGAGAGACGGAGGGGTAGTCCTTTTTAGGCTCCTTCCTGCTCAGGCACCAGCCTTGGGTTCCTAGCCGCGGTTGAATTACCTCACCCTGAACATCACACTCCTCCTTAGCTAAGTTTCTTCACACAGCCCACTCAGCCAGACCTCCTCCACCTGTCTAACTTGGTACCCTGACATCTACATCCTCTTCTTCCTCAGCCTGAATATCTTCCTTTCTCTGTGTGTGATGATCTCAGCCCAAATCAAAAGTTGAGGAGTATGAGTTCACTTGCATGCAAATCAGGTATTGTGAAATATGAACACTTAGAATTCAATGTGGCCAATCAGATCAAATAAATAAATTGAATATTACTGAAGAAATGCAAGGGGCGAGGGAGAAAGCTCCCTACTTCTTCGGGAGGTTATTACGTGTGCAGCGGTCTAAGGAACTCTGAAAATCAACAGCAAAGGGCAAAATAGTGCCATTTATAGGCTACTTGGGTGGTAGCGATTTTAAAATGGCCAAGATCTCCATCCAAGAGAGCCAACTTTGGGGGGGGGGGAGAGGTTGGGTTGTGAGATAAAGTCTCAATATATAGCCCTGGTTGGCCTAAAACTCACTATGTAGACCAGGCTGGCCTCAAACTCTCAGAAATCCGCCTGCTTCTGCATCCAGATTGCAGATTAAGGATGCTGTGCCACCACAGTTCAGCAAAAAGGCCAATTCTTTGTATCTGCTCTTGAACTGTCTAGGAGTACAGACGGGCAGCATTACCTAACCATTCTTAACTGAATATTATAACCATGCCACAGAATAGAACACAACTGCCAAACTGTAGCTATCTGTTTCTCTTATAGAAAGAATTCCAAGACATACAATTTTGTTGTTGGTGGTGGTGGTGGTGTTTTTGAGACAGGGTTTCTCTGTGGTTTTGGTGCCTGTCCTGGAACTAGCTCTTGTAGACCAGGCTGGCCTCAAACTCACAAAGATCCGCCTGCGTCTGCCTCCCGAGTGTTGGGATTAAAGGTGTGCGCCATCACCACCCGGCTCCAAAACATACTATTAGCCAGGTGTGGTGGCTCATACCTTTAATCCCAGCGGAGGCAGAGGGGAATCTCTGAGATCGAGGTCAGCCTGTTCTAGAGAGCAAGTTCCACGACAGCCAGAGGTATACAGAGAAACCCTGTCTTGAAAAAAAATAAAAAGACATATTGCTGGCCAAATAAAATGAACACAAAACACTATGACAATATGACCACTCTTATGCAGACAGATTAAAAGGCAGGCCTGGGTAGCAAAAGCCTGTAACCCAACCCATTCCAGAATTGATACCAGAGGATCACAAGTTCAAGGCTTACCTAAGTACTGAGTGAGTTCAAGGCTAGTCTGAATAGTAGTGAGACCCTGTCTCAAAATAAAAAGTAAAGAGACCTAAGTAAGATGTAGTTCAGACATAGAGGGCTGAACCCCAGAATCCCTCTCAAAAAACAAAAAATGAGCAATGAACAAAAAGGAAAGTTTATAGGGTACTCTCCAAACTCTAAAAAGCTACAGAGAAACCCTGTCTTGAAAAAAACAACAACAAAAAAGGGATATTTGAGTCTGCAGTTATGACCCAGCTGTAGAAGAAGCAAGACAGCAAGATGTGACTGCCTTGCCAAAAAAGGTACCAAGCCATATGGTTAACACAGATAAGAATTATGGGCTAATATAAGTTATAAGAGTTAATAAGAAGCCTGAGATACTAGGCCAATCAATTTATAATTTTAAAAAAAGAAATGAAAGTTAAATAAAATATAGGTAGCATTTTATCAACTCATTTTGAAAAAACAAAATCCATTTAACATCGGTCAGGATTTAATGAGAATAACTCAATAAATAAAAAGAGAAATAAGTACTTTATATATATAAAATCTGGGTGGTGGTGGCACACACCTTTAATCCCAGCACTTGGGAGGCAGAGGCAGGTGGATCTCTATGAGTTTGAGGCCAGCCTGGTCTACAGGAGCTAATTCCAGGACAGGCTCCAAAGCTACAGAGAAACCCTGTCTTGAAAGACCAAAAAAAGAAAAAAGAAAACAAAAAGAATTCCTAAGCTTCAAAGTTCATACTGTTCTGAATAGCATGAAGGTCTGCCTCCAGTCCGGTTACACCCAGGACATGAGTCACCCCTTTGCTAGCATATCTTGATATATGTCACCAACTGGTTAGTCACTTAAAAATCTTCCTGATTACCAGGTCAACTGTCAGCTTGTGTTCAAGTGACTCTTATTTTACTTACTAATGACTCCAATTGCAAACTGTTATTATAGTATAATGTTACAAATGTTTTATTTTTATTACTAGTTAGCAATTTAGAAATTATATCATAAGGATGTTTGTGTATAAGAAAAACTGCATACAAAAAAATTGCTAGGAGCTGGGGAGATGGTTCAGGGGTTAAGAGCATTTATTGCTCTTGCAAAAGACCTGGACTCAAGTCCCAGCAACCACACAGTGACTCACACCATCCATAACTCCAGTTTCCAGGGTTCTGAAGCTCTCTTCTGACTTCCTTAGGCACCAGGCATGCACACGGTTCACATACATACATACATATATACATATATATGCAGGCAAAATATTCATAAACAAATCTAAAAAGAAAAATGTCTAAAGGTTTGCTCTCTTAGCTGGGTGTGGTAGCCCACGTCTGCAATCCTAGTACTTGGGAGATAGAGGCAAGAAAATCAGTGCATCAAGGTCATCCTCGGACACACAGTGAGTTAGAGGCCAGCCCAGTCTGCATGCGACCCTGTCTCAAATAGATTGATATTCACCACGGTTTTGGAGATTTAGAAAAAAAATCCTCTCAAAATAATGGGAGAACTGACACTACTATTTTATAATTTATTTATTTATTTACTTTTATTTTATGTGCATTGGTGTTTTGACTGCATGTATGACTGTGTGAGGTTGTCAGATCTTACAAAGTTACAGAAAGTTGCAAGTTGCCATATGGGTGCTGGAAATTGAACCCAGGTCCCCTGGAAGAGCAGTCAGTAGTCCTAACCACTGAGCCATCTCTCCAGCCCTTGCACTATTATTTTAAGAAAGACAGTCTTAGCCAGGCACTGTGATGCACACCTTTAATACCAGCACTCAGGAGGCAGAGGCAGGTGGATCTCTGTGAGTTCAAGACCAGCCTGGTCTACAAAGTGAGTTCCAGAACAACTAGGGCTCTTACATAGAGAAACCATGTCTCAAAAAAACAGAGAGAGAGAGAGAGAGAGAGAGAGAGAGAGAGAGAGAGAGAGAGAGA
>NW_004949104.1:12862927-12869038 GCF_000317375.1 Microtus ochrogaster
AGAAGGAGAAGGAGAAGAAGAAAGTATTAAGAACCAGGGAATTCAGGCTGGATAGATGCAGCACTGTGCAGAGTGAGACCGCTTTTAAAAATAGGATGGGTAGAGCACAGGGTGAAGGTCAGTCATCCCAGCGGTCCAGAGACGAGGCTGGAGGGTCATAAATTCAAGGCCTGCCTGGGCTACACACCTTGAAGCCCATAATAGCTAGATTTTGGTTCCAGGAAAACACTGCACACAATTTCAAGGACCACAGAGACTCCGAGAAACCTACATGTGAATTGTGAATCAACAGTTAAACCCACAGAAACATGCAGAATATATGTGTGTTGAGATTAGCAGAGATGGGCTACAAAGCCTTGGGGACACTCCAACCATCAAAGAGAAGTGTCTCTGACAAGACAGGAAGATCTAGGTAGGTGGGAAATCTGCACGCTGTGAAGACAAGAGATGGAAAGAGAGAGAGAGGCTGGCAGAGATCCCGCTCCCTCTCCTTTGGGCCGTGAACAAATGTTAAGCACTGTTGAAATCACTAAATTTCTTTTAAGACAGGTTACCATGAATCCCAGGCTGACCTCTTCTAACAGAGGGTGATGGCCTTGAACTTTTGTGCTCCTGCCTCTCCTTCCAGGGTGCTAGTATTACAGGCTGAGCCACCAGGCCCACTTTATGCAGTGCTAAAGACTGAACCCAGGACTTTGTATATGCAGGGAAGCTTTCTACAACCAAAATTAACTCTAGCCTTAACCAAAAGCACCTTAAGATAATGAGAGCTTGCCTTCATTTTCACGGGAATAAAGACACTGGGAGAGGGGCAATGTGACTCTTTAAGTAGCACTTGTCTCTTCCTGAAGAAGGCCACTCAGGCTCACTTAGTAGTCAGAGACACTCTCTAGTGCGGCCTCCCTGCTTTTGCCTTGACTATTTTCTTTTCTTCCCCATTTTCAATAGTCCAGGCTGAGCTGGTAACAGAAATAAATACCAGCGACGGCAAAGAAATGGTAACACGCACAGTGGAACAGCAGCAGGGTAGCGACACCTCAACGGTCAGCAGATGAGGAAGCAGGCAGAGCAGGAAGAAGAGCAGTGGAGGCAGAGAGGGAAAGCAAAGAACGAAGACTGGACAAAGCTAAAAGGGCTTGAGAAGCCAGGAGAAAAACAGCAGGCTCTGGTTGCCAGCAGAGTTCCAGGAGCTATCTTAAGGGGCAACGACATGAGAATCTAGGCCTAAGCGGTTTTAAGCACCAAGAACCCTAAATTGTGAAGCCAACATACTATACCCTTGTGGGAATAAGGGTCTCAACACTTAAAGCTTACCCAGGGCTCTAACATGAGAAGGTACCACCTGATGCTGCGACCATTGCTGTCACCAAACAGAGAGAAATAAGGTTTCCAAAGACCAGCCCTTGAAGAGATTTGAGTTCTATTCCAGCAGAGCAAAACGACCCTAGCCAGCTGATTGGTAATAGGAGGGAGACCGGTCAGGAAGTGGGCAGGATGGTAGCAGCTGGGCGAGCTCTGTGTCGTGTCTCCTGTGCCTCTCCCACTCTACGCTGCTGTTCCGAGTATTCTCCCAGAGCCGTACTGATGCTGACTAGAAAGGCCTTTCAGTGGTGGGCAAGAAGCCCATGGTCCCCACCTTCTCTACCGGTCTAGATTCTACTTTTTTCAGGACACACTGAGTTATGGGTCATTTCTCAAGCACATCCCTTTTTTTTAATCCCACATCTGTAAGATCCTCAAAAACTAGTTCCCATTTTTCCCTTCCCTCTAACTCTATCATCCGATCACTCAGATCAGCACTTAGCAAAAAAGACAACAGACATGGGGAGCATGGACTAGCTCTGTCCATCTCTGCCATGCATTGCTCTACCCTCGCTCTCTAAAACATCTAACGTAGTGAGGAGGTTTAGTGGTAACAGTCGGAGGCAGGTACATCTCTGTGAGCTTGAAGCCCCAGACTAGCCATGAATACATCAGCCAGACCCCAGCTTAAAAAGAAAAAATTACAGGCAGCTGACAGGTCACGAGTCCCAGGAGGCAATTCTCTCACCTACAGAGAAGCCTATTAAAGAGGACAGTTGGGGGCAAAATCTAGAGACGAGAACTGTAGTCAGGAAGTGTATGCATAGCAAAGCAAATAAGCACAGAGTTTTTAAGTCTATTAGGAGTTTTAGGACCTCAGTTTTGTTAATAGACACGCCTTAGGAAATTACAAATCACTATACACCTCAAATTCACCAGGTCACTCCCAACTACTAGACCACAAACACCAAATACCACCCCCTATACATACCATGTTCCCAGCATCACTGACCCACAGAATTTTGATCCAACAGTTAGGCCCTCCCCTGACAAAGCCCTGTGCTCTGACACGAAACATGAGATGATTTCTACAAGCCTAATAGAAGCCCCAAAAGGCTCAAACACTTCCACGCTGCTTCCAAGAGGCTCTATCTCATACCTTCCTAACAGGCAGGGCAAGAATGCAGGGACCTTACCCTCTGGGTCCATCAGCCTGGCCTTCCCAGGATGGGTCACTGTTTATTCTCCTTATGAGCTCAAAGTACTAGACACTGAGCTGGCAATGAACAGGCCTGGTCCCAAGCCTAGGAAGGCTTTAGGCAGGTGGAAATTGCCCATGATCTGGTTGGCGCCTGCAGGCCTGGATCAAGTTCAGATTGCTTCATTCACCTTCATTCAGACCACTGTGCCTAGCCAAATGACTCCACAGCACAGTGCAGACCTCTTTGTGGGAGGTTTAACTTCTACACGCTCGGCCCCAAAAGTCCTCCTGCACCTGTAAGCCCTCTGAACTGCGATGATCCACCGCTTCAACTACTACCAGTACTATTGGGTATAAGATCCTCTGAATGACGGAGTACAGTCAAAAGGGATGTTTACCAACTAAAACTATGACCTTGAGTCCCATTTTCCTTTCTGTGACACAAAACCATTAGTCTAATTCTGTCATTTCAGATCTCGTAACTAGTAACTAGTAAAAATCAACTAGTAAAATCAACTGTTGAGGTAGTTTTTCATCAAATAAATACAAACTGTATGTGTCACTGTAATTTCCTAAGAAAGAACATTATTTTAAAAAGAAGAAAGGAAATTAGGTAATATTCAGAACAAGTGTAACCATCCCACAGAAGCCCCCCTCAAACACAGGCAGGGCCTTTGATCCCGGATCAGCTTTCCAACTCTGGACAAGGGTCCAGCGGAGTCCACCTTACCCTGACGTTGTGGAACATCCTGGGGATGTCCTAACGACAGTGAACCCAAGCATCAACTTCCAACGCAAGCAAGTACAAACGCCAGAAGCCCACGTCAGGCCTGCTAAGCCTCTCTGCGGCCTCGGGAGAGACCTAGGACCCCGAGTCCCCCTCCTCAGTCTTCCCACTGCTCTGACCCAGGCTCCATCTCTCGGGCTCCCGGGCCCTAACCGGCCGCTGGCCTAAGCTGGTTCTACCGGCGACCCCGCGGGGAGACCCTGGCCGGGCCACGACCGCCCAAGGTCGGCGGGGGAGGCCGCGGGTGGCGGACAGGCACCTGACGGGACAGGGTCACCCGGGGTCTGGCCGAGGCTGAAGCAGAGGGGGCGCCGGGTCGCGGACAAGCACGGCTCGGCCCGCCCCTCACCCCAGAGGCGCCCCCTGCGCAGCCGGAGCGCCTCACTTACCCGGGCGACGCCATGAGCGCAGCGGCCTGGGCGCTCCCGCCTCCTCCGCTGCTTGCGCTGCTGCCGTTGGGCGCCGGGGAGGGGCCTGCAGGCCGCCCCCGCCCGCTCCGCTAGGGCGTCGGGCGCCGTGGGCCGAACTCCCGGTGAGGGCAGGCCGGCGCCTGGAGCGAGGGAGAGGACGCGCAGGGCCCTGAGGACTTGAGACCGCAGTTTCTAGCCCGGCCCGCTGCCCGGAGGCCGGAACTCACCTGCGGAGCCCGACCTGCCCTGGGGCCACTGACTGGCTGCCAAGCGGCGGGCGTCACCTCCAACCCCCGCGTTCTGTGTTAGTTTCTGCAAGAAAAGCACTTTCTCTAACTCTGGGATCTAAAGGTCATTACTGTTATTATTAAGGAGAACGACGTCTTTCCTGCTACTAGTTCTCAGTGGTGTTTTGGTGTACTGGTTGGCTTCCGAACTGGTTACCCCCTTTAAAAAACTGTATGGATATTAAGCATTACATTGAAGTATAGAGTTTGGAACTTGTACAATGGGATTTCCTAGCGTCACCTACAAGCTCTGAATACTTGGGCACGTAAAATTTTGAGCCTTGATTTCAGTCCCTGCCAAAATAGTTTCAAAAACTAATATAAGAGAAAATACCTAGTAAAAAGCTTTGGACCATGCAATGAAAACCGTTGCTGGTGGCATTTTTGTGTTATAGCTTTAGTTTTTTTTTTCAATAAAAAATGTTTCTAGCAATATATTTTGGTCATATTCTTTCCCCTCCCAGATCCTCCCCACCTTCCTAACTTCATGTTCTTTCTCTTTCTTATTTTTATTGAGACAGGTTCTCACGGTATAACACTGACCTTCCAAGAACTCGGTGTGGAGACCAGGATAGTCTTGAATTCACGGAGTTCTGTTTCCCTGCTTCTGCCTCCGGGCTGCTGAGATTAAAAGTGTGCACCACTGTGTGGTGCAGGGCCCAACATTAATATTCTTTTCACCACTAAGAATATCAAACACTACAGAGATAACCCCTTTGTTCAGCTGTCAGAATATCTAGGCTGGAACTGGGCTCCACCAATTTACTAATTAAAGTTCCCTCTCCAGGGCTGGAGTCCCTCGTTCCCGTCTTTCATCCAAGGAGAGCCCATGCAGTGCTTCTGGGCCTTCTTGTCCTCTTAGGAAAACAAAGCTAACAGTTTACAGAAGACGTGTAAAGATCTACAAAGGAAAGCTGACAATGCTTCTTTTCCTAGGGATTCTTTTTTTTTAATACTTTATTGATATTTATTGAGCTCTACATTTTTCTCTGCTCCCCTCCCTGTCTCTCCCCTCTCCCCTTCAACCCTCCCCCAAGGTCCCCATGTTCCCAATTTACTCAGGAGATTTTGTCTTTTTCTACTTTCTACTTCCCATGTAGATTAGATCTATGTAAGTCTCTCTTAGTGTTCGCATTGTTTAAATTCTCTAAGATTGTGGTTTGTAGGCTGGCTTTCTTTGCTTTATGTTTAAAAACCACCTATGAGTGAGTATATGTGATAATTGTCTGTCTGTGTCTGAGTTACCTCACTCAAAATAATGTTTTCTAGTTGTTGTTCCTTTGTGGAACTACAGTTCCCAGCGTTCTCCTGGATACGGACATATTCCCAGAAGCCTTTGCATTCCCCGTTAAAAAGTGAGAGCCGCCACTCTCTCTCTCTCTTTCCCCTGCCTTTCCTGCCCTGTCTGCACACCTTTTCCTGTTTGTTGTTACCCCTCCCCCATTAAAAGTGCACCCACGTGGGACCGCCGCGTGTCTGTGTCTTCTTCCTCGCTTAACGTCTTTACCCTCTAACCCGCAGACAAGAAAGCCAGTCAGGAATTAAGAACAACACTAGTTCCATCCATTTGCCTGCAAAATTCAAGATGTCGTTATATTTTTCTGCTGTGTAGTACTCCATTGTGTAAATGTACCACATTTTTCTTATCCATTCTATGATCAAGGGGCATTTAGGTTGTTTCCGGGTTCTGGCTATGACAAACAAAGCTGCTATGAACATAGTTGAGCACATGTCCTTGTGGCACTATTGAGCATCCTTTGGATATATATCCAAAAGTGGTGTAACTGGGTCTTGAGGAAGGTTGTTTCCCAATTTCCAGAGAAATCACAACACTGACATCCAAAGGAGTTGTACCAGCTTGCATTCCCACCAGCAATGCAGAAGTGTTCCCTTTTCCTCACAACTTCCCCAGCATAAATTGTCATCAGCGTTTTGATTTGGGCCATTCTTACAGGTATAAGATGGAATCTCAGTAGCCGGGCGGTGGTGGCGCATGCCTGTAATCCCAGCACTTGGGAGGCAGAGCGGATCTCTGTGAATTCGAGGCCAGCCTGGTCTACCAAGGGAGTTCCAGGACAGGCTCCAAAGCTACAGAGAAACCCTGCCTCGAAAAACCAAAAAAAA
>NW_004949104.1:12869150-12877313 GCF_000317375.1 Microtus ochrogaster
CCTGCCTCTGCCTCCCGAGTGCTGGGATTAAAGGCGTGCGCCACCACCACCCGGCCCTGTACTCCATTTTTTTTGTTGGATTATGTGATCTTTTGGTGTCCAATTTCTTGAGTTCTTTGTTTATTTTGGAGATCAGATCTCTGTCTGATGTGGGGTTAGTGAAGATCTTTTCCCATTCTGTAGGCTGCCATTTTGCCTTGTTGATCGTGTCCTTTGCTTTACAGAAGGTTTTCAGTTTCAGGAGGTCCCATTTATTAATTATTTATCCTAGTGTCTGTGCTGCTGGGGTTGTATTTAGGAAGTGGTTCCCTGTGCCAGTGCGTTCAGGTGTACTTCCCACTTTCTCTTCTATAAGGTTCAGTGTGGCTGGCTTTATGTTGAGGTCTTTGATCCACTTGGACTTGCGTTTTGTGCATGGTGATAGATATGGGTCTATTTTCATTCTTCTACATGTTGATATCCAGTTATACCAACACCATTTGTTAAATATGTTTCTTTTTTCCATTTGATATTTTTTGCTTCTTTATCAAAGATCAGATGTTTAAAGATGTGTGGATTGATATCCGGGTCTATTCGGTTCCATTGGTCCTCCTGTCTTTTCTTATAACAGTACCAGGCTGTTTTCAGTACTGTAGCTCTGTAGTAGAGTTTGAAGTCAGAGATTGGATGCCACCAGAAGTTCTTTTATTGTACAGGATTGTTTTGGCTATCCTGGATTTTTTTGCTTTTCCATATGGAGTATCATTTTTTCGAGGTCTTTGAAGAATTTTGCTGGGATTTTGATGGGCAGGTCTCCTAATGTCTGCATAATGCTTGACTATGACCTTCTGGCTTTCATTGTCTCCAATGAGAAGTCAGATGTAATTCTGATAGGTCTACCTTTATATGTTACTTGGCCTTTTTCCTTTGCAGCTCTTAATATTCTTTCTTTACTCTGTATGTTTAGTGTTTTGATTATTATGTGGCGAGAGGACTTTTTTTTGGATCCAGTCTATTTGGTGTTCTGTAAGATTCTTGTATCTTCATAGGCATATCTTTCTTTAGGTAGGGAAAGTTTTCTTCTATGATTTTGTTAAATAAATTTTCTGTGCCTTTGAGTTGAACTTCTTCTTCTATACCTATTATTCTAAGATTTTTGCCTTTTCGTGGTGTCCCATATTTCATGGATATTTTGGGTTAAGCTTTTGTTAGATTTAATGTTTTCTTTAACTGATGAGTCTATTTCCTCTATTGTATCTTCAGCACTTGAGATTCTCTCTTCTATTTCTTGTATTCTGCTGTTCATGCTTACATTTGTAGTTCCTGATGTTTTTCTCATGATTTGTGCTTTATTTTTTCTATCTCAGTTTTTAAGTCCTGGATAGTTTCTTTTATATGTTTGATTTCTTTTTCTTGGTTTTCTTTAAGTGATTTGATGATATCTTCCAATTTTTTGTTTATCTTTTCCTTCATTTCTTTAAGGGGATTTCTCATTCCATCTTTAAGAATTTCAAACATTCTCCTGAAGTTATTTTTTAGATCATTTTCTTCTGGTTCATCCATATTTGGTTGCTGTTGTAGGGCCTTTAAGGTTTACTGGTCTTGTGTTGCTCTTTGTGGTGTAGCATGTGATCTTACCTTTTCTACTCATCTTTTCTCTAATAGGAGTGGTTGGGGCTGTCTGAAATTCTGTTGAACAATCTTTTTTTTTTAAAAAAAGATTTATTTATTATGTAGACAACATTTATTTATTATGTATGCTTGCATGCCAGAAGAGGGCACCAGATCTCATTATAGATGGCTGTGAGCCACCTTGTGGTTACTGGGAATTGAACTTAGGACCTCTGGAAAAACAGTCAGTGCTCTTAACCTCTGAGCCATCTCTCCTGTTGAACAATCTTCTAGGTGACAGTGAATCCAAAGCTCAGATGGTTGTTCCTCATGGTACAGTCAGTGTCACAGTTCTAGTTACCCCATTGGTTACTCCTGTTCCTGGAGATAGCTCAGCATTCCTGTGCTTTGCTCTGCTCCCTTGGAGTTTGCTGTCTCAGGCCTACTTTGGCCTAGGCTTCTGGCTTTGATGTGTTTCTGTAAACCCTGGTCTGGATTCCTGCCTGCAGAAGTCCCTGGGTTGGAGTTGGACCTGGTCTAATGCCTGTGGGGGTGGGTTTCCAGGCTCGGGTGTGCCCAAACCTGCAGAGGACCTGCTTACTTCCTCAGAGGACCCACGCTCGCACTCAGACCCGCAGGGGGTCCAGGTTCCTGCCTATTCCCTTTGATGTCCCAGACCAATGCCCCAACCCACAGAAGTCCAGGCTCAGGCCTACTCTCTCTGAGGTCCCAGACTCACACCTGGCCCTGCCCATTCCCTCAGAAGACCCAGGTTCACTCACGCCCAGCCTGGCAGAGGTCCTGGCTCAGGCCTAGTTCCTGGGAGGTCCTAGACTCTTGCCCAGACCCAACGGGGTATTAGTTTAGGTCTACTCCCTTTAAGGTCCCGGATTCACATCCAGACCCTCAGCAGTCTCTGGCTCACTGGTTCAGCAGTTAATCCCTTGTACCTGTTCCGGTGGAGATCGTTGACTCTGGATCTGGTCGCTGGCTCAATCCTGATCCCGTGTCCTGGAACTGGGATTGCTCCTGGCTTCTGCTCCTGGTGGAGCTTGTTCTCTCTCTGTCCTAGGTAGCTGGTTCAGTCCCACTCTGGTTCTGGTGGAGATCGCAGACTCTGAGTCAGGTTGTTGGCTCAATCCTGGTCTGCCAGTGTCCCAGGACTAGGTTGGATCCCGGGACTGGATTTGCCCTCTACCTCAGTCTGAAATGGCGATCCTACCTCCAGGAATCTCAGAATGAGACTGTTCCTAGGGATTCTTAAGCAAGGATGGTCAAAATAAGACATCAACTATGTTTACTTAGGACCAGAATGTGTGTTATCTTGGGTTTAGCCAAAGCAGCCCTCCTCTCCCAACTCTAAGCCCAAGCAATGCACACATATGCACACATACGTGCGCGCGCACGCGCGCACACACACACACACACACACACACACACACACACACACACACACACACACACACACACACACGAGGCCCAAAAATGTGAGCCTGTTTCTACCTTGTCTAAAGGTCAGAGTTTCAGCTTGCACAAAGTTGTTGCCATTCCACCCTGACCAAAGGTCAGAGAGTTGGAGCGTCTGTTCTCTCTTGGGTGTGGCTAATATCCAGACCTCGTATTTCAGGAATAGAGAAGAAGATGTTTTTACCTCAATCAAAAGTCTAAGGATCCTACTAAGTTCCTACTTCCTTAGGGAGGTAACAATGGATTTCACCCATGGAGTGGTTTGCCTACAGAATTTTTTTTAAAGATTTATTTATTGTATATACAGTGTTCTGGATGCATGCATGCCTGTAGGCCAGAAGAGGGCATCAAGATTTCATTACAGATGGTTGCGAGTTTACATGTGGTTGCTGGGAATTTAACTCAGGACCTTTAAGAAAAGCAGGCAGTGCTCTTAACCACTAAATCATCTCTCCAGCCCACCTACAGAATGTTTTGGTCTAGGCTGTGAGCCTAACTTGTTCTAACAACAGAATGTTTAACTAAGAATGTAGCCCGCAAGTTCATTTCCTTGTATCATGCTAAGGCATGTCTTGTTTTTGTTTTTGTTTTTGGTTTTGGTTTTTTTTTTATCTTACTCCTACCTTTTGGGGTTGGGGTATTTTAAGCAAATGGAAATTGAACACAGGCAATTTCAGTATTCACTGGAACTCCCTTCCAGTACTATCCTATATTTTCTATTTTATTATTTTCACTTCTTCGTTCTCTGTACTATTTTTCTAATCCTCATGCCCCTACCCTCGTAAGTGGTATACTTGTCAAAGCTGGTCCCCGACAACACCCCCCCCCAAAAAATTTACAAATTTATTTACAAAGGGAAATTCTTTAAAGCAAAGTTTTTAAAATGTGGGATGTGGTGGTATACACCTTACACCCTAGCACTCAGGAGGCAGACGCAGGAGTGAGTTCAAGAATAGCCGTATAAGAGGCATAGGGATCTTTGTGCTGGCAGATGGGCAGTACGGGGAACCTGGATGTTTCGCAGCCAGGATTGTTCCTTCGAGAGAAGGAAGGCAATACCTATTGCCTTCTCAGAAGGGTAAAGCTGGGGTGCTTCCTGGCCTGGTGACCGCTTCACTGTCTGTGTGGCCAGAAACGTCTCCCAACACTGGAACCCTCTCCTAGCCAATCTTTATGTCCTTTACAAAGTGTTTCGGGGTATTCACACCTGGTCTGTACTTAGCTTACTTTGTTCCTCGAGGAGACTTCATTGTGTACACAGGATTGAGTTATCATCACCAGGATAGTTCTCACCAAACTGTGTTGTGCTTACATACGCTTAAAATAAACCACCTGAAGTCAGAGCCTAGAAGTTTGAGCCAACGCAGGCTACTGAGTCCTGCTGAAACGAATTGTCTTGCCTTGTCCACTTGTCACTCTGCTGGCCATGGTCACAGAGACCCCACAGCATGATCTACTCTAGTGAGTTCTAGGCTAGACAGGGATATACAGTGAGACCCTTGTCTCAAAAGAAATAAAATAACAGAAATATTTAACAAAATAACTCATATTTTCAACTTATTTTTTATTTAACTTAATTTTTAAACTTTGTTTAAACTGCCTGGTTCTACCTTCTTCAGTGCTAGGATTGGAGGAACATGCCACCACTCCCAGTTTTCATTTTAAGATTTTCCTTAAAGACTTGTAATTAAGTGTACACATGGTTGCAGATGGCTATGGAAGCCAGAGGTATTGTGTCCCCCTTGACCTTGAGTCACAATAATTGGTTGAGAGCTGCTCACATGGGTGCTGGGAACACAACTTGGGTGCTCACCAAGTAGAGTATGTGTTCTCAACTGCTGAGTCATCTCATCTTTCAGGCTCGTTCGCTGCCTTCTTTTTTATGCATATGACTGTTTTGTCTGCATGCATGTCTGTGTTACCACATGTGTGCAGTGTCCTCAAGGGGAAAAAGAGATCATAGATGCTCTGGAACCAGAGTTACAAATATGAGACACCACGTGGGTGCTGAGAAGCCAGCTTAAGTCCTCTGGAAAGCAGCCAGTGCTCTAAACCGCTGAGCTAGCTCCAGGTCCCTGTGCTCTAAACCAAGGAGCCAGCTCAGGTCCCTGTGCTGCATTCTTAGTTGTGTCAGAGCTATGTCCATTGCCTAGAAAAGAGACATACGATGTTATTCATTCCTAATTGTGTCAGAGCTATTGCCTAGAAAAGAGACATATGATGTTATTCATCGAGGGGAAAAAAAAGCATCCCATTTTATACATCTCATGTAGAATATAAAATGAAAAAGTATCTTGGTATTTGGTAAAGTGTAGTATTCATTTTATTTTCTTTATAATTATTTAATTAAAAATTTCCAACTTCTCCCATTTCTCTCCCTCTTCCCCATCCCCCTTCTCCTCCCTATCCAGTCCAAAGAGCAGTCGGGGTTCCCTGCCCTGTGGGAAGACCAAGGTCCTCCCCCCTCCATCCAGGACTAGGAAGGTGAGCATCCAAACAGACTAGGCTCCCACAAAGCCATTACATGCAGTAGGATCAAAACCCAGTGCCATTGTCCTTGGCTTCTCAGTCAGCCCTTCTTGTCAGCCACATTCAGGGAGTCCGGTTTGATAACATGCTCCATCATCCAGCTGGCCTTGGTGAGCTCCCATTAGATCAGCCCCACTGTCTCAGTGGGTGGGTGCACTCCTCACGGTCCTAACTTCCTTGCTCATGTTCTCCCTTCTTCTGCTCCTCATTTGGACCTTAGGAGCTCAGTCCAGTGTTCCAATGTGGGTCTCTGTCTCTATCTCAATCCATTGCCAGATGAAGTTTCCGTCCAGGTGGAACTCCTCAGCACTCTGTAGTATTCATTTTAATTGACAAATAGCATTATTTAGAAATACATTAATTATCTATTCCCAGTCTCATATTTACATGGTTTCCTTTTCTGTTTTTTTGGATTTTTTTTTTTTTTTGGTTTTTCGAGACAGGGTTTCTCTGTGGCTTTGGAGCCTGTCCTGGAACTAGCTCTGTAGACCAGGCTGGTCTCGAACTCACAGAGATCCGCCTGCCTCTGCCTCCCAAGTGCTGGGATTAAAGGCGTGCGCCACCATCGCCCGGCCATGGTTTCCTTTTTGACATTTCATTTAACTTGAAGTCTTTAAATGTGAATTGTGTCAGTTTGCACTAAGTAATTTCTGAGTAAGTGTAACATCTTAGGTATGAATACACATAATCTGTAATTAAAAGAAATCAATTTTTTTTAAAAAAATCACTTTTATCCATTCTTTACCATGCTAACCCAAGCATGCTATGAAGTAAATTGAGAATATTAAGTAACTATCACCTTTTTCATTTTAGAACTTTTCATCATCTGGAACAATAATTCTCCATCCCCACTTTCCCTGCTTATGAGCTCTACTCCGCTGTGGCTATTGGCATGTTCTTTCTCTAGGGCTCTCTTTAATGGGATCAATCTGTGCTTCATGACCAGCTAGTTTCTCTTAGCACAATGCTGTCAAGGTTCATTTTTTGAGTTTGTTTGCTCAGATTATCAAAACGATCAACAGACTAGATGCCAGAAACAACAGGAATTTATTTTCTTGAGGTTGGGATGGTTAGAGGTCCAAGATCTATTCACTGTGGTTGTTTTCTGATTAGACAGTCGATCTTGTGTCCTGTATAGCTGCTTCTCTGCATTTGCATGGAAGAGGAGAATAGGCATTCTCAGCCGGGCGGTGGTGGCGCACGCCTTCAATCCCAGCACTCAGGAGGCAGAGGCAGGTGGATCTCTGTGAGTTCGAGGCCAGCCTGGCCTACACAGTGAGTTCCAGGAGAGCCTCCAAAGCTACACAGAAACCGTGTCTCAAAAAACAAAAAGAACAAGCATTCTCTAGGCGTCTTCTTGTCTTTTTGCTTTGTTTTTTAGCTTCTCACATCATTTAATCTGTTTATGTGTATGGGTATTTTGCCTATATGTATACAATCTGATCACATGTGTGAAGTACCTGTGGAAGCCAGAAGAAGGCATCAGATTCCCTGGAGCTGGAGTTGTGAGATACCATAGGAGTGCTGGGGAACAATCCCTGGTCCTTTACAAGAGCAGTGCCAAGGTCCTATTGGTTATTTCTTTGTAGGTGCAAAGGCCTTTCTTTTCCACAAGTTAGAAGCTTAGGTGGGTGGGGTCTTCCATTTCACAGCAGGCCTTTCTTTAAACCTCTATCTCTTTTAGCAAACGTCTTGGCTCCAATATTAAATTTCCAAGTGCTCTTTTTTTACTTATGCTGTACATTTTGTATGTCTTTTTTGCCCCATCTGTTAATTTTTCATTGTGCAACTGCATAAGAATGATTACAAATAACCACATAACAAAGTTAGTATTAGACTGTCTTGAAATCTCTACCAAAAAGAAAAAAAAAAATGAGTTCATTACATTTCAATTTGGTGTAAGGCATATTCTAAGGATATAGGCAAAAAGCTACCATCAATTGTTTGCCAAAATTTCACAAGAATGACCTCTAGCAGTTGCTAATATTGTTCCCCTCTGAAACGCTGTGAGTGGACCTCCATGGCCCACATGGCTCTCAAAACTGTTGTCTTCTAAGCTCCTACTAGGCCTGTTAGGTCCCAGTACAGCTCCAAGCACTCGCACTGTCCAAAGTCTCAGTGTCTTCCACAGCCCTCCGGTAAGTAGCATAGTCACATTAACACCACCCCCAACCAGCTTCTGTCTTAAGTTTCTATTGTGATAAAACACCATGACCAACATAACTTACAGAAGAATTTATCTGAGCTTTATAGTTTGAGAGGGTTAGAGTATAGACCATGACAGCAGAGGACATGGCAGTGCAGCGGAACAGTCATGAAGCAGAGAGACTGGGAAGGGTCTGTTGAGACCTCCAAGCCCACCCATAGCAACACATTTCCTAACTCTTCCCAGCCAGTTCTATCAACTGGAGACCAAGCATTAAAACATATGAGCCTAATGGGGTTCACTCTCATTCAAACCACAAGCAGCAAGTGCTTCTAATGACCAACCCAGCTTTCTAATGACCAACCCAGCTTTCTAATGACCAACCCAGCTTTCTAATGACCAACCCAGCTTTCTAATGACCAACCCAGCTT
>NW_004949104.1:12877413-12878114 GCF_000317375.1 Microtus ochrogaster
ACCAACCCAGCTTTCTAATGACCAACCCAGCTTTCTAATGACCAACCCAGCTTTCTAATGACCAACCCAGCTTTCTAATGACCAACCCAGCTTTCCAGTCCATCCTTTTTTGGTTGGTTTTTTTTTTTTCAAGACAGGGTTTCTCTGTGTAGTCCTGGGCTAACTGGAACTCACTTTGTAAACCAGGCTGACCTTAAACTCACTAAGATCCACTTGCCTCTGCCTCCCAAGTGCTGGGATTAAATGCATGTGCCACCACTACCCAGCCCATCTTTTCTTATAAGGACACCTATCAGATTGGAATCTTACTCTTATGATTTTTTTTTAATAATTACCTCTTTAAGGGGAAGTCAGAGAGTCCTATTTAAAGTTAGGAATCCAGTCTAGTGTTTCCTCTCTGCTTTCCAGAGTACTGGAATTAAAGGTGTATGCCAACACCACTCAGCCTTTATTAATTTTTTAAAAGATTTAATTATTTTATGTATATGATTATATCTATTGTCTTGTACACCTGTATGACAGAAGAGGGCATCAGTTCCCATTATAGATGGCTGTGAGCCATCATGTGATTGATGGGAATTCAATTCTGGCCTTCTGGACAAGCAACTAATGCTCAACCTCTGAGCTATCTCTCCAGTCCCCTCTTTTTTTCTTTTTTCCTTCTTTCTCTTTCTTTCTTTCTTTCTTTCTTTCTTTCTTTC
>NW_004949104.1:12878309-12887114 GCF_000317375.1 Microtus ochrogaster
GCTCTTGTAGACCAGGCTGGTCTCGAACTCACAGAGATCCGCCTGCCTCTGCCTCCCGAGTGCTGGGATTAAAGGCGTGCGCCACCACCGCCGGGCTTTCTTTCCTTTTCTTAAAGGCAAGGTATCGTTCAACCTAGTCTGGCCTCTTCAAACTCATTATCTTCCTACCTCAACCTCCAAGAATTCATGAGGAATAAAAAAAGAAAAAGAAAATGTTTTTGATGTTTTGAGACAGGGTCATTTGTAGCCTAGGTTTGCCTAAAACTCACTATGTAGCTGAATGACACTTGCCTCAAACTCCTGATCGTCTGCCCCAACCTCCAGAGTACTAAGATCACAGATATGTTATGTCACCATGCTTAACCAAAAGGACATTTATTGACCTCAGTCTTTATAAAAAAAAAATAAAATACTGACAACAATATTTATTCTCAAAAACTAGTAACTTGTAAAACACATAAGGGTACACCATGCAGTAGAATGCTTTAAAATTTAAGATAGAGCAGGGCACACACCTATAATCCCAGCACAACTTGGGAGATGGAGGCAGGAGAATCAGGAATTCAAGACCAGCTTCTGCTACATAAGGAATCTGATGCTAGCATGAACTACATGATACATGAGACTCTGTTTCAAAAGATGTGGTGGTTCAGTGGATAAAGGCACGTGCTGCCATACCTGTCAAACAGAGTTCAATCCCTTGGACCCATGTGATGGTATAAGAGAACACACTGCCACAAGATGTCCTCTGTCCTTTACCCATGGATCCTGATACACGTGGTTCCAACCCCAACCCCAAATAAACAAATAAAATGTTAAAAAACAAAACAAACAAAAAACAGAAACCTACAGTGAGAAATAATTTCAGTTAATTTGAATTAATACTTTAAAAGCCAACAAAAGCCGGGCAGTGTTGGTACAGGCCTTTAATCCCAGCACTCGAGAGGCAGAGGCAGGCAGATCTCTGTGAGTTCGAGGCCAGCCTGGTCTACAAGAGCGAGTTCCAAGACAGGCTCCAAAAGCTACAGAGAAAAACCAAAACAGTCAACAAAGTTTACTTAATTTGTCGTGCTAAGATTAAACCCAAGACCTTGCATATGCTAAGCAAATAGTCTGCTACTGCACAACTGGATGAATGTTCTCTTAAAAAGACTTATTATTTTATGTATATGAGTTTTACTTGCATGTACCTCTGTACAACACATGGATCCTTTGGGACTGGAGTTACAAGCAGTGTGAATTGCCATGTAGGTTCTGGGAATTGAACCTGGATCCTCTGCAAGAGCAACAGTGCTCTTAACCACAGAGCCAACCCTTTAAGCCCTGATGTGGGAGTGTCATATATCAATCTGTTGATTTCATTGGTTAAGCAATAAAGAAACTGCTTGGCCCTCATAGGTTAAAACATAGGTGGGTGGAGTAAACAGAACAGAAGGCGGGGAGAAAGAAGCTGAGTCAGAAAGTCGCCATGATTCTCCCACTCCAGACAGATGCAGGTTAAGATCTTCTCTGGTAAGCCAGCTCGTGGTGCTACACAGAATAATAGAAATGGGTTAGATCAATATGTAAGAGCTAGCCAATAAGAGGCTGGAACTAATGGGTCAAGCAGTATTTAAAAGAATACAGTTTCCGTGTAATTATTTTGGGGCATAAGCTAGAGCTAGCCATGTGGGCGGCCGGGTGCCGGGGACGCCGCCCCGCCGCTCCTATTACAACAAAGCCCCAATTTTTTGTTTGTTTGGTTTTGGTTTTTTGAAACAGGGTTTCTCTGTGTAACATCTCTGGCTGTTCTGGAACTCACTTGTAAACCAGGCTGGCCTTAAACTCAGAGATCCACCTACCTCTGCCTCTGTTGGGATTAAAGGCATGCACCACTACTGCCCAGCTATAAGACCCAAATGTTTTATTTTTTTTTAAATCATCTGACCCTACTAAGTTTCTCTAAGTCAAGGATGACTGAACTTCTGATTCTCCTGCCTCCATCTCCCCAATTACAAGCATGTGCTACCACAACAGATTTATATGTTGCTGAGGGTTGAAGCTATGGCCTTTTGTGTGGTAGGTCAAGATTCTAGCAACTGAACTGCATCACCAGCCCCCAAAGTTTTTCTTGGGGTTGAAGATGGCTCAGATAAGTGCACAAACTGTTCTTCCAGAGGACCTGACCCAGTTCCCAGCACAGATGTCAGGCAGCTCACAGCAGCCTGACACAACTTTAGTTCTTGGAAGAGTCTATGTCTCTGGTCTTTTTGGGCACCCAAATGTATGTGCATATACCCCTATCCCCCCACACACACACACCCAAAATTAAAAAACAGGTTTTGTTTCTTGAAAAGAAAAAGCTGACAATTTGCTAAACTAACGGGGGCATATACAACTAAATTCAGAAATGTTAATGGAGACATTGCTGTTAATCTCATGGAAAAAAAGAATCAAAAGAAGAGTTAACACCAACAAATTAGATAATACAAATGAAATGAACAAATTCCCAGAAACATAAATTATTTTGAAGTTATTAGTTACTTTTTTACCACTGTGACAAAATATAGCAATTTAAGAGGGGAATAATTTGTTTTGGCTCATAGTCTGAGAGTAAGTCTATCGTGGCATACACAGAGTGGTGTCAAGAGCATTGAGACAGCTGCTTACAATGTATTGGCTATCGGGAAACAATGAGACTGGCCAGAAGCTAAGCTAAGCTATAGACCCATAGGGTTCCTTAGTACTCCATAGCTCACTCCTCCAGCTAGGTCAGGCCCTATCTCCAAAAGATCCTACAACTCTAAAAACAGTGTCACTAGTACACAAACACATAAGCCATGGAGGAGATTTCACATTCAAACTATAATATAAACCAAATTAAAAATCTGAAAATCTGGGCAAGCAAGATAGCTCAATAGATAAAGGTACCAGTTCCCATGACTGAGGACCCAAGTTTGATCCCCAGAACCTATATAGTAAAAGAAAAAAAAACAAACCCCCATTAGCTGTTTTCTGAACTTCATGGACATGCCAACATGTATAAATAAAAGAAAAACCCTGAAAATCCAAATGAAGTAAATAAATAAAAAACATCAAATCATTAACCAAAAACTTCCAAAGTCTAGGACCAAATGTCTTCACTAGGAAGTTCTTCCAAGTTTTTAGAAAATTAACACCAATCCTGCTAAAATAAAGCAAACAGACGAAAAAGGAAAAGGTTCCTAATTCACTGCATAAGGCCAGACTTACTCTAATAAAGAATACAAGAAAGAAAGGGGGCATTGAGGTAAAATAAAACTAGATAAGGAGAGTAACCGATTGACCAATACCCCTCAGAATCTAGCTACAGAAATCCTGAACTGGCCAGCACTTGGGAGGCAGACACAGGTAGGTCTCTGATTGTTTGAGGTCAGCCTGGTCTACCATAGTGAGTTCCAGAACAGCTAGTGCTACATAGTGAGACCCTATCTCAAAAATGAAAAGGAAGGAAGAAAGGAAGGAAGGAAAGAAGGAGGGAGGGAGGGAGGGAGGGAGGGAGGGAGAGAGAGAGAGAGAGAGAGAGAGAGAGAGAGAGAAAAGGTGGTTTTTTAAGAAATGGTCTGGGTTGGGGCTGGAGCTCCGCAGTTAAGAGCACAGCACAATTTTCCAGAGGTTCCCTACATCTGAGGCTCACAAACACCTGTAGCACAGATCCAGGGGATCAGTGCCTCCTTCTGACCTCCATGGGCACCTGTAGCACAGACCCAGGGGATCAGTGCCTCCTTCTGACCTCCATGGGCACCTGTAGCACAGACCCAGGGAATCAGTGCCTCCTTCTGACCTCCATGGGCACCTGCACTTGTGCACATACCCACACAGACATACACATAGTTTCTAATAAATGAATATGAGCTGGGAATACCTACCATGTGTAAAGCTCTGGGTTCTATCTCAATCTCTCTCTCCCCCTCTCCACTCTCTCTTCAGGAGTAGTGGCTTGCTTGTAATCTTAGTACTCAGGAGGCAGAAGGATCCTAAGTTTGAGGCCAGCCTGAACTACATAGTGAGAAGTCTAAAAAAAAAAAAAAAAAAAACAGCAAATTGAATCCAACAGCACATTAAAGGGAATATGCGCTAGGCTGGGAATATAGTCAGTTTGTAGACTGCCTGAGAGGAAAAACTCGTAGAATCATTGTATCTAGGGTAAACCTTAGAGTGAAACAGTTGTTCTATAAGTACCTATACCCTGAAGGAATCATTGTGGAAAACAATGATTGCTTTCTGTTAGCTATAGAGCTGTTTCTCTGAAGGAGCTGCTCAGCCTTTGCATGACTTTGGTCATAAAACGGCCCTGGCACACCTGGAGCATTCTGCATTATTGGGTACTGCAAATAGCACACAACAGTGACTAAAGTGCAGGGATGATGTTTTCATTCAGAAAACATATAGATAAGATCAGGGGTTTTGGCATGAGGAACTTGTTTTACACCCCCCCTCAAAAAACCAACAACAACAACAATTGTGTAACAATTAATATGCCTTTGCAGGCTGGAGAGATGGCTCAGCGGTTAAGAGCATTTCCTGCTCTTCCAGAGGTCCTGAGTTCAATTCCCAGCAACCACATGGTGCCTCACAACCATCTGTAATGAGATCTGGTGCCATCTGCTGGTGTGCAGGTGTATGTGCAGACAGAACATTATTATATACATAATAAATAAGTCTTAAAAAATATGCCTTTGCACAGCTGTTTGGGGTTCAGTTCATAGAAACTGTTCCTCCCTGTGGCCAGAAGGCCTGAACTCTATTCTGGAGTGACCCTCTTAGAACACCGACACTGCCTGCCTGGGTTAGTTCTCCAGAACTAAATGGTGGGTCACATCAGTAGTCCCACAACTCAAGAAGTTAAAGCAGGAGGACTGTGTGTTCACAGCCAGCCAGGGGAATACTTAGTGAGTCTGAGGCAAGTCTGAGCTTTCTAGTGAGACCCTGTCACAAAGAAAAAAAAAGGAAAGAAAAGAAAGGGAAATATGGGGAGAAAGGAGAAGGGAAAAAAGAAAAGAGGAAAGAGAGAAAGTAGAGAGGGAGAAACAGAAAAATAGAGGGAAAGAAGGAGAAAGGGAGAAAAGCCTATTTTAATCACTTCTGTGGTGGTTTAGTACTATAGAATAGGACTAAAAGTTCTATCAAGCCAATTACACACACAAAAACCGTTTACAGAGAAATAAAAAGCTTACAAATAGGAAAAACTGAGTGTGGTAGCAAAATCCTGTAATCCCAGAGGTGGAAGCAGGAAAATAAAAAGTTCAAGGTCACCCTCTACTAGATAGTGAGCACTGTAAGCATACTATGCCAGAAACACAGACAAACATTTATCTCTCTACAGTGTCCGAGTATCAATAAATTCACAAGATTCAATGGTTCCAGTGGCAGCCAAATAATCCTGTTATTGGTAATCTAGCCAAGGCAAATGCAGGTCCTTTCATGACAATATTTTTTCTTGTGTGTATGCATGTGTAGATACACATGTGTGCATGCATGCATGTGTGTATGTGGAATCCTGATGTTGATGTCAGAAATTATTACCATTGATTATTTTTATTCAAGGAGGCAGGTCTATCAATCAAACCCAGAGCTCAGGTCAATATGGTTGTTTGGCTGAGGGCTTCACCGCAGCTCCTGGTATAAGCTCCCTCCCCTGGGAGTTGCCTCAGTCCAAACTCCACCTCCAAGAAAGCCTGCCAAAAAGTGACCTCTCCCCAGGGAGGGTCAAGAAAGCCCACCAAATGGTGGTCCCTCCCCAGGGAAGGTCAAGACCACTCCCACAGGCTATCTAAACTGTCCCCCAGAGAATGAACACATGGTCTCTCGGTTTTTCTGTGGTCTCTCCTTTTCCTTCTTTCCCTCTCCATGTTTTCCTGGGGGCCACCTGAGAGTTCTGGCAGCCTTTAAACCTGGCATCTTTTAATTTGGTCTGATTTGGTCTGATTGGGATTACTGTATCGGCAGAGAGGTTGGTCATTTAAGGAAAAGTACTTAACATTGGCTAGCCTCCCTAGTCAGTTTGACTGTGTATAATCTGCCTCTGTCTTCTGAGGCTGAAATTATAGTTGCAACACCCACTTGGCATTTTCTTTGGTTCTGGAGATCTGAGTTCCTGTCTTCACACTTGAATATCAGTACTTAACCATAAGTCATCT
Source organism: Microtus ochrogaster (assembly GCF_000317375.1). NCBI lineage: Eukaryota > Metazoa > Chordata > Mammalia > Rodentia > Cricetidae > Microtus > Microtus ochrogaster. The sequence continues at coordinate 12,884,468 of NW_004949104.1, forward strand.
TGGTCCCTTTATTCTAATCTAATTACTAATATTAACTTTCATATCATACAGCACATGATGAATATGTCTATACACAACATATATACATATATATGGTTACAGAAAGAATTCAAGTTAAGGAGGCTACATCAGAGTTCAAGTGGGCTGAGAGAAACACAAGTAGAATCTATATTGCTACTGAACCCAAACCAACCACTGGTGTGATGTTCTGACTAAGTTAAAGACTGGCCCTCATAGGCTCATATATTTGAATGCTATCAGGGAGAGGTACTACTTGAGAAGAATTAAGAGGTGTGGCCTAAACCAGGAAGTGGTGGTGCAAGCCTTTAATCCTAGGAGGCAGGTGGATCTCTGTGAGTTTAAGAGCAGCCTTAAACTAAAATTTAAACAGTCTACAAAGGGAGTTCCAGGACAGCCAAGGCTACACAGAGAAACCTTGTCTCAAAAAATAAAACACACACACACACACACAAAAAGTGTGGCCTTGTCGGAGGAAATGTGTCACCAGGGTTGAGTTTCAAAAGCCAGTCACTATCTCTCTCTCTTTCTTGCCTTGCAGATCAGGATGTAGAACTCTCAGCTACTTCTCCAGCACCATGTCTCCCCACATGTACATGATGATGATGTACTAAACATTTGAAATTGTAAGCAAGTCCCAATTAAATGCTTTCTCTTATAAGAGTTGCTTAGCCGGGCGGTGGTGGCGCACGCCTTTAATCCCAGCACTCGGGAGGCAGAGACAGGCAGATCTCTGTGAGTTTGAGACCAGCCTGGTCTACAAGAGCTAGTTCCAGGACAGGCTCCAAAACCACAGAGAAACCCTGTCTCAAAAAACCAAAAAAAAAAAAAAAAAAGAGTTGCTTAGGTCATGGTGTCTCCTCACAGCAATAGAACACAAGACAATGGAAGAAGCTCTTCTTAACAGGATTGAAAATAAAGCTGCAGAGTTCCAGCTCCAAGGTCAAAGGCAGAACCCAGGTCTAAGAACAAGAAATGACAAGTTCAGGTACACACAAAGCAAACAGGTAGATGGCTGGAAAGCAGGTAGACCATGTCAACAGTAGTGGACCAAGACTAATTCAGGCCCCAGGGATCAGAAGATAGAGTAAATTGGGCTATTGCCACTAGGTGCCTGCCACTTTTTGAATTCCAGGTTGAGGGAATTACACCCTTTCCCCAGGCTAGTATGTCAGATTAAGTCCTTGGGCTTTATTTGTTTGATATGATTTTAATCTACCCACATACTCCAAAGCCTCTATTCACCCCAATTAGTTTACAAAATGGCTCCCTCCCTTCTTCCAGGAGAAAGCCATTAATCAGTGTGTGCTCCATGAATGGTATCTATCCCTGTTGCTGGCAGATGGTGGTGTTTACTAGAGCAAGATCCTCCAACTTCAAAGTCAAGTCAAAAGTTGCTTATAAAATGCTCTAAGGGCAACCCACAGGATTTTACATAATATGGGTGACTTAGAGTAGAGCCATCTCTCAAATGCTTTTCTTAAGGGAATAAGTTAGCTATCACGGGAGTTCAGCACCTTTGTCTTTTTGCGCTACCGCTTGCCCTTTCAGTTTTCCACCATGGAAAAGTGAGATAGAGACTGAGCAGATACAGCTCTCCAACCTTACTCATCTAATCACCAGAATTGTGAACTAAGTGACAGCTACACTAAAAAACAAAAACTGGCCAGGTGGTGATGATGCACGCCTTTAATCCCAGCACTCAGGAGGCAGAGGTAGACGGATCTCCACGGAGTTTGAGGCCAGACTGATCTACAAGAGTTAGTTCCAGAACAGGCATTAAAAACTACACAGAAACCCTGTCTCAAACATCAAAAATAAATAAATAATAAAAAAATAAATAAAAACAAAAACTGGCTGGGCAGTGGTGGCACATGCCTTTAATTCCAGCACTCAGGAGACAAAGGTAGGTAGAGAAACACTGTCTCAAGCAACAACAATAAACAGGCCTCTTAACAGTCTAGGCTGAACTCAAATTTAAGATCCCTATACCTGGCAGGGCAGGCCACTCTGTGAGGTTCAAGGTCAGTCTGGTCTACTGATCTGATCAGGCGAGTTCCAAGACACGCTCCAAAGCTACACTGAGAAACCCTGCCTCAAAAGAAAAAAATCCATATACCTCCACTTCCTAAATGCTAGAATTCCAAGCATTGCTGTCATTTCGTTTCCATGATAAAATACTCCGACACTCTGGCCCAAAGGTTCATTGACTTAAAATTCTTGGTCACAATTTATCACAAAAGGAAGTCAAAATAGAACTTGAACACAGGCCTGATTGCTATTCCACACAACATTTTCTCCAGCCATGGAACTCATTTACTTAACAAAGAAATAAAACAGGGACCATGGAGGTTGCTGCTTGTTGGCTGACATGCAGGCTCATATTTAAGCTTTCTTATATAATTGGAAATTATCTTACTAGAGAATGGAACTGCCCATCCACAGACATATTCACAGGCCAAACCCATCTAAATAACTTCTCAACTGAAGCTCTTCTCAGATTATATGGTGTCAAGTTGGTAGTCAAAGCTAACCAGGAAAGCCGGGCGGTGGTGGCGCATGCCTTTAATCCCAGCACTTGGGAGGCAGAGGCAGGCGGGTCTCTGTGAGTTCGAGACCAGCCTGGTCT
>NW_004949104.1:12887214-12894778 GCF_000317375.1 Microtus ochrogaster
AAAAAAAAAAAAAAAAAAAAAAAAAAAAAAAGCTAACCAGATTAAGCATGCCCCACCACACCTGGCTCTTCTCAGGTTCTGCATCTCTTTAGTTGAGAGGGCTAATGAGATGGCTCAATGGGTAAAGGAACTTTCCACCAGCCAAATTCAAACCCTGAGACCCACATGAAAGAAGAGAACTGACTCACATACTGACCCATACACTCATCTACAAATAAATGTAATCTTTTTAGAGATGGCTCAGTAGTTGAGAGCACTGGCTGCTCCAGCAGAGGACCTGGGTTACAAGCCCAGCGCCCAGCTCACAACCATCTCCAACTCCATATCTAGGGTATCCAAAAAATATTCTTCTGCTTTTATCAGGCACCAGGCACACATGTGGTACACAGACATAGCATATGCATAAGAAACTGTTTTTCATGTGTTTTAGTTACGGTTTCTATTGCTGTGAAGAGACACCATGAGCGTGGCAACTCTTATAAAGGAAAACATTTAATTGTGGTGGCTCGCTTACAGTTTCAGAGGTTTAGTTCATTATCATCATGGCAGGGAGTATGGTGGTATGAAGGCAAACATGGTGCTGGCTACATCTTGATATGAAGACAACAGGAATTGGACTGTGACTTGGGCATATATGAGACCTCAAAGCCCACCCACACAGTGACTCACTTCCTCCAACAAGGCTATACTTACTCCAAAAAGCCACACTTCCTAGTAGTGATATTCCCTGAGCTTGTGGGGGTCAATTACTCCCCAATCAAACTACCATATCATGTATCATTCAAAAAATAAAATGGGTGAGCACGTTGGCCTACATTTATGTATGTGCATGCCTGGTGCCTGTGGAAGCCAAAAGCATTGGGATCCTCTAGAACTGGAGATAAGTGTGGTTGTGAGCCTCTGTGTAGATGCTGAGAAGCAAACCTGGGTCCTCTGCAAGAGTAACAAGTGCCCTGAATAACTAAATCATCTTTCCAGCCACCAATATATTTCTTTGAGCTTGTTGTTTGCGATATGGTCTCACACGACCCTAACTATACAGCAAAGAAAGATCTTGGATTTCTGCCTCTTGCCTCCACTTCCCTCCTCAGTGCAGAGGTCACAGCTGTGCATCACAATGCCAGTTTTTGCTTGAATTTCTATCATGTAAAACTGTCACGGGGCTTTTTTCAGAAATATACATTTCCCCTTTTTAAATGAGCCATATTTTTTCTTTGCATGCCTTCTGATTTCTTTATATGGGTATATTAAATCTAATAAAGTAGTAACTCTCCCCTTCCCATACAAGTTTTGTTACTGGGTTTTGTTTGAAATGAGTCTCTTGTAGCCCAGGCTGGCCTTGAATTTGCTATGTAGCCAAGAATGACCTTGAACTTCAGATCTGCTTTCCTCTACCTCCTAAGTGCTAGGATTTTTGGTGTGAGCCATCATGCCTGACTTTATTTAATTCTTTTAGATTATTTTAATGTGTTTTGCCTGCATGCATGTATGTGTACTGTATATATGTCTGGTGCCCAGAGGCCATAAAGAGGGCATGGATCCCCTGGAATTGGAGTTACACATGGTTGTAAGATACATAGGGGTGCTGGGAATGGAACCTGGATACTCTGAAAGAGCAACTAGTGCTCTTAACCACTAATCCATCTCTTAAGAGGCCCATGCCTATCCTTTTGTATTATTTTGCAATGCATCTATATACCTAATATTATTTCAGAGGGCAAAATATTAAACATTATGCATAAGCATAATAAAAAGGTTAGAAAGCTACGGGCTAAGTCACCAACAGAAAGTCGATATCAAAGTTTTCCTTTTTATCCTATGGAGGTTTAGGTTCGGGTTTTTTTTCCTGGATCATGAAAATAATCAAATTCCCTGTAGATCTTGAGAATCAGCCATTTAAAAAGCCACTCAACGACTGCTACCATCATCTCTCAGGCTCACTAGGCTTCTACTCTTAGACAAGCACATCAACCATTACAAAGATTTGGAGTAAGTCGTCCCAAGGTATGTGCAGAAGTTTAAGTAATATGGATGGGAGGCCTATGAACTAACATTTGTTTATTTATTTTTACTCCAGGGTTTTGTTTTATTAGTCAGAGTCTCACTATGTTGTTATAACTGCCCTTGAACTCAGTTATCCTCTGGCCAAGAGCTTAAAATGACAGAGTGAGCTGATCTTTTTTTTTGAACAACTCTTATTTCTTTTTTGAGAATTTCATACACTGTATTTTGATCATATTTTCCCCTCCCCAATTCCCACCTCCCTACTCATCCAACTTCACAGTCTTTTTCTTTTTAAAAATTTATTTATGTAATGACTGATCTGTCTTCTTGTACTTCTGGATGACAGAAGAGGACATTAGATCCCATTATAAATAGTTCTAAGACATCACATGGTTGCTGGGAATTGAACTCAGAACCTCTGAAAGAGCAACCAGTGCTCAAAACCACTGAGCCATCTCTCCTGATATAGGAGGATCATCTGTCTATGTGTTACTTTCATTGGTTAATAAACTGCCTTGGCCTTTTGATAGGCCAGCCCTTAGGTGGGTGTTGTATACAGAACAGAATTCTGGGAGGAAGAAAGCAGGGTCAGGCAGACGCCATGCTTCTCCTACCCAGGACAGATGGTGGTTAGACTCATGCCAGTAAGCCACAGTCAAGTGAAGATACACATTAATAGAAATGGGTTAATCAAGATGTGAGAGTTAGCCAAGAAGAGGCTAGAGCTAATGGGCCAGGCAGTGTTTAAATGAAAACAATTTGTGTGTTATTTCAGGTGTGAGGCTAGCCATGTGGGAGCCGGCCGGGATGAAAAGCAGGCCTGCTCACCTCATCACAACACTCTCCAGTCCTCTTTTTCTTTTTTTCTTCAATTGTTTTTATTGAGCTATATATTTTTCTCCACTCCCCTCCCTTCCTCTCCTTCTACTTCTCTCCCATGGTCCCCATCAGACCTCTTTTTCTAAAAAAAATAAAATAAAACAAAAAAGCCCCAACAATACATGAAGTCCAAATTGACTGGAATGTGGCTCATATACCCAGCCTCACTCCATGAAGGGAATTGATTTTCCCTCTCCCACCAGCTGTCTCTTGCAAAGAGCTTCTTGGCTAGGGTTGGGTAGGATCTGTGTCACCTGCAGTGCTGGGATTTTATCTGACTTAAACAAGTTTTTTTTTTTCCCCTCTTTCGGGACAGAGTTTCCCTGTGTAACCCTGGCTGTCCTGAAACTCAGTCTGTGAACTGTAGATGGAGCTACGGGCGCTTCCCACCGTCCAGCTCCCACACGGCTAGCTTTATCTGAAATAATTACAGGAAACTGTATTCATTTAAACACTGTTTGGCCCATTAGTTTTAGGTTCTTACTGGCTAACTCTCACATCTTGCTTTAACCCGTTTCTAATAATGTGTGTAGCACCACGAGGTAGCTTACCAGGGAAGATCTTAACCTGCATCTGTGTCAGGTGGGAGAATGATGGCAACTGCCTGACTCGGCTTCTTTCTCCCAGCATTCTGTTCTGTTTACTCTGCCTACCTAATTTTCCATCCTATTAAAGGCCGAGCAGTTTCTTTATTAATTAACCAATGAAAGCAACAGATGGACAAATGACCCACCTCCATCAGTGAATCACCCTGATCTTGAAATCAGAGGTCTGCCTCTGCCTCCTGGTGCAAGTCTTATGCAGACTGTCAGTCTGTGAGCTCATGCATGCATCTCCCCTGATGTCTCTGGAAAAGGCTCTTGAAGTTATCCATCACTTCAGGCTCTGCCTCCTGGTGCAAGTCTTATGCAGACTGTCAGTCTGTGAGCTCATGCATGCATCTCCCCTGATGTCTCTGGAAAAGGCTCTTGAAGTTATCCATCACTTCAGGCTCTGACAGTCTTTCTGCCCCCTCATCCACAGAGATCTCTGGGCTTTGAGGAGATCGGTATGATGCAGATGTCCTATTTAGTGCTGAGTGTTCCAAAGTCTCTTATTCTCTGCAAGGTGACCAACATTGGGGGAAGCATTGCTTTATTGTTGTTTGCTTGCCTGCTCTTTTGGGAGACAAGTCTCGTTGGAAGACAAGATCTCACTATGTAGCCCTGGTTGGTGCTATATACACCAGGCTGGCCTCAATGGCCTCAAACTTACAAAGATCTGTTTCTGCCTCCTAAGTGCTAGGACTAAAGGTGTGTGCCATTATGCCTGGGTTTTGTTGTTGTTGTTGTTGTTTGAGACAAGGTCTCACTTTGTAGCCCAGTCTTGCCTTGAACTAACAGCAATCCTCTTGTTTCAGCATCCCAAGTGCTAGGATTACAGGTACAAGGCACCAACCCCCCTGCTACATTTGTTTACAATTTTTTTTTTTTTTTGGTTTTTCGAGACAGGATTTCTCTGCGGCTTTGGAGCCTGTCCTGGAACTAGCTCTGTAGACCAGGCTGGTCTTGAACTCACAGAGATCTGCCTGCCTCTGCCTCCCGAGTGCTGGGTTTTTACAGTTTTTTTAATCGCAGATTCTCATTGCCCAGGTTGACCCCAACTCACAATATCCCTGTTTCAGCTTCCAAAGTCTCGAGAGTACAAGTGAGAGCCACTGAACTCAGCTGGAAATGTGTGCTGTGGAAATGTAACTCCAAAATGAAGACCTTTTACCTAAGCCATGTGAGTGATGCTCAAACTGGCTTTGGAGGATGACTCAAGAAAAATAAAGGAAGCTTTCCAGATGAAAGTAAGCCAAGGTGCTGGGAAGATGGCTCACTGGTTTAGAGCATTTGTTTTGTTTTGTTAGAATTTTTTTTTAATTTTTTTAATTGAGCTATATATTTTTCTCTGCTCTCCTCCCATTCTCCCCCTCCCCTTCTACCCTCTCCCATGGTCCCCACGCTCCCAATTTACTCAGGAGATCTTGTCTTTTTCTACTTTCCATGTAGATGAGATCCATGTGTGTCTCTCTTAGGATTCTCTTTGTTGTTTAGGCTCTCTAGGATTGTAAATTGTACACTGGTTTTTGTTTGTTTGTTTTATATCTAAAAGCCACGTATGAGTAAGTACATATTATATTTTCCTTTCTGTGTCTGGGTCACCTCATTCAATATGATGTTTCCTAGATCCATTGGCCTGCAAATTTCAAGAGGTCATTATTTTTTTCTGCTGTGTAGTACTCCATTGTGTAAATGTACCACATCTTAATCCATTCTTTGGTTGATGGAGCATTTAGGTTGTTTCCAGGTTATGGCTATGACAAACAATAATACTATTAACATAGTTGAGCACATGTCCTTGTGGCAAATTGAGCATCCTTTGGGTACCATCCAAAAGTGGTATTGCTGAGTCTTGAGGTAGGTCATTTCTTAATTTTCTGAGAAATCACCATAGTGATATCCAAAGGGGCTGTACCAGTTTGCACTCCCACCAGCAATGCAGAAGTGTTCCCTTTATCCTACATCCTCTCCAGCATAAGTTGTCATCAGTGTTTTTGATCTTGGCCATTCTTACAGGTATAAGATGTACAGGGTTGTTTTGATTTGCATTTCTCTGATGGCTAAGGATGTTGAACATTTCCTTAAGTGTCTTTCAGCCATTTTAGATTCCTCTATTGAGAGTTCTCTGTTTAGGTCTGTACCCCATTTTATTAAGAGCATTTGTTCTTACAAAGGACCCAGAACCACATGATGGCTCACAACATCTTTAATTCCAGTTCCAGAAAATTCAACCCCTCTTCTGTCCTCTTTGAACCTCTGTGGACACAAACATACAAGCATACAGGCAAAAACATTCATACATATAAAACAAATCTAAAGAAAAAAGAAAGTCAGTCAAGATTTTAAAATGTAAGCCGGGCGGTGGTGGCGCACGCCTTTAATCCCAGCACTTGGGAGGCAGAGGCAGGCGGATCTCTGTGAGTTCGAGACCAGCCTGGTCTACAAGAGCTAGTTCCAGGACAGGCTCCAAAACCACAGAGAAACCCTGTCTCGAAAAACAAAAAACAAAAAAAAAAAAGATTTTAAAATGTAGAAGATACAGGTCATGATGGCACATGCCTTTAATCTGAGCACTCAGGACACAGAAGTGGGTGGATCTCTATGAGTTAGAGGCCAGTCTGGTCTATATAGTAAGTTCCAGGACAGCCAGAGATATGTACAGAGACCCTGTCTCCAAATAAATAATGCAAAAGAGGTACCCATAAAAAATCTTTCCCTTGTGTTTTTGAGACAGGGTTTCTCTGTGTAGTCCTGGCTGTCCTTGACACTCACTCTGTAGACCAGGCTGGCTTGGAACTCAGAAATACGCCTGCCTCTGCCTCCTGAGTGTTAGGATGAAATACATATACCACCGCTTCCTGGCCCTAGAAAAAATCTTGATAGCAGAATTAGAGGAAAATGTACACTAGATCATGAGGGATCACAAAGAACCCTGAATATATTCTTATAGGCTATGGGGCTTCCTTAACAAGTTTGGTGGGGCTTTTTTTTTTTTAGATTTTATTTATTATGTCTACAAAATTCTGCTTCCATGTATGCCTGCAGGTTAGAAGAGGGAACCAGATCTCATTATAGATGGTTGTAAGCCACCATGTGGTTGCTGGGAATTGAACTCGGGACCTCTGGAAGAGCAGCCAGTGCTCTTAACCACTGAGCCATCTCTCCAGCCCTCTTTAAGAAGTTTGAAAGAGGGTGGAGCTTGGTAAGGCTTATGATTAGAGGGCAGCTTATACCTGTGACGTGTATTTAGGACAGATTAGGGGAAGAGGAGAAGGGAACACAGGCATCTGGCAGGGAAAGCACAGAAGTGTTCAAGGTTATTTTGTTTTGGGCAGGATGTGGTGCAGGAACATGACAAGAGGCCAGAGCAGAATGTCAGGTATCTACTGCTGTCTACATCACTGCCTTTGCGGCTGATCTCTCACTTAACTGGAAGCTAACTTAGTTCTGGGGATCCTCCTGTCGGACAGCCATGCTCCACGTTTTCTGTAGGTGCTCACAAACTCGGGGTATGCCTGCCCAGCAAGCACTCTCTTTCACTAAGCGGTCTCCTCAGCTCCTCCAATGTGCTTTAAATATTCCGTTTGGGATTTTTTTTTTCCTTTTTAAAGACACGCTCTTACTCTGTAATCTAGGCTCGCCTCAAACTTACTATATTGCCCAGGGTGACCTTGGAACACCTTTGGTCCTGGAGTTATTTGTATTAGTATACCCTATCTGCCTAGGTACATGTTATTTATAGACGCAGTAACAACCTTTCTGAGTCTTTACTGTAGGAGATACGTTGATACAGTGTATTTTATTGTATACTACTTTAGTTTTAAGATGTTGGCTACAATCTAGCACACCGATTTTGTGACATATTGATTAGTTTGTAACTACTCGGTCTTAAGACACTCTGATGTCTTGGGGAAGGGGAAGCAGACAGGTTAGCTTGCGGTGTGCTCTTTCAGACTGAGTCTCAACCTCGGCAGCGCATCAAAACTTCCTAAATACTATTGAAAATGCAGCTCTCCGGATATGTGGATGTATTTGTACTCAGCACCTACGCGTATTCACAAAAATCTGCAACACTTCTGCCAGCAAGCATACAAAAG
>NW_004949104.1:12895316-12895864 GCF_000317375.1 Microtus ochrogaster
GCCCCGCGGGGCCGGCCGGGCCCGAGCAGCGGGAGCATGGCGCTGAAACGGATCCAGAAGGTAAGAGTGGCGGAAACGGAGTCCTCCCGCTGTTCCGCTCCGCGGGCTGCCGCAGCGACAACAAGCCCGCGGCGATGCACGCAGACACCTGCCCCGCGCGAAGTAGAGCCACCGCCGGCGGCGCGGATTTAGGAGCCGGGTGCGCGTGCCGAGCGGGCGGCGCGCGGGGGCGGGGTCACGCGACCGTGTCACGTGCGCGCGCAGCTGCGGGCTGGCGCTTATGCCTAACAAGGTAACTAGTGAGGAGGAATCTCAGGTCCTGTAGGTAACAGTCTTCTGTTAATCCGTTATCCTAGAGTTTGGGAAGTGCATCGCAGAAAATGTAAAGCCCAGTTCTGTTCCCCCTCACTACCTGTTACCATGTGTAAACATTTTAGCATATCTGCTTTTCGTTCTTTTCCTGATCCTGGAAAAAAAAAATTTTTGCCGTAATTCTGATTTGTTCTGATTTGGTTTGTTTTTCTTTTTTCTTTTTTTTTTTTTTTTTT
>NW_004949104.1:12896339-12934705 GCF_000317375.1 Microtus ochrogaster
GTGCGCCACCACTGCCCAGCTTGTTATTTTTTTTAAAGATTTATTTATTATGTATACAGCGTTCTGCCTACATGTATGCCTGCAGGCCAGAAGAGGGCGCCAGATCTCATGATGGATGGTTGTGAGCCACCATGTGCTCGCTGGGAATTGAACTCAGAACCTCTGGAAGAGTGGCCTGTGCTCTTAACTTCTGAACCATCTCTGCAGCCCCAGATGCTCTCTTCTGACCTTCATGGTCACCAGACACATATATACATAGAGGCAAAACATTTACACATAAAATATAATGGAAAAAAATCTAAATTTAAAAAGTTTTTAAAGTTCATTCTCTTTAAAATATCCAAAGTCAAAGCCACATGGTGGGATATGCCTTTAATACCAGTTCTCAGGAGACAGAGACAGGAGGATCCCTGATTCAAAGCCAGCTTGATCTAAAGAAGGAGTTCTAGGACAGCTAGGGCTATACAGGGAAATTTTGTCCCTAAAACCAAAATAAATACCTAAAGTCTCTTAACTGTAAGTTCTATAAAATCAAAATGTTACAAACATTCTATTCCAAAGGGAAGAACCAGGGCACAGTTACAATCAAATCGAAACAAACCCCAAATCCTCTCTGAGGTGTAAATAGCTCAGTGTGTGACCTCTGGGACTCGTGGTCTTAAAAGCTCCAAAGGGCTTGGGCAGCTTCGCTTACCTGGCTCTGCCCTCCATAACACACATGGTTAGTCTCATAGGCTGATGCCAGGAGAAGGGAGGTGGAGAAGAGGAAGACAAAACCATGCCTTTGAGTTAGGCTTGGAGCTCAGCTAGCAAGCAGCTGCATGGCAGACAAGAAGCCTTATGGGGTAGGGTATGGAGCTTCAGAGAAAGAGCGAGGATGCCCAGAGTGTTAGGAGAGCATGCCCAGACTTAGGCCAGTATAGGGACTGTTTATTACCACTTTAGCTTGGCCTTAGGTTAATCCTCCTTCCTGAACTGTGGTCCGAGCCATGTGATTGATTACCCAACTGGATTAACTATTAGGTTTTGGGTAGCTTGTAATATTAGGTCTCCATCCAAACCCAAAGTTGATTCCACTATCTGTATCAGGAGATAGCTTTCTCTTAATGGACCTCCAATGCCACTATTAACACTCAATGCCTTTGAAGAAGTAATTCTAAAATCATTTAAAGGATGAGCTAAGTAAGATTGGGGAATAAATAAAACCTATTCCTATCATGAAAATCCAGAGATACAGTTCCATAGCTGTTTACTAGAAGGGATTAATGTGTGGACTAGAGTGTCTAAGTTAGGAAGATTACTGGTGTTCTTAGCCAAGGAATCAAGGCCATTCCTACAACTGCTGCTTTTGGCATCCCTGCCCCAAACTGTCTAGCCCATCTCTAGCTCCTTGCCTCATCATTCCCCCCTCCTGAAGAACTAACCCAAACTCTCATTAGGGAATTAGGGTGGCAGTCTATCTGGCTTCTTTGTGTTGATTGGGGTCATCAAGTGTGTCAGTTGGGTTACCAGTGGGCCTATCTAAAGGACCCTGAAAATACACTAATAGTTCCATTTGTAACAGTCAGATGTAGTGAGGAAAAGAAGTTCTTGACTGGTACCTGGAAAGAATCGTCAGGGAAACGTGAAACTGGATCCCTTGAGCAGAGAAAATGATTCCATTCCCCAAGATCAGGCATGAGCTATAATAAAATCTTAGTACTATAGGCTCTAGACAGACATCCAAGAAGACAGAACAGAGGTCATTTTAAAATGTCCAAAGTCTATTAGAATCCCTTGATAAGCTCACAAGAACATGCTTCATTGGGTTCTTCCTCTGCTGTTCTTCTTTCTGGTCTCTAAGGCTTGACTCCCCAGTGATAATACCAGGATGTACTTTTAGGCGGTGTGATAGCTGTTAGGCTGGTCAGGCTCACAGTGTGAAGTCCCTCTCAGATGGTATATTATCTGGGGTTTTCTAGAGGAACAGAACTGACAGAATGAGAAAATATATATGGAACTTGGTAGCGTGGCTTACAGGCTGTGGTCTGGCTAGTCCAACAGTGACTGTCTCTGTGGAAAAGTGAAGAATTTGGTGGTTGTTTTGAACACCAGGCTGGCTATCTCAGCTGGTCTTCAGAGAAGTAGGTTTTACCACCAGCAAAGGGTTGCCAGCAAGAGAGCTAGCCAGCAAACAGCAAAAGCCTCCTTCTCCTATGTCCTTTCCTGTGGGCAGACAGTGTGGCCCAGGTTAGCATGGGTCCTCCCACCTCACATCATCCAGTCAAGAAAATCTCTCATAGGTGTGCCCAGATGCTTGCATTTTAATTGTTTCCAGATCTAGTCAAGTTGACCACCAAGATTAGCCATCCTACAAGGTGTCGCATTTTGATGTTCCTTTGGTTCCTAGATACAAACTACTACTCACCTTGAACTCTGTTTATTTTCATTTTGTTCATATGTCTGCGTTTCTTTGTGTATGTCTATGTCACATATGTAAAGATGTTCTTGGAGGCCAGAAAAGGATGTTGGATCCCCTCGAGCTGGAGTTAGGGTAGTTATAAGTTCCTTGAAGTGGGTGCTGGGATGAGAACTCAGGTCTTCCGGAGGAGCAGCAAGTGCTCTTATCTGCTGAGCCATCTCTGTAGTCTGTCACCATGAACTTTGGCCATTTGTATCCTCCTCTGAGAGTAGCCTCCTGCCTGACCTTCTTTCCCACCCTCTCCGAAGGCCTCTGCCTTCTGCTGGACGGCAGTGATAGAGGCAGCTCCCTAGGCCTATAGCAACCTAACTCCTGTCTTGTATCCTAGGAACTGACTGACTTACAGAGGGATCCGCCTGCTCAGTGTTCTGCAGGACCTGTAGGTGATGACTGTGAGTATTTTTCCAGAAGATTCCAGAAGGCTTGTAACCAAAACCTTCAATGTTATCAGGGCCAGACCTCATTCCCACTCTCCTTAGTTGAACAGTTCTTAAGAAATCTAATTGTTTTCTTTCACATGCTTATAAACTGCTTTGTGTTAGTTTGTTCTGAGACAGCTGAGGAGTACATAATTGTAGCTCAGCTTGGCCTAAACTCTTAATTTTCCTGTCTTATCTCCCAGATTGCTGGAAGCATGTGCCACCTTGCCCAGTGTGGATTGCTTTTCTTTTCATTCATTCCTTTTGTTTGTTTGTTGTTTTTGAAGCTCAAGAACATTCTCCATTGTATTATAATTTGGGAACAATAACAACAGGACAGGCAAACTGTAAATTTTAGCAATTGCCAGGAGGAAAGAGATGGAGAAGAGAAATAGTTACCTATTAAGTTAGAGTCCGTGAAAGGTATGTTGCGCAGTGGAGCTCAGCCTCTATGAAGCTGGGGACTGGATTCTTCAGAGACCTAGTGAAGAAGTCCAGAAAAGTGGCAGCTCGAGCATGCTTAGGATTAATTTTGGCTAGTATCAAAAAAAAAAAATAGAAAGGGAAGAATGGAAAAGTTCCAGAATTCAGTAAAGTGGGCAGACTAAACAGTGAAGATCTGCAAGCTCCTGCCTGAAGTACTTTTTCAGTGGGGATCCTGAGCTCACCTCAGGGTGACTGGTCAGGTTACATTCCAGATGGAGCCTGAACTGTCGGAAATCATTCTCTACTGAGTCAGAAGGAAGACAGGTTGTCCCAGATCAGACATGGGATACTTTGCAAATGGTACACAGCTAGCTGAAGAGGACTGGACCTGTGAGCGCGCTGGCGGAGGACTGACAGGGCGTGGCAGCTGCTGTGTGCCTTGGCCAAGAGAAGACAGTATGAGTAGCTCTTCTCCCGCCTCTGCGCTTCTCCACAGGAGACTGGAGAAGCAGCTCTAGCCAGACCTCTGCCACCTCACACAGGCTGGTTGTGGGCTGTTGGGTCTCTGGACAGTCCTATGCACTGTACAAGGCCGGCACAGTGACAGAACTGTGTGAGGAAGGGTGGATTCTTGAAGAGCAAGGTCTAATCCAATGGAACAGCCCACGGCAGCTAATCTGGACGGAATCACTGTAGGAACAAACCTTGGCCTTGCCTGTGAGGAATCCAGATTAGCTTAGGTGAGGAGATCCACACTAAATGTGGGTGGTACCATTCCACAGGGAGTCCCAGAATAGATCAGAAGAAAGCTAGCTAAGCATCAGCATCCTTTCTGTGCTTCCTGACTGTAGAGGCTGTGGTCGGCTTCTGGAACTCCTACTGCCCTGCCTTCTCTGCCATGCTGGACTGTACCCCAGAACTGTGAACTAGAGTAAACCCCTCCCTCCCTCCTTAGGTTGCTTTGGTCAGGTATTCCATTGTAGCAATAAGGACAGTAGCTAATACAGCCCCAATGCCTATTGGGTGATTGGATAGATAAAGTGTGAACCCAGTTTGATTTCTAGCACTCACATGATAGCTCACAACCATCCTTAACTCCAAGTCCAGCCCTATTCTGGACTCTGCAGGCACCATGCACACACATGGTGCTTATACATACTTGCAGGCAAAACATTCATGCAGAAAATAAAAGTAAAGCTTACAAAAAGAATATTAATGCATATAATGCCACTGGATTATACATTTAAAAGTTGAATAAATGGCTAGGCATAGTGACTCAGCAGGTAAAGGTGTTTGCTGCTAACGTCTGAGTCAACTCCCCAGAACTCACAGATGAAAGAAAGGAAGGGACTCCTCCATTCATCTTCTGACCTCTGTGTGTGCTGTGGCACCACACACACCACCATAGTCATTTAAAACTGCTTTAAAGAAGTGATGTTTCCATTAGCTCAGGCAACTGTAAGTAAGCATTTGATTGAAATACTGAGGGAGATCTGTGAGCTGCTTGGCTGCCTTTCGGAGGCTTCTCCTTAGTCCTTGTGTTCTAGACAGTGTTGTCTCTGTCCTGCTGGTGCGGACTGAGCTGATAGAGTATTTGAACAGGTGAAGGAAAACCAGGACAAGCCCAGGCCTTAACCCTGGCCCTATTCTCATACCTCTCATGAATTTATATGAGAGGAATCCTCTTGAGATAAAGACCTCTAAAAACTCAGAAGGCCACCCCTGAGTGAAAAGACGGCTTCCAGCTTCAGCAGAGGCTCTGGAGTCCATTGTCCTGAGGGACTCTGGAACCTTGGATGTGGCTATTTGGAGCCTTCAAAGGAGCAGCTCTGGACACAGGCAGAGCAGGGAAGACAGCCCAAGACGCTGGAGAGAACAGAAGGTTTGATAAGAAAGTCTGGTTGCCGAAGGGTGGGAACTTGAGAAGAACAGGAAAGCTTCAGCTTGATTAGTCATCAAGTCTCGGAACACTGCCTGGGTCTCTGAGTGAGATGATGTGTGTGACCAAGGGGCCCCACAGCCTGAAAGAGACTCTCTGAAAAGAGCTTCAAAATGAATCAAGGGGAAAACTGGGGAGCAGAAAAGGCTTGTCAGCAGCAACATACAGAGTGGCAGAAGACTAGCTGAGGCATAATTCTGTGCAGAGAGAGCGCTGAGTTGTAGTTCTGCCTGTGTAGTAAATGAGTCACGGGGCTAGAGAAAGGGCTCAGTGGGTAAGAGCACTGGCTGCCCCTTCAAAGAGCCTGATTTCAGTTCCCAGCCCATGTGCATCCACAACTCTCCTCAGCTGCGGTTCCAGGGAACCCAACACTGTTAGAGCCTTCTCAGAACCAGGCACATGTGTGGTACACAGACATACATCAAAGCAAAATAAATCTTGAAAAAAATAAAAGAATTATTCTTAACCAAAAAAGATGTGTGAGCTATTAAAACTCGGTCTCTGAGAGCTGCTCATCAGCCGTGTCATGGCGAGGTCTGCTAACGGCTCGCACTGCCGGGCTGGTAAGCGCTCCTGATGGCCATAACTGTGTCTAGGAAATCAGTTTGCAACTGTGTCACTTTAGTACCTTGAACCCTGGTGACAGTAACTCCCGGGGATCCCTGGGAGTCCTTGTGAGTCTTGGAGCTTGAGGGTGCTTTTCAAAGTCCCAAACTTGTATTCAGTGTCAGAAATGAAGCGGTTCTGTGTGGGCCTTGTGCCCTGAGCTTGGTGGCACCTTCTCAGTAGAACACACCCCCTGGGCTGAGGAGTCCCTTACATGGCCATCTCTCTTTTGTGTTGTAGTGTTCCACTGGCAGGCGAGCATCATGGGCCCGGTAGGTAAAGCTGCATGCACAACTCCAGCTTGTTCTACGTCAGTTTCCTGCAGGCACTGATTGTTTCCTGTCTCCTCCTTCCAGAATGACAGTCCTTACCAAGGAGGTGTTTTTTTCCTGACCATCCACTTCCCTACAGATTATCCTTTCAAGCCCCCAAAGGTGAGGCTGCCCACAACTCCCATAACGTTTTGATGAAAGGACAGCTCACGATGACATTCTGTGTCACAAGTAGAGAGCTCTGTGTGTACCTTCTCCCGATGCTCTGCTGTTCCAAACAATGGCTATAACCTGCTGGGACATTAAACTGCAGATATCCATGATTAGTCCTTGTCTTATGGTCTCTCCTGCTGTGATAAAACATCATGGCCAATCACCTCGGAGAAGGAAGGGTTTATTTCATCTTATGACTCTTAGGTCACACACTCCATCACTAAGAGAAGACACTCAAGCAGGAACCTGGAGACAGGGCCATGTGTAGAGACTGTGGAGGAATGCTGCTTACTGCCTGGCTTCTCATGGTTTACTCAGCTTATTTTCTTATACAGCCCAGGGCCACCTGCCCAGGGGTGGCATCACCCACAGTGAGCTGGGTCTTCCCACACCAATCATCGATCAAGAAAATGCCCTACAGCTGGGTAGTGGTGGCACTCACCTTTAATCCCAGCACTCAGGAGCCAAGGCAGGGGGAGGGGGTGTCTGAGTTCAAGGCCAGCATGATTTACAGAGTGAGTTCCAGGACATCCAGAGCTACATAGTAACACCCTTTTTTTTCTTTTCTTTTCTTTTTTTGTTTTCTCGAGACAGGGTTTCTCTGTAGCTTTGGAGCCTGTCCTGGAACTCACTCTGTAGACCAGGCTGGCCTCAGACTCACAGAGATCCACCTGCCTCTGCCTCCTGAGTGCTGGGATTAATAGCATGCACCACCACTGCTCGGCTATGGCTGTTTCTTATGGTGACCGGTTGCTCATCATAAACATAATTAAAGTTGGTTTTTGCGTAGATATTTGGGCTTTGGGTTCTTTCTACCACCTTGCTTGTTATTCTTCACAGCACAGTGCATAGGGAGGTTGGCATCAGTTCCCCATGTTCAAAATGAGAATCCAGCAAGAAATGGGTTGGAGTACTTCTCTTGGAGTGGCCTGCCTTTGCCCCCTTAGGAGCTGGGATGGGTGCACTGCCGAAAGCTCTTCACTTGGATTCTTTTCCAGATCTCCTTTGGCTTATCTGACTTGGTGTCTTATTTTTACAGGTTGCTTTCACTACCAAAATCTATCACCCTAATATAAACAGCAGTGGCAGCATCTGCCTGGACATCCTGAGGTCACAGTGGTCCCCAGCATTGACTGTGTCCAAAGGTAGAGACACTGACATGTACTCAGCATGCCTGCCTGTCTCATGTACTTTTACCCCTTTGCTGACTAGTGTACATGGAAACGCAAGAAGGACAGACGACTTCCCTAGATCACAGAGCCCTGCCCAGTTCTGTGCCACCTCATTCTCCACCCTGTAAGGAGATGGCATGTAAAACACTGTACCTGTGCCCTAGTGCTTCTCAGCAGTCAGCTGCTGTGTGGTGCTCAAAACAGCCAAGTGGGTACAAGAAGACAACTCTACTTGCATTTTTCACCCAAAAGTCAAAAGACAAATATTAAACTTTTCCTTCATTCATTCGTCCAAGGAGGACCAACACAGACTGTGAGTCATCTCTGAAAGGACAGATACAGGACCTGATCTCAAGAGTCTGTGAAGAAATTTTCCTTTCCCAAAACAAGTGATAATGAGCATGTTGTGAATGAGATTAAGAATTCAGTTTAGCCGGGCATGGTGGCATATACTTCTAATCCCAGCACTTGGGAGGCAGAGGCAAGCAGATCCCTGTGAGTTCAAGGCCAGCCTGTCCTACAGGACAGCTAGGACTACACAGTGAAATCCTCTCTCAAAAAACAAAAAATAAAAAATAAAACAATCCAATCTAAACCATGCTACAGAACTATAGGTACTCCTGAACTAAGATTGGATATGAGTAGGTGGTACAACAAGCCACCTACTCCCACCCCCAGATGAGTGGGACATAGGCAAAGCAAATGGCTGAGCTTTGGACATTGGGAGAGGCTCCAAACTGCGTGGGACAACTGGCAGGACAGGCTTTAGATGCTAGAAATGGCCTGCAGAGATGGATATGGTAAATTCAGGACAGAGCCACTACCTCTGTGCTGTGCAGGGTCACAGTGGACTCTGTCAGACTGACACATCTAGGAAACAGGCCAACATTCTGCCAAAATGGCTCTTCTCTGGGTTGTTCCTCAGGTAGACAGCCTTATCCCACTGTCCAGGAAAGTCAGGGGCCGCCATCAGAGTCAGAAAAGAAGGGGAAAAGGAGAACAGCAGCAAGGGGCTCTTACAAAGGGCAGGCAGCCTGAATGATGTGGAGGGAGCTCACAGCCCTCAAGTAGCAGACTTTTAGAACATTAGAAGAATTGAATCTCTTCATAAAGGGGACCCACTCTTCCCATCAGTAGGAAACTCTTGTCAGGACTTTGGACAGCTTGTTTTGAGTCATGGTAGATTTAGGGCAAAACACAAATACAGCTCTCAAAGTTTTATCTGCTCCTTAGCAGGCCCTGGTAAATAACTTCTTTGCGCAAGGCCCTTGACGGAAGAGCGCAGTAGGAAGGTGCATTGGCTTTGCAGTCCTGGTTCAGAGTCTCAGTCGAGCTTCAAGATTCTGAATTCCTGTCTTCCTACCACTAAACAAAGCCGTCTGGAGCACTGTCAGTGTGTGGGATGGGCACAGATGAGGGTTTTGGGAGAGTGAGAACTAAGATCTCAGGGGCTTCTGTGAAGTAGGGAGGTAAAGTCTCGGACCATGGCGGAGGTGGTGTCCTAGAACCGTGTGCTGGAACTACCCTGCGATGTGCAGCATGCTGCTATTTTAACAGCAAATATCATGAGTTGAACAGAATCATCGAATTGGAGTGCTGCGGGAAACAGGAAGTGCAGTTCAGGAGGTTCACTGGACCCACTCGTGACCCACAGGCCCACGGCCCCCGCTGACTGACGCTTTCTTTTCTTCCTAGTTCTCTTGTCCATCTGTTCTCTTCTCTGCGACCCCAACCCTGATGACCCACTGGTGCCAGAAATAGCCCACACCTACAAGGCCGACAGAGAGAAGTATGCATCCTCTTTGGGTTGGCTTTGTGTGCAACTGCCCCAGTTCCCACGGACATCTTCCTCCGAAGCCAAGCCCATGTATGCAGTGTATGTAGGTGTGCCCTGGGCTTAGCCTCCTGGCTCTTCCTAACACATCCTTTGGCTCAGAGGAGGGAGAAGGGATAAAAGCACTTTGCCCTTCCAGATAACTTATCAACTGTCATTGCTGAATCCTAAAATATTGTCAAGCCCTGACCGGAGGACAGCTAAGTCAGTGGTCAAAGGACCCAGAAGAATGTGACAAGGAAATTCTGGATTAAATTACAAGGTTTATTACATAAAATAAGGGGGTTGTCTTCTTGGAAATCCCCAGAATGAGGCTAAAGCCAGTCAGGGTGGGCAGCACTGCCAAGGTTAGCTTGCTGTGAAGATTAGAAGTCCAGAGTGTGTGGCTGCACTTTTAGCACACCTGCCCTCACTGCCAGCTGTTTCCACATCAGGGAGACCCAGGACTGTAGGGCTCCCCTCCTTGGCCAGGTACAGCCTTATGCTAGAGCACATGCAGTCTCTGAGCAGGGGTCAAGGGTGCCAGAGCCCAAGCAGCAGACCTACTGATGGCACAGCCCACTGTGTGGCACTAGATCCAGAACTTTTTCTTCTTTTTAGATTTTATTTATATGTGTGTGGGTGTTCTGCCTATGTGCATGTCTGCACCATGTGCATGTGGTGCCAGCAGAGGCAAGAGGACATTGACTCCCTTGGGACTGGAGTTACACAGGGTTGTGAGCTGCCATGGGGTACTGGGAATTGAACTTGGGTCCTCTAGAAAGAGCAGCCAGTGCTCTTTGTTGTTATTGTTTGTTTGTTTGTCTGGTTTGGGTTTATTTTTTGGGAGAGGGTTTCAATTCCCAGCACCCACATGGCAGCTCACAACTGTCTGTAACTCCAGTTCCAGAGGATCTGGCATCCTCACACAAGACATGCAGGCAAAACATCAACACGCATGAAATAAACTAACTTTTAAAAGATAGCAAAAAAGAAAAAAAAAAGCTGGGCAGTGGTGGTACACGCCTTTAACCTTAGCACTAGGGAGGCAGAGGCAGGTGGATCTGAGTAGACCAGGCTGGCCTGGTCTACAGAGTAAGTTCAGTACAGTCAGGGCTACATAGAGAAACCTTGTCTCAAAAAAATAAATAATAAATAAAAACAAAAACAAAAAAACCCCAAAAGATTATTAAGTCTTTTTAGTTCATCAGTTACTTTTGTCTGAAGAGATTAGGATATAAAAGGATTTTTTTTCAAGCCTTTATTCTTGAGGCATTCATTCATTCTTTCATTCATTTGTTTTTTTAAGCAGGGTTTCTTTGTGTAACAGCCCTAGCTGTTACAGGAACTAACTCTGTAGACCAGGCCTCTAACTCACAGAGATCCACCTGCCTCTGCCTCCCAAGTGCTGGGATTAAAGGTGCATGCCACCACTGCCCAGCTTCTTGAGGCTTTTATAAATCTGATTTCCTTAGTGAAGTTTCCCAGTACCAAATTCAATGAATTTGAATTGACTGGATTTTAAAGTTTTTGCTTGTTTGTTTTGGTGATGTTGATACAGGCTCTCACTGAGTAACCCTGTCTGGCCTTGATCACAGAAATCCACCTTCCTCTGCTTCTTGAGTGCTAGGATAGTAGTGCACCACCGTGCCCAGCTTAAACTGTATTTATTTTAATGTTTGGTGTGAGCTGCTTTCTCATTTCTAGTTTACTATTGTATGTATGGCATCAGTTCTCATTGCAGTACGAAGCTAAGTGTAGATACCTACAGAGCCCCGACTAGGTACCAGGTGTGGCCTGGGAGCTTTACACAGGACCGTCCAGGTCTCCCTGTGACCCCACAAAGCAGACGATGTTTTATGTTTCAAGGTAAACAGTCAAGGGATGTAATAAGCCATTCACAGAGAGGTGACCCAGCTACAAAAGGTCACGTGGATTCAGACTACGCCAGCATTCTGGAGTTTGTGTGCCAGGCAGCCTGGAATATTCCAAACTGAACTCCTTCCACATCTTTCATTCATAATGAAGAGCATGGGAGAGAAAAGATTAGGTTTGCATTATTGCAAACCACCACAAGTAGTTATGAAGGAGCAACAGGAACACCACGCTAATGGGTTACACCCATAATCAAAGTCCTGTCCCAGAGAAAGCCTTTATTTCGCTCATCCATCAGTCCCAGATGCCTGACAAATGGCAGCTTTATCCCCTCATGTGCTCTACCACATTGAAAGGATAACATTTCAAGTGAGGGTGTTGCTCCATCTGATTTTGTCTTCCAGATACAACAGACTAGCAAGAGAGTGGACACAGAAATATGCTATGTAAGTGCCTCGAAGATTCCATGGGAGACACTGTCCAAGAGAAGCTTGCCAGGCAGAGTGGCCTTCCTGTGAAGCTCTGAGCTATTGGCTAAGGCACTCACAGAACATCCGTTCACACGCGAGTTGGCCACTCGCTTCCTCTGGCTGCAGCATGTTGGTGATGCCACTTTCAGCCATTGTGGCCTTGACAGTATCACACCTTTGATGCCAAATCAGCAACCATCCTTATGATCTACAGTCTTCCTGGTTACTGCCTGTCTCTGGGGAATCAAGCCATGCATGCCTCCCCTACTTGTCCTCAAATGGTGTCACCCAGTCTGTTCCCTAACCACATGGCCTTTGCCTTTAGAACACAGTGCTATCCTGAGGGCCCAGGGCAGAGTGGGCTTTCTTCACACTCTGTCTGCCACAGAACCATGTCCTCAGGAGCTCCTGGGAACTGGAAGAGCAATCCGTAAGAGTGCTTCCGCTGTCCTCCACCTCCGCCCTCTGTAGTGCTATATGCTGCATTCCTCTCCTCACACCCACAGCAAGTGGGGAACATCAGGATGTATAAAGCATGTAACACCCCAGAAGGAGGATGACGTCAGACAGAGAGGTGGGGTTAAGCTTTTGTATGTGGTGAGGCTTTCCCCACTCTTCTCCCATAAGAATAAGACATTCACAGACTGGAACACATGGAAGGAGAGGAACTTCAAATACAAATAAAAATGAAATTCCTTCAGAACCATGACAATTGGCATTTTTTTTCTCCTTTCAGACAGAATTAGCAGGTTCTCCAGAGATTTGAATAGGCCTTAAGTGCTTGGCTTCCTCTGTGGGCTTTCTGATGGAGTAAGGTTTGCTCTTAAGAGTACAGGGCTCTAGCCGGGCGGTGGTGGCGCACGCCTTTAATCCCAGCACTCGGGAGGCAGAGGCAGGCGGATCTCTGTGAGTTCGAGGCCAGCCTGGTCTACAAGAGCTAGTTCCAGGACAGGAACCAAAAGCTATGGAGAAACCCTGTCTCGAAAAAAAAAAAAAAAAAAAAAAAAAAAAAAAGAGTACAGGGCTCTGAGATTAGTTACCTAGGAAAAAGCAAGAGCGAGCACATCCGTGTGTGTGAAATGTGTTTTTGAAGACAGTCTTGCTACATAGCTCAAGCAGGCCTTGAATTCTGGTTCCTCCTGTCTCAGTCTTCTGAAAGTTGGGCTTACTAGCATATGCTACCACATCTGGCTAGGAAAGAAACTTCTAGAAAGGACTACAAAGAGAGAAGAGATCTAAGGAGTTTCTTTAGAGGGCTCTTTTTTTTTTTTTTTTACTAGAAATCATTCACCCTGGTCTAAGCACTGTGAGATAACAGGTGTATCCAGGACACCTAGCCTTAACTTAGTCTTCTGAATTGGTTATAAAGCTGGTCTATTCCCAGACAGTAATGGTTGGTGAATCAGAACAGGGAGAGATGAGAAAAACTATGCCATCCCAAACCAGGTGAGGCCTAAGAGGGCAAGGAGGAAGAAGTCTGCTGACCTAACACTTGAGGATCAGCCAAGGGAGATTGATTTGCTCTGAAAACAAGTAACCAGGCATGGCTGTGCACACCTGTAATCCCAGCATGCAGGAGAAGTGGAGGAAAGAGGTTCAAGGCCAGCCTCAGTCACATAAGACTACCTAAAAAGAAGCTAACGAATGCCAGTGAGTACGATTCTGAGCTCATTCATACCAGTTTGTAGTCACCAGCCTTTGGGGCGTTGGGCTTTCTTGCTTCTCACCTTCTCACCCTGCTGGGTACTACTCTTTAAGTTGCTGTTTCTTAAATGTTAGGGGAAAGAATGTTCTTACTGAAGTGTTCTGCAAGGCTGCTACCACATCTTCTCTCCCAAGCTGTAACACCATGTGCACTTCAGCTCAGCAGAACACAGCACTTTGTAAATGATAGCTCAGCCAGCAAAGGGACATAGTTTCCTATCAGAGGCAGGCAGACAGGAAAGTCCTGGCACAACATGGTGTTAAGGCTTTGAGCATCTAAATGTTAGTCTTTCAAGTTTAGTAGTTTATAACTCCAAGCAAACATCCATTTTTCTAGATCTAGAGTATCCCCCAAGTGAGTCCTTTCTGCTGGAGAACAAGTAGAAAAAGTAAAACGAGCCCTTTGATGTTCCCAGTGCAAATTACTAATTTTTGGAACCCTAAAATGAGCTTCATACGACTTGGGCAGACTTGTGCTCAGGCACCCTTGTGTTTGGGCAGTCTTGCGCTCAATCCTTTGGATTCTCGGCCACTGAGAAGGGGGCCACCTATTTGTCACGCTCCCAGTTCGACCTGTGGAATAGGCTCTTGGGTCAAAAGCCATATTTTGAAGATGAACCGTGGTATGCTTGGTCCTGTGTCACCTACATCTACAGATGCTACTAAGTTAAGTCCTTGGTCAGTGACTGAACAGCAGATCTTGAAAGCCATCTGTGGAGTAATATGATCTCCCCCTCCCACCCCCATTGGACCATAGAGATCAGAGAGATGCATAGTTTAAGTCAGTGGTTCTCAACCTGTGAGCAGAGACCCCTTTGGGGGTTGCATATCAGATATTTACATTACCATTCATGAGAGTAGCAAAATTACAGTTATGAAATAACATCAAAATAATTTCATGCTTAGGGTCACCACAACATGAGGAACTGTATTAACAGGTCGCAGCATTAGGAAGCCTGAGAGCCACTGGTTTAAGTGATTCCTGAAGAACAAATGACAGCGGAGCTAAGGGGCTGGCTCAGTGGGAAAGAGCACTTTTTCACAAGCTTGAAAACCTGAGCTCAGACACCCAGAACCTGAAAAAAAAAAAAAAAAAGAACCTGCTTTAAAAGCTGAGTTTGGCTCTGTTTGTCTATAACTTCAGTACTATGGGGAGGCAGAAACAGGAGGATCCTATGACTTGCTGGCCACCAACCTAGCTCCAGGCTCAGTAAGAGACCTGCCTCGAAGGAATAAGGTGAAGAATGAAAGAGCGGGACTCTTGCCATTGCCCTCTGGCCTCTCCAGACAACATAAGTATGCATACACCCCCACCCTTGTACATGTACCACACACACAACATATGTTACCTCTTTTGAAGATTTGGGTTTGCTAAATAGCGCTAAAGTTTCTTTTTAATACTTCTGTTTTTTGAGACAGGGTCTCACTTCTAGCCAATAAATCACTGAGTAGGCCAAACTGGCCTCAAAAATCATAGAGATCTACCCGCCTCTGCCTCCCTCACACCCATTTTATTTTTATACCTTTGTGTGATGTGCACCATGTCCATGCATGGTGTCAGCAGAGACAAGAAGAGGGTAGCAGGGCAGCAAGCACACTAGAACTGGAGTTACAGGTTGTAAGCTGCCATATGGGTTCTGGGAATTGAACCTGGGTCCCCTAAAAGAGCAGCCAGTGCTCTTAACCACCAAGCTATCTCACCACCACCATCACCATCCTCCAGCACAAACCAGCACCAGTAGCACCACCAGCACCAGCATCACCACCAGCACCAGCCACCAGCACTAGCACCACCAGCACTACCAGCACCAGCAGCACCAGACAGAACCACCAGCATCAACAGCACCAGAACAAACAGCACCAGCAGCACCACCAGCATCAGCACCGGCACCATCAGCACCACCGTCCCATTCTTGCAACATTTTAAGTGTAGTAATTTCTACTTTCATTTCTCTGCTGTGACAGAGAAATGAAATATCCTGACAAAAAGCAATTTATAGAAGAAAGGGAGCTGGGCTGTGGTGGCGCACGCTTTTAATCCCAGCACTCGGGAGGCAGAGGCAGGTGGATCTCTGTGAGTTCGAGGCCAACAAGTCTACAAGAGCTAGTTTCAGAACAGGCTCCAAAGCTACAGAGAGACCCTATCTCAAAAAAAAAAGAAAGAAAGAAAGAAAGAAAGAAAGAAAGAAAGAAAGAAAGAAAGAAAGAAAGGAAGAAAGAAGAGAGAGAAAGGAGAAAGGCTTTATTTTAGTTTACAGTTATAGGTTATGATCCATCATAAAGAAGTTCAGGCAACTATTTTTGAACTAGAGTTGAACCACAAAGCAGATTCTCTTTATTATCCCACCATCGAGCTAATTTTTTAATTTCTATTTTAGATGATGTAGATGATGCCCAAGCCAATCTAGAACTCAAGCTTCTGCCTCTTGAGTGCTAGGATCACAGGCGCATACCATCACGCGGGATACTGATGATTAAATTTCTTTTCTTTTTTTTTCCATACAGGGTTTGTCGGTGTAGCCCTGGCTGTCCTGGAACTTGGTCTGTACACCAAGCTAGTCTGAATTTAAAGATCACCTGCCTCTGCTTCGCGAGTGCTGGGATGAAAGGGGTGCGCTACCGCACCAGCTATCAGATTAAATTTCTGAGGCGCGAGTGCACACACAGGTTCAGGATTACTCGTCCGGAGCGACTTGGGAATCTACTATCAAACAAAATATACCAACTAAAACAAGAATAAGAAAAAGTGCGGTGCTCGATTCGAAGCCACGCCCTGGGGACTGCGGACGAGGACACAAGGCCCCGCCTGCCTCTCTTGGATTCTAATTCACCAATAGCCATCCTACCTCAATTTTACCGGCAAACTAGTTCGCAAATCCTCTACTTCCGCTTCCGTCCTCCTGGGCGCGGCTTCCGCACGTCAGAGGCGAGGCTTCCGGCCGTCGGGGCGGAGCTTCCGGTCGTCAGTGGAGGCCGGTGGAGAGCTGAGGCTGTAGAATCGCTGGGACCGTGGGGCGTGCCATGGCGGTGAACCTGAGCCGGAACGGGCCGGCGCTGCAGGAAGCCTACGTGCGCGTGGTCAATGAGAAATCCCCGACAGACTGGTAGGCAGCGAGGCGGGTCCGGGGAGACCCTGGAAGTGGAAGGTCGGGGCGCACCGTGGCCGTGGTGTTGCTGGATCACCTTCCCTACTCCCTGCACCCTAGCGCGGTGCTACCCTGTCCTCGCCACTGCTGTCTGCCTCCAGACCTTTCCCCTGCCGCCTGTTGTCGGTTCTGCCCTGGGAGTCTCTTGAAGGTTTCTGTCTTGTAGTGATCGCTGTCCGCCAGCCTCTTGTCTTTTCTGGGACTTCCTGGACAAAGGGGTCCCGCGCAGCTCCCCAACTCCTTTGAAGGAGGAAGCCGCGTCCTGGCCTTTTAAACCCGGATTCAGGAATAGACCTTGAAAGCAGTGTGACGGCGGGGTTGAGGTCATGAACTCACACTGAAGGCTCAGTCAGGGATGTCAGGTCTGGGTCCCTGGTTCTCTTCGATCACATTTCTGAGTTACAGGAAGGGGACTAAAAACGGGATACTGTCACCTGTTTGAGAAAGGCTCCATCTTTCCTCCAGCACCCTAGGACTTCCTCTGCTAAGCTGTCAGTGTTTCGGTTTCATCCTGCAATTTACTCGGGATTTACATACAGTACTGTGAGCTTGGATTTGAAGTTTCAAGTGTGACCCTGCTGAGCTCCTCCCCCCTTCAGCTACATATAGCAATTCTCTTTCACTTTCCCGTTTTCTTAAAATGTTTCCATTAGCCAGTTTTTAGCGCTTAAATTTCCGAGAAATATGCTGAGCACGGCAGGTTAAGGTGAACAAATGCTGGGGAGTACAAACTGCACCTTGGAGTTGTGGTGGGATCACCACTGCCCTCTGGTCAGCACTGAGGGACGGCATACCGAGTCTGCCCGTGTTGAGTCTCCCATGGAGACTACCCCTATCGCATGGTCCTGTGATCTTTCTTCTGCTGCTTTGTATCCCCTCAATCTTCATGCCCTTCAGTCTTCTCAGGAACCATCACTGGGAGTGATACCCCACAGCCTAGCTAGCGGCGCACGTCTCCCGAGCTTGCTGAGCTAGCCAGCTTGCTTGCTTTTGAGACAAAGCCTCACTCCATAGCTCTGGCTGGCCTGGAGCTCCCCTGCCTCTGTCTCCCAAGTACTCATTGATCCCCTTACTGGAATCATCTGCTCCACTTCGGTCTGACATTGCCCTGCCTCACCACTCATGTCCCTTCTGAGGGTGCAGAGCCTTCTCTTTGCCCAGGCAGCCATGTTACTGCTTAGGTTCCTGCAGTGCCACAGACTGCACCGCTCCAGTTGAACGAGCCTCTGGCCTCCACCCTTACTGCCATAGCCATTTCAGTAGTTACTCAGCAAGATTGTGTGGCAGGTCCCCACTCGCTGGCTGAGAAAATATCTGAGCCATCTCGGTTCCCTGCCCATAACTGCAGTGGCTTCCTGTTGCACTTTGAAGAAAGCCCAGACTCTTGCCTGCCCCTCCTGCAGCCTACACTGGCCACACCTGTTGAGCACCCTTGAACCAAAGTCTTTCTCTTCCTCAAAACTGCAAGCTAGTTCCTCCTCACAGCCTCGATCTTACTGCTTCCCCTGCATGGAAACGGCTTCTATGGCATCTTGATGGTGTCTT
Organism: Microtus ochrogaster; assembly: GCF_000317375.1. Lineage (NCBI taxonomy): Eukaryota > Metazoa > Chordata > Mammalia > Rodentia > Cricetidae > Microtus > Microtus ochrogaster. Next base: position 12,914,401 of record NW_004949104.1, read on the forward strand.
GTCTTTCATATCTGCACTGAGGTTGTCTTCCCAGAGAGGCCTCCAGGTCCTAATATGTGGACCGTGTTTATGCCTGGTGCCTTCAGAGTCTGAAAGAAGGTGTGGGGTCCCCTGAAACTAAAGTTATAGTCACCTTCTCATCTCCCCCAGTTTCTTTTCACTTCCTTGTGATATAAATAAGATACACGCTGGAAACCTTCATGGAGTAGTGATGTGTGTATCAGTGTGAGTATCTGTGTGTGAATTTATGTATCTGTGTGAGTGTGTGCATCTGTGTGTGAGTTTGTATATCTGTGTGAGTATGTGCATCTGTGTGTGAATTTATGTATCTGTGTGAATGTGTGCATCTGTGTGTGAGTTTGTATATCTGTGTGAGTGTGTGCATCTGTGTGTTCTTTCTCTTCCCTAAAGTGGTGGGGTAGGCCTGTTTCTGTCCCTAGTGCCTAGATATGTTTTTGATGGATGGATTACACCATGTAGAAAAAGTAAATAGACAGTCAAAAAGAGGTGGTCTTCAATTGTTGGTCACAAAAAGCTGCACACAGAGCTGGTACCACGCTACATTATAGGCCAGAGCCACAGCTCTAGTTCCCCATCTGCAATCTAGCTTCAGCTTCCTCCCCAAAGAACAGGCGTGACCTCTGCGCCCCTGGTTCCTATTCCACCCTGTGCATACTTCATTCCCTGACAGTACATTAGCATTAGGGGTGTGTGTGTGTGTGTGACCTGTTGGAGGGTGAATTCCGTGGGGAGGACTTTCAGGGAGTGTTCATAGCTGCAGTGCTGTCAGCGTGCACGCATTCCGAGAGTGACTGGGTGGTGAAGGTGCTCTCTTGCTGTTAAAGCCCCATGAGCCATGCTTTCTTTGCGTTGATTGTGATAAGGGTGGAGCTCGGGTGGAGGCAAGAAAAAGCCTCTGAGGTGAAATATCTATTTTGGGGTGTGTGTGAGTGTGTACGTGCGTGCATGTGTGTACGTGCACGTATGCATGTGTGGATGTATTCACGGGTACAAATGGATGTCAGTGTGTGTGTGGAGGCCAGAGATCAATGTCAGCCTTTCTCAGTCACTCTCTGCCTTACTTTATTGTTTGTATTTTATGTGTATGAGTGTTTGTCTACGTGTATGTGTACCATGTGCGTGTCTGATGCCTGCAGAAGCTAGAACAGGGTGTGGGTCCCCAAAAACTGAATTTACAGACTGTTGTGAGTCACATGTGAGTGATGGGAACCAAACTTTGGTCCTCTGCAAGAGCAGAAAGGACTCTTATGCCCTAATTTTTTTTTTTTTTCCTTTTTCTTTTTTTGAGAGAGAGGGTCTCATTCAACCTCATTCTCACTAATTTTCTAGACTGGGTGGCCAGGAAGTTCCAGATTCTATCTGTGTGTCTTCCCCAGCTGTGTCTGGCTTTTTCATGGGGACAGGGATGGACCTCAGGTCCCCATGTTTTGCATAACAAATACTTTGTCAACTGAGCTGCCTTCCCAGTCTTGATAGATTTTTGTTTTGTTTTGTTTGAGCCAGAATCTCGCCATGTAGTCCAGCCTGATCTTGAATCTACCTGGATCTATCTGCCTCTGCCTCCCTCCATCACTGCCTCCTGGTGCTGGGATTACCAAGCATGTGCCACTATATCTAGCTTGAACTGAAAAACATTCCAAAGGTAGTTTCAGATAGAACACAGGAGAAAGTGGGGGAGGTTGGAGGTCTAGACCCCAGACACCAGGCAGGTCTTTCTTTGCTGCTAGATCCCTTCTGTCCTCTGCTGCTTCTTCTAGCCTCGCCGCCCTAACAGCCAGCGCTCGTCACCAAGAGGAAGGGACTTGTTTCTTCCAGAGAGCTCTACCAATTTGGGCTGAATATCTGTTGGCTGGGGTCCTCTGCTCTGGGAAGCAGCATCTCCTTCCTGGTGACCTCCTGTGACTCTCAGGACATGCATTTGTCGTGGCACTGACAACCTCTTGGAACTTAGTCTGGAGTTTCTGTCTCTCGAGCTGATTTGCTGTCACCTGGGTCAGTTCTTGTGCCTCATGCTTGTCACCCCTGCTGGGGTTGTTAGTGTTGGTGCAAGATCGTTTAATGCCTGGGCCCCATGTTGTGACCCTCAGGTACAGCTTGCCTTCCTGAGGCCACCTCTCCAGGTTCTTCCAGCAATAGCCTTCATTCTGGTCAATTGCCTATACTAAACAGATTCATCGTATTTCCTCACTGCTTCTAGAGAGCAAGTGTATAAGCTAAAATCATCTAGAATTGTTTGAATAATTAGTTCTACACACCCAGCTTGGAGTTGGCTCATCAAGTTAAGGCTCTGCTGGATGGAAAGCCTGTGGGCTTCTATCCGTCAGAGGCTCGGTGGACTGGGGGCCTTTGTTTGTTTTTCTTTTTTCTCCTTTGTTTTCTTTTTTTTAAGATTCATGTGTTTATGAGTGCTCTATCTTCATGTACACCTATACGTCAGAAGAGGGCACCAAATCTCATTATAGATGGTTGTGAGCCACATGTGGTTTCTGGGAATTGAACTCAGGCCCTCTAGAAAAGCAGTCTTAACTGCTGAGCCATCTCTCCAGCCCCTGTTTGTTTGTTTTTCAAGACAGAGTTTTTCTGTGTAACAGCCCTGGCTGCTCTGGAACTCACTCTGTAGACCAGGCTGACTTTGCACTCCCAGAGATCCCCCTGCCTCTGCCTCCTGACTGCTGGGATTAAAGACGTGCGCCACCACTGCCCAGTTTGGATCACTGGTCTTAACTGGGACTCGGTATTATGTAATTGTCTGTTTTCTGTTGCTGTATACTCCCGGTAAAGTGCATATTAAGAGAATCTCAAGACAGAAAGAGCTTGTGCTCCACCCACAGGCTGTAGAAGCAGGGCCGATATACTCAGGAGTACCCATGGCATCTTTCTCCTTCCTGCTTCTCCTTTAGGTGTTTGGATTCGGAAATATGTAGACATATTATGCCTTTTGAAATTTATGCACCTACAATCCAGTTGAGTGTTTCTTTCATGAGTGTGCAGAAAGAACACACAATTCTGTACTTGTATCTTCCCCTCAGTAGATGTATGTATGTCCTTCCACAATCTCCATGGCTTTCTCTCAAAGGGAGTCCATGGCTAGTTAGCCTCAGAGTAGCCTGTTCCTACGTGCCAAGGCAGGGCAGGGCACAGGGGAGCCTGCGCCTGCCATGTAGGTGCAGTGGGTCGAGTGTGGGTGCTGGCCACTGAGCCCGCTTGTGTTTCCTTTCAGGGCTCTGTTTACCTATGAAGGCAACAGCAATGACATCCGTGTGGCTGGCACAGGCGGTGAGTATGAACCCACACAGGCTCTCAGCACCAGAAGAGAAGAGAGTGAGATACACAACGGGGAGAGGTTGTGGCTAGCTCTGGACCACCTCAGCTGACATTTAAGCCATCACAGGAGCAGAAGGGAATTCGGGCACACAGGCGTCTCCTTTCTCCAGTTCAGCCACAGTGACCCTTCCCCCAGTTGATTTTTCGCAGACCTTTTACTGAGTTAGCTCCAGACTACTCCTGATCTGAAAGTGGACCATGGCCAGAGCCATGTCAGCCATGACACACTGATGTGTTTCACGTTTGCTAATGAAGACATTCTTTGGCTGTCTTTGGCTGGGCCAGGACACTGCTACTGTCTTAAGAAGCAGCCCGCCCTCCAGCTTATGGGCAGCCCTTGTCCAAGGCACTACAGATTGAGGATGCCAGTCTTCAAGCTGGTGTAGGTGAAGACCCACAACATATATGTTCTCTGACTCTGTCCTGCCCTGGTCTTGGGCAACTACATGCAAAGGTGTGACCCTCCTTAGGGAGAGCCAGTGTGGCCGCAGGTGATTGTGAGGACCTTGATTTGGTATTTCAAAGAAATACTGTCTCTTGGCTACCACTGGGAGAAATAGGCAAGTCAGCTAAGCCAGAAATGCCTGGGGAGCCGGGCGATGGTGGCGCACGCCTTTAATCCCAGCACTCGGGAGGCAGAGGCAGGTGAATCTCTGTGAGTTCGAGACCAGCCTAGTCTACAGAGCTAGTTCCAGGACAGGCTCCAAAGCCACAGAGAAACCCTGTCTCGAAAAACCAAAAAAAAACAAAAAAAAAAGAAAAAAAAAGAAAAAAAAACAAAAAAAAAGAAATGCCTGTTGGTATGAGACAGACCTCTCAGCTGAAATCCTTGGCTCTCCCAAGCTCGAGGCTAGCATGGCTGTCCTTAGGGCCTGCCTGACCTCCCCACTCCAAGTGAGTGCCTGGAACATGCTCTCTGCTCAGGCAAATGAGAGTGTGGTTTTAGGTACTATTGTTGATAGAAAAGTTCCTTTCCACCATGAGATATTCTTGCTGATGCATCCTCCCTCTAGAATCGCCACCGATTGGTCATCTCACATGACACTGTATATGCCTGAGAGCTGCACATATCAGCAGTCGGAGCTTCTGGCTGGCACAAGGCACGACTCTGTTGCCCATCAGAATGCTGCTGCCCTAGGTTCTGGGGAGCCCTGTAGCTGAAATGTGTGACCCAGGAAATTTAGAGCTTGAAGCACAGTGTCAGGGAGAATGGCTTAGGGCAGCTCATCGTCTCCAGCCAAGACTGTGAGAGTTTTCACTAACTGTTTATCTCTGGGATGTCCCAAAAGGTCTGACTCTGGTGGACACATAGTCTGTGACAAGGGAGCATTAGTAGGCTCTTGTCCCAGGCCTTCCTTGGTAACATTGTCATAGAGCTCTTCCATTCAGAGATCTGGTGCTGTGCAGGCACAGTAACGCACACCTATGGCCCCAGCGATCAGGAGACAGAAGCCAACAGGTGGAGCACTCTGAGTTTGAGGCCAGCTTGGTCTACAGTTCTAGGACAGCCGGGCCTATATAGAGACCTGTCTCAAAAACAAAAAAGAAAGAAGTAAAGTAAATATAGTAAAGCCTTTTATTTATGATTTCCTTCTCAATCTTAGAGAAGCGATTTTCAGAAACAAAAACAAACTATTGTGGGTTAAAAAAAAAAACTGAGAGGTGGTGGGGGCACCTGACGTGCTTGCCAGAAACGCACTTCACTGAGTCCCACAAGCTCTGCTGAGTCAGCTGAGTGGGGCTGGGACCCAAGAGTCGGGTTATTTTATGTTCATTTACCTGTTTGCTTACTATTTTGTGGAGCTGGAGATTGGCCCAGGATAGGTGCTAGCCAGGCACTCTGCCGCTGAGCTGCCCGTTCATCCTTGGAGTCTGATTTTAAACTTGGGTCCCAGAAGGATTCTGAGGCGGCTGGGGCGAGCACTGGTGGGTAGGGGTGCAGGCTGCCTCTGAGCCTTCCTGTAACTCTGCAGAGGGAGGCCTGGAGGAGCTGGTGGAGGAACTCAACAGTGGGAAGGTGATGTACGCCTTCTGCAGGGTGAAGGACCCCAACTCCGGCCTGCCCAAGTTTGTCCTCATCAACTGGGTATGTGGATTCATGGCTGATGTCATTGCAGCAGCCCCTTGTCTCCTCTCCTTTGACTTGGCCTTGGGAACAGTGGTTCGCTACACCACTCAGTGGGTCAGCAGGACTGTTGGTTAAGAATGGGGATGAGTAGAGTAAACCGTCCATTCATTGAACCAAGGAATGAATGGCTTTGCTTGGGATTCACCCCCAAAGCCCAGAAGGATTCCTGCAGAATGGAGTAGAAATTATTACAAAAAAATCCCCGCCCTGAGATGGCTCTGATGAAAGAGAGGGACTGCGGTTGTGTTCAGGAGTCTTGAAAGTATAGCGATAGGAACTCCAACAGCATAGGTCCCCCTAGTTGAGGACCAGGAATGTTTGAGAAATGCCCCCACTTGGGAAGCCAGCAGCCATGTTTCTCAGATTGCACCCTGAGCTCGGAAAGTATGAAGACTGATCTCATCTGTGTGACTCATTCGGGAGAATGGCTTTGTCTGGGAGGAGGGGACGGAGTGCCTTTAGGAGAGATAGGGAAACTGTTGGGTTCCTGGGAATTGTGGGCCAGGAAGTGGCTTTGGAGGAGGTCTGGGTCATGCTATCTGTGCTTGTGTTGCAGACAGGCGAGGGTGTGAATGATGTGCGGAAGGGAGCATGCGCCAACCACGTCAGCACCATGGCCAACTTCCTGAAGGTGAGGGCTAAGCCAAGCCCTGCAAAGGGCCTTGCAGGATCCAGTACTCTAGATTCCTGAATACAGGTAAACTGGAAGGGAGCTGGAAACAGGAGCAGGACCATAGCCAATGTTCTGGCTGAGCAGCAGGATATGGGCAAAGCCACCTCTCCCTGGCTTCAGTAGGGCAAGATAAGGGCCACTCCAGGACTGACCCAACTGCTTTGCTGATCCTCTCTGTGGTTTAGCAGTGTTTGGCATGATGGCACACGCCTTTAATCCCAGCACTCCGGAGGCTGAGGCAGGCGGATTCTTTGAGTTTGAGGCCAGCTAGGGCTACCTAGTGAGACCTTGTCTCATAAAGCTAAAAAAGAAAGAAAAGAGAGAGAGAGAGGAGAGAGAGAGAGGTTAAACAGCAGCAGCAAGACTTGAAGGAAGAAGCTGCTGCCGCCCTGCCCACGTACCCTCTGATGCATCCCTTTGCTGCCCATTTATACTAGCATTTGTGTCACTCATCCCACAGCTGTAACAGCTGTAGTGTCTTCCAATTTAAGAGACATTGCTATCACAATTAATTTATAATTTTGTTGTCAGCTGACTTTGCATTTGCTTGGTTCCTGGCAAGGAGACTTGAGACTGATTTCTGTTTCTGCCAGTATGTCTTTAGACATACCTTAGTTCTCCCATCTGGTCTGAAAGCTTTTAATTAAGTTTTCAAATTTTTGTGCTGAGAACAAACCCAGGTTCTCACATGCTAGGCAAGGACTCTGCTTCCGAGTACTTGGTGAGCTTCCAATATAATAACCGCTAATGAGGTCTCAGGTCAGCTACTCAGGAAGGAGTCAGTTTCATTGAATAGATGGAAGGTGCCTGAGCATCTGTTGAACTGCAACAGGAACTTTGTAGCATTGACGGCTGGGGAGAGCTGGCCCCTGGTGTCTCCTGATACTAGTCTTGTATGCAGTGCTGGCCTTTGCTATATGGACAGATAGTTTGGCCTGTTCTCTCCTAAGTTTGCAAGGCTTATATTTCAAGTGCTGCTTCTGCTCCAGGGTGCCCATGTGACCATCAATGCACGGGCTGAGGAGGACGTGGAGCCTGAGTGCATCATGGAGAAGGTCGCCAAGGCCTCTGGAGCTAACTACAGCTTCCATAGGGAAAGCGCCTGCTTCCAGGATACAGGGCCTCAGGCCCCAGTGGTGAGTGCTGCCCTGACATGGACCTTCCTCCATCCCTAAGAGCAGGGGACCAAAAATGTAGTTTTTAGTGTCTGAGTAACAATTCCTTCTGCTTGGCATCTCTTGATGGTGATCCTATGCCCTGATGGGCACCAACCCCATGGCTTTGCTATTGGAGAGCCAGCTTGTGGCAGAGGCTCTTCAGCAACTGCCCACAGCTGTGATAGTCTAATACCCCAAGAGCTATAGTGTCCGCATGACTTAGATGGTCGGGGGAGCCGTTGTGGAGAACTTCTGGCGGCTTTATTGTGGAGCCTGAAACCACACAGGCCTGTGGCTCTGGCATCATGTGGCGCTCATGGCTGCAAACCACTTATTAGTCATACAATTGGGATCCATGGTGATGCTTCTGGATGTTGCCAGCAGTCAGCTGTCTGAAGAGCAGCCTACTTTAGAATTGCCAGGAGTCTAGGATAAAAATCCTCCTGTTCCCATCAGTGAGGACCAGTTGCCACCATAGACACACATGGACATGGACACACACCCTGTGCTCTTAGGGTGCCATGTCCTTGCTGGGGTGGTCTCCCTGAGCTTTTGTTTTTTTGTTTGTTTTAAAGATGTAGTTTTGTCTTTATTTTATGTGTAGCATGTCTGGGTGTTTTGCCTGTATGTGTGTCTGTGCACTACATGTGTACGGTGCCTGCAGAGGCCAGAAAGGGGCCACAACAGATCCTCTGGAACTGGAGTTACAGACAGCTATCCCATGTGGGTGCTGGGAACCTGGTCCTCTGCAGGAGCAGTAGTGCTCTTAGCCCCTGAGCCATCTTTCTAGACCTTGTTTTGTTTAGTTTTTGAAACAGGGCCTTGCTCTATAGGCCAGGCTGGCCTTGAACTCAAGATCCTTCTGCCTCAGCCTCCCAAGTGCTGCGCTTACAGGTGTGCACTACCACACCCAGCTCCAGACTTTTTTCTGAACGTCTTGGTGTGTCTTCTTGTGAGTGGCAGTCCAGGCTCCTCTGAGCCTCTCAGGTGCAGACCTAGAAGGTTTCACGTGCTCTCTAGAGCTGACAAATTCCCTTTACCCTGCTCCACTCGTGCCTGCATCCACTGTGTCTTCTCTAGGGCTCCGTGTACCAGAAAACCAACGCCGAGTCTGAGATCAAGAGGGTTGGCAAAGATAGCTTCTGGGCCAAGGCTGAGGTGAGTGCTGTAGTAGTGGGGGCGGGCACACTGACAGACAGGCTGCTGGGCATTGTCCTTACAGCTGGTTACACTGAAGGCACAGTGCATGGTGGGCTGCAGTATTCCTTCTTTGACATGGCCCTTTGAGGGACCCTGTCCCTGGCAGGGGTTAAAGCCTAGGGGGCTGCACATGGCTAAGTGCGCAGCTCCCTCTGCAGAAGGAAGAGGAGAACCGCAGACTGGAGGAGAAGCGAAGGGCTGAGGAGGAGCGGCAGCGGCTGGAGGAGGAGCGGCGTGAGCGAGAGCTGCAGGAGGCTGCCCGCCGTGAGCAGCGCTACCAGGAACAGCACAGATCATCTGGAACCCCAAGGTTAGCCCACCATGCCCTGGGCAAGTGGTTATGGCTGTCCCCAAATGCTCGCCTGTTCTGGGGCAGGAACTGAGGGAACAGCATGAGGAGCTGCTGCCAGCTTCAGCTCTCCTAATCTCGACCCTTCCAGCAGGACGTGTGAGCAGGAGCAAGAAGTGGTTTCAAGGAGCAGACAGGAATGGGTGAGTTTCAGGCATCTCTTCAACAGACCTGGGGATTTGCTAGTTTGGCTCTGTCTTAGCCACTTGGTGAAATCCTTATTGTTGGATTGAGGCTTAGCCCAGACCTCTGCAGTCAACCTGAGACGCATCTGTGCACACAGAGAAGCAGTGGGGGAAACCAGGACAGAAGCTTTGGGCATGGCTCGAAGCCGCTCTTGGGAGAGGCCCTGTCAGCTCCTCGTCTCCCTAGTCCCCATTCTAACTCATCCTACACACACTTAACACAGCGTTGAGGGCCTGCTTTCTGAGGTAGGGCAGTCAGGTGAGAAGCCTTTGGGTTCTCAGTCACCGCGGGGGTCAAAGCATGCTTCTGTGCTTCTCCCAGGAGTCTGCTGGGCAGCAGGCCCCACACCCACGAGAGATTTTCAAGCAGAAGGAGAGGGCTATGTCCACCACCTCTCTCTCCAGCTCTCAGCCAGGTGAGACCTCCTCTGGGCCTGGCAACAAAACAGGGTGGACCGAGGGGAAGCCTAGAGTCCATGCAGGGGCCTCCAGGGCATGTTTTAAAGGGCGACAAAAGAATGAGGAGAGCCGCCAGAATCCAGGTGACCCTTTGTCCTGCATTTCTACTGCCCACAGATTCACACAGCCCGAAACCCTGGGGTGTTACCTGTGTTAGCAGGGGCCCTACTTCAGACACACTAGGCAGGTCTGTGGAGTGCAGGTGTGTTATAGCTGAAGTAATGACTTGGTGTTTTCTGGGTTGTTCAGGTAAGCTGAGGAGCCCCTTCCTGCAGAAGCAGCTCACTCAGCCAGAAGCCTCCTATGGCAGAGAGCCAACTCCCACCGTCTCAAGGCCCAGTGCAGGCAAGACCCCTGTAACCTTGTACAGCCCTGGGGGGGAGATGATGATTGAGAGGGGGACTTTTGTAGAAAGAAGGTCATATCCTGCTGTGGCCTTTGCTGTAGGTGTCTGTGAGGAGCCAGCACCTAGCAGTCTGTCTGCAGTCCAGACAGAAGAAGAACCCACATATGAAGAAGCCCCAGAGCAGGAGGCTCTCTACGAGGAACCGCCACTGGTGGGTTGGACATAGGTCTGAGTTCCTGTGGCATGTTTTAGGGTACTAGGGTTGTATTGTTTTTTTCTGTTTTTATTTTATGAGTTTTTGACCTGTATGTGTGTGTGGTACGTGTGGAAGCCAGAAGAAAACATCAGATGCCTCTGGAGCAGGGATTACAGTTGTGAGCTGCATGGGTTCTGAGAGCCAAGCTGGGATCCTCTGCAAGAGCAGCAAATGCGCTTAACTACTGAACCATCTCTTCACTGTATTTTGAAGACAGGGTCTCACTGTGTAGTCTTCAGCTAGAGATCCTGTTGACCCGGCCTTCCTGAGTGTGGGGATTGCCCCCATCACAGCTTAGTTTTGTTTTGTTTTGTGGCATGGATGATAGAATCCAAGGCCTTGAGCATGGTAGACAAGCAGCCTACCTGTGAGTCTGCTCATTCTCCTTGGAACCGTGCTGTGCCGTAGTCGTGTGTGCCAGTGCCCTGTGTGGTTGATGACAGATGCCAAGAGCTCCTTTGTGTGCTACCTTTGAGATGAGAGCCGTGCTGCAAGTGTACCAGGCAGCCACAGCCCCTTGCCCTACAGGGCCCTCTCGTATTCGATGCCCTTGCCCCAGATCCCAGCTTAGTCTGAGCCTTGGGCGAAGGCTGAGACTGGGGTAATGCCATCGTTCTCACTTCCAACAGGTACAGCAGCAAGGGGCTGACTCCGTACACATCGACAACTACATGCAGGGCCAGGGCCTCAGTGGGCAGGGGCTGTGTGCCAGGGCCTTGTACGACTACCAGGCAGGTAAGAGTCCTCTAGCTAACAGTCACGGGTCACAAATCCCGAGATTAGGGAACAAGAATGTGTACAGGGGCTTTCTGGGGGTTAGCTCCAGAGGGTATCTGAAAGAAAAGATAGGGGATGGGATGGAAGGCCCTCTGTAGTGGGAATGCCCACGGCCTTGGAACGTCTGTCCTGAAGAGCACGTGCCTCCAGTTGGCTGCCTACCATCCACCAGCCTCTCACAGAATCCCTATAGCCATCCTTACTGTAGACCTTCCAGGTCTGATGGGAGAAGTGAGGCCTGCGTGTCAGCTCCCAGCCTTCAGGGTTAGGGCACTGAGGAACAAGGATTTAAAGGAGTGATCTTTAGGATGCTCTGCCTTGAGTGGTGGCCAGTGCAGGTACAGGCACATTGGTGCCGCCGGACTGGATGGCACTGGGCTCCTTGGGGACAGGTGAGGGGTGCGGCAAGGCACCAAGATGCCATCCCTCGGCTTCCCTTCCTGCAGCTGACGACACAGAGATCTCCTTTGACCCTGAGAACCTAATCACAGGCATCGAGGTGATTGATGAAGGCTGGTGGCGTGGCTACGGGCCTGACGGCCACTTTGGCATGTTTCCTGCCAACTACGTGGAGCTCATAGAGTGAGGCCGAGGCCTGTCTTCCTTCTCCACCCAAAGAGGAGGCCTGAGAGTTAATGTTTGACACTCTTCCGGGAATGGAACTTCAGTGAGGACAGGCTCCCTCTGCCTTGAGTGCTGTCACCCCAGATGTCGCCCTTTCCCGCTGCTCCCCCAAATGCTTACCACAACCTTCAGGACCTCCTACCAGACTTACACTTGACCCCAGTGGGAATGGCGTATTGATCCAAGCTTAACCTGTGGCCCACTCCTGGGTGACCTCTGCCCGAGGACAGCAGCACTGAGAAGTTGGGGTCAGCAGGGACATCTGGGGGCCACGTTCTGCATCTGCCTTTCTTTCTCTCTGTGGCTTCTCAAGGGTGGTAGCTGCAGCTGTTTCCTCGGGAATCATGAACTTAAGTCTTGACCAAAGTCCGAGTAGAACATGACGGTTTTGACAGCAGGGAGGTTTTCTTACTAGGGGCTTCCCTACCTCACTCCCTCTCTGTCCCCGTGCCTGTGTTGTGGGAAGAAGGGATGGGACGACCAAGCTCCCATCTCTGATAATGTGAAAAATCAGACATGACATGTATCTTGTGGTTCACTCATGTCTGCTGGCTCCGCCCATCTGTGTCTGATAAACGATCTAAGACCTGCAGTGAGGCCCACAGCTCATCACTGCTCCCACATGGAAGAAAGCCCAGCCTGGGGGCTCTATCTGCATCATACAGAAGTGTACATGTGTGTTTACACATATGTGCCCTCAAACAAACTGGCTGTTTAGCCTCCTATAGGAAGTACAAATGAACCTGGCATGGTGGTGTGGCCTTTAACCCCAGCACGTAGGAGGCAGCGGCAGGTGGATCTCCATGAATTCAAGGCCATAAGGTCAGCCTGCTCTTTTTCAGTTCCTGGACAGCCAGAGCTACATAGAGATTCAGTCTCAAAAAAAGGGGTTGGAGTATATAAATAAGCTATAACTCATGTTGGAGCCTTCCTGCATTTCAGTTCTAGAAGACACCACAGCTGCAGAGTTCCCTCCAGGAGCCTCTGCAACATGGTCCAACACTCATCTGCCTGGAGGTAGTGGACATACTTGACCCCAGACTTGCCCGCTGGTAGCCTGGAGCAGAAGTGCCCAGGGAAACCACCGACCTCATGCTGTGGTCAAGCCTACTTCCTCCCCATCTTCTGCCTATCCTTTAGGACAGCAGGCCATGGAGGCCCTATGAGCTAAAACTGTTGCAGGCTTAGTCAGATAGACTTGTCCTGTCTGGGAGGTACACTTGGCATGCCAGTTAAGAGGTCACAGAGATAGCAGAAAGCCACCCTGAAAGAAAGTGGTCAAGAGTCACACTTCCTGTTTCTCATGGAGAAGCTCAGGGCACATTGCTTTTCTCCTTAATGTAACCAAGTGACTCCAGAGCTGCAGGGTCACTGCAGGGGATTGGTCACACACACGGGGTGTGCATAGTCCTGATTTAGCACCCTGATAGCCAGAGATGGGTACTGGACTTCTCCCCCCATCAATGTTGAGTTAGGGATAGCTGCAACCCTGGACCCAGGAGTCCTCATGACTGAGTTGAGCTTGGCAGACCAAGTCTGGCCATGCTAAACTTGGTACTGTGCAGAAGGAACTTTATTGCCCACGTACACCCTCACTTGGCCTTGCCCTGGGCGGCAACAGCTTCCATGGCCTTCCGAACTGTCTCTTCATCTCCCAGGAACCTCATTGGCTTGATAGGCTTCAGCGCCTGGTCCAGCTCGTACACGATGGGGATTCCCGTGGGCAGGTTCAGGTCCATGATGGCCTGATCTGACATCCCTGGAGCAGAAACAGTGTTCTTAGCGCCTTCCACTCAGTTCATACAACATGGCCTTGGTACTAGGATGCTGCCAGTTAACCCATCCATGAGAGCAAGACCACAGACATGTGCCTAAAGGTCAAGGCGGACCTGCTTACAGAAATAGCCCAGCAGCAAGACAAGAACACCCACCATCAATAGCTGTAACCTGAGTGTTGCCATGCATGCTCTCAGCCCAGGGTGAACTGGCCAAACTAAAGACGGTTGAGACGAGTCATTTGGTTTCTAGAGGTTCTAAATTCTGAGCAGGGAAGGAACAGGAAACTTGACCCTGCCTGCTCCAGCAGCCCCTGCCTGGAATAGCAGTTCAACCTTTGCCGTTGCCATCACCCAATCCCTACCAAGCAGGGGACCCAGGAGTGTTCCCTGGAGCACTCCCCATGTACTTTCTCAGAACCCAGTCCAGGGAGGAGGGGCAGAGGTGTCCCCCTCATGTTGCACATCTGTTCATTAGTACACTCACTAGCTGGGGAAACGGGTCATACCCCACTCCTTTCTTAGGATCCCAGCAAACCTAAAGGTTGTCCAGAATCTAATAGACTTACAGTGTCTAAGACCCAGTTGGGACCATAATTGGTGACTTCCCTATGCCCACATGGCCCCCGAGGCCAGTCCGTCAACCTTGCTCTTGAGTGGGAGTCGCTCTGCAAGCCTAAGGTGGTTAAATAACCATAGCTCTGCACTCAGACCGCGTTTTGCCTAAAGAAGCTGTGGGGAGGGAGACAGTGGTTCAGCTTTGTGCAGGGAGTGGGCTGTTCATTGTAGCCTATATCTGAGGCCAAAGGACCTCAAGTTCAAGGCCTTGGGTTCGGTGAGACTATCTTAAGGGGGGGGGGAAGCAGGCAGCACTAGGAGAGATGCCAAGAGTTCTGTAGCAACTCAAGTGGCTTGTTCAAGCTTCAGTAACAAGGCAGCATTGGGGCAGAATCCCGCCCTTGTCCCCTATGGGTGCCTTAAGCCTACCCTATAATTAGCGCCTGTGGGGTGGGGTGGCTCAGCTGTGCTGTGTCGACTAAACTCGCCACCTTCGTCACAGTAGCCCAGTGTATGCTGGGAATAGAACAACATAAAAGCATTTCTCAACTCTTAACCTCAATCTGCTTTTGAAACCCTCACCTATGTAAAATATCTGAAACACGTCAGGGCTGTTACTAGTTCCTGTCTCCCATCTTTCCTGAGGATGAGCCTCACCTTCCAGATGCTTCACGATGCCGCGCAGGCTGTTTCCATGGGCGGCAATAAGCACTCTCTTGCCAGCCTTAATCTTGGGTGCTATCTCATCGTTCCAGAAGGGGAGGGCCCGGGCAATGGTGTCCTTGAGGCTCTCACAGGTAGGCAGCTCCCCAGACTTCAAGTCTGCATAACGCCGGTCCTGGGGATGGACACATGAACACTTGTGTTTGCTCCCTGGGTAGCCCTCCCACGCAGGCTCCCAGCCTTCCGGCTTCCCAGCACCTGGCCCACCTTGCTGATGGAAGTGTAGTAGGGGTGTTTCTCGTCCATGGGGGGTGGCGGGGTGTCAAAGGAACGCCTCCAGATCTTCACCTGCTCCTCCCCGTGCTTTGCAGCCGTCTCCGCCTTATTGAGGCCTGTGAGGCCCCCATAGTGCCTCTCATTGAGGCGCCAGCTACGCACCACAGGCAGCCACATTTGGTCCGTACCATCCAGGATGGTCCAAAGGGTGCGAATGGCTCGCTTTAGCACCGATGTGTAGCAGATGTCAAACTCCATTTTGGCATCTTTGATGGCACTGGCCCCCCGTTTGGCCTCCTCAGCCCCCTTCTCACTCAGTTCTGCATCAAACCAGCCACAGAAACGGTTCTCTTGGTTCCATAAGCTCTCACCATGGCGAACCATTACTAGGCGATGTGTGGCCATGGTGGCAAGGGACACTGGAGTTCCAGGTGACAGCTACTTGCTTAGCTCTTTCAGCTTTATAACAGTTTTCCCAGCCCCCACACCAGCCCCAACTGCCAATCAGCATTCCAGGAGGTGCAGGCAGAGGCAGGCGACCAGTAGTAGAACTGGGGGGTGGGGTGTACTTCAGAGACTTAAAAATAGCCCACACTCTGCCTGGGCTCAGATGACAAGTCCATAACCAGCTGGCCCCTGGGGCCAAGCTGGGTGGGGCTGGGTGAAGGGTAGAAGTCAAGCCTGGGGCTGTTCTCCATGGAAATAATGTTCTTTGACATTCTGGGACTTTCAGGGTCTCCACCAGCCCTTTCCTGCTCAGGCAGAAACAAAACTATTCCAGGCCCACTGCTGATGTTTAAGATAGGCCTTAACTATGTGGCCCAAGCTGCAATCCTCCTGCCTCAGCCTCTTAACACAATAAGATGAGCTCAAGCCTGTCTCAGGAACGAATCTAGCCTAGTGTTAAACGTGTGTATGTACAGGTCACCACCCGAAGAGGTCGGTGCATACATTAATGCGTGTGTCTACAGCAGGTGACTGCTTCCTGCCCAGGTCCCTGTCTCAGCACACATGCATTGCCTGTGTTAGTGTGTTGGAGGCACTTGTTGCCAGGAGAATCCCCTCCACCATGCACACACACACACACCTCTGCACTCAACTTAGTAGAGAATTACTTCGGCTGGAGGCCTTCCTCGGGCTCCTGATCATCTATCTCCCTGGCAAGGGCCTTCTTCTGCCGTCAACAGGCAGCCAAGCTAGGGGGGCCCTTCGGTAGACAGAGGAGCAGGAAAAGTCATGGCAGAAACAGAGCAGGTTCAAACCATGACTTTTGGGAGGTCTGGCCTTGTGGAGGACAGCACCAGACAGAAGAACCCCTCTTGGTTTGGTTTCCAGAACAATCAAAGGAAAAGGACTCTTCTCTCTGGGTTCTCTTGTGGAGTCTGAACTGTCATCCACGCCAGGCTTACCCTTTCAAGCTGAGACCAACTTGGAAAAGAAAATAGAATTCTTCCACCTGCAAGCCCACACCTTCAGGGACAGCCCTGCACGGAGTTACAGGGGTTAGTTATAGGGTATGCCCACCTCTTCTAGTGGCAGGCTCCCAGGGATAAGCTGACCCGGGGAATGGGTAACATGGAGTCTGGAATGTCTACATTTGAGCTTGGAGGACACAGTCCCCACACCTCATCCTACCTCCCCCATCTGGAAACAAGAACAGGTGGGTGGTAGGAGTCTAGGCCTTACGTGCAGGGAACCCTCCATACTGGTCCCAGCCCACACAGAAGGCCCTGTGGGCCAAAGCTGATTCAAGAATCCTGACAGGCAGAGGTAGAACTTCTGCAGATCTCAGGGCTTGCAGGTGGAACCCCATCCCTCCTCGTGACACCTCACTGGGGTCTCACTTTTTGTCTCTCCTAACCCAAGACTGTCTGTCTGTCCTGGCCACATTAGGAAACCCACTGAACTGGGACTGTGGCCCTGAAGGGCAGCAATGATACCACGGCTTGCCAAGTCTACTGTGACAAGCGCTGGGTGCTAGGAAGGAAGGGGTGTGAGAGGTAGGGAGGAGGGGAGGAACGATTGCTTTGAGGGGTGCATGAGGAAGAAGCAGCTCTCAGATAAAACAAAGGACTCAGCTGTGAGCCCTACAGGGAAGGGATGCTAGGCTGAGGTGCCAATAAAAACCACTTCCAGAGGACCCAGGTTCAATCTCCAACGCCCACTTCACAGCCCACAACTACCTGTAGCTCCCTCTCCAGAGGCTCCCTCAGGTCTAGGCTCGGTGGGTAGCTGCGCCAATGTGCATATTTCCCACACACAGACACGCAATTAAAAATAATACAAATAAACTTTAAAACATTTTAGAACCAGGTGTGGTAGTAACCACCTTTAATCCTTGAGCAGGTAAGGCTGGTCAGCCAAGACTAGATGAAAGAGTGGCAGGGTCATTTGCTTTCCTTTCTTTTTTTTTCTTTTTTCTTTTCTTTTTTTTTTTTGGTTTTTCGAGTCAGGGTTTCTCTGTGGCTTTGGAGCCTGTCCTGGAACTAGCTCTTGTAGACCAGGCTGGTCTTGAACTCACAGAGATCCGCCTGCCTCTGCCTACCAAGTGCTGGGATTAAAGGCGTGAGTCACCTGGCATCATTTAAAGAATAAAACACATGTTTTTTTTCAGTCTTTGAGAGAGTTACCAGGCTGGTTTTAAGATACAGCCTTACACAGTCCCCTGCTTCCTGAGTAGCTGAGGCTATAGGGTGCACCCACACTGGATTTAGGGCTAGAGATAACAAAGGTGTGTAAAATGTATGCTCTAAACACTGAAAATGGCCCTGCAGGATGGCTCAGCAGGGAGAGGCTATGGTAACAAGCCTGCTGATCAGAGTCAGAGCCTCAAAATCCACATAGAAGGACAGAAATGACTTCCACAAGTTGGCCTCTGGTCACCACATGTATGTTGTGGTTAGTGTGTGTGCACACAAATGCAGAGATGAACACACATACAAAATAAATGCAAACTGGGGGGAAAAACCCTATAAAACTCGGCTGCAGAGATGGCTCAGCTGTTGCATGCACTTACTGTTCTTGCAGGGGGCCCAGGATTGGCTAAGAAAGAATACCCACATGGTGGCTCACAACCACCCATAGCTCCAGTTCCAGGAGATCTGATGCCCTCTTCTGAGCTCTGTAGGCACCAGGCACACATGTGGGACACATACATAAATAATCAAGACACTCATACACATAAATCTAAAGACAAAAACTATAAAACATTATTAGTAGAAACTAAAGTATAGCTAAATAACCCCATGTTTATGGGCTAGATGTGGTGATGCATGCCTTTAATACCAGTAGTTAGAGGACAGAAGTAGGTAGATGTCTGTGAGTTTGAGGCCAACCCAGTCCACACAGTAGGTTCCAGGCCAGCCAGCGATACAGTGAGAGCCTATCTCAAAAATAAAAATATTTATTGTTTAAGTTGGTAATTTTCGGCAAATGACCTAGACTTTCACTGCAGAGTCTTATTAGAAGTCCTAGCTGGCTGCTTGGCTTAAAGTGGGGTCTTAGAATGGCTATTCCCAAAACAATTTGAACAAAAACTTGGAGGATTTATTCTCCCCAGTGTCTAAGTGTTTGTACAGAACTCCAGTAACAGAGACAGTGTAGCTATGTAAGACAAACAGAGGTCCCGGAACAGTGCTGAGTCCAGGAAGCCTCCCCTCACACTGTGGTTAAGTGGTTTGACAAGTGTGCCCGAAGAACCCAATGGGCAAAGAATAATTCTTTAACCAATAGTTTGTGGACAACTGGACAGCCACATGAAAGTCACTAAAGGCAGACCCCTGCCTCAAACCTTCCTATACATTTCCTCAAACCATATTAATAATCTAAGTATGAGGGTGAAAACTAGGGATGGGGAGATAGCTCAGTTAGTAAAATGCCTGCTTCGCAAGCTTGAAGACACAAGTCTGACCCCCCAGAACCCATAGGAAAAGGCAGAGCATAATGGTGCCCACATGTAACCCCAGTACTGGGCTCCCTGGCCAGCCATTCTACCCTAAGCAGCGAGCCTCAGATCCCAGCAAGAGATCCTGACACAGAAAACATGATGGCAGTACAGGAGATGGCCAGTGGTTAAGGACACTGGCTGTTCTTCCAGAGAACCTGGGTTCAGTTCACAGACATCTGTCACTTTCTTCCCTCCCTTATACACTGCAGGATCCTCCACTTCCACTTTCCCTTCTTTATACACTGTAGGGTCCTCTCTCTCACTCTCTTCTCTTCCTTACGCGCTGCAGGGTCCTCTGCTGAGTGAAAGGCTCCACCCACAGTTGGATCTTCCCACCTCAATTAGCAAAAGGAAGATGAACCCCAGACCTGTCCATAGACCATCCCAATCTAGGTAATTCCTCCTTGAGAGTCTCGTCCTACAAGAGAATCTAGACTGTGTCAAATCAACAAGTAAAACTAACCGTCACAAGAATAAAATAAAAACAAGGGTCTGGGGATATCACCCAGGGGTATAGCACTTGTTTAGCCAAGGTTCTATCCAAAGCACCACAGAAAATCCTCAAAACAAACCAACAAAAACAAATGGAAACCCCTCTTCTAAGCTCAGTAAGAAAGAGTTAAGCAGGGGCTAGAGAGATGACTCAGTGGGTAAAGGCACTTCCTTCACAAACAGGAGGAGAGGAGCTGAGTTTGATTTTATTCTTAACTAAGTTTGAATCCCGGGACTCCACATAAAAGATGTACACACAGCATAAGTCTCTGCAATCCTACCACCCTACAGGGAAGTGGCAAGGGGGCAGAAGAATCTCCAGCAGCTCAGGGACAGCTAGCCTGGTGAACATAGCAGAAAACAGCAGAAAGACCATCTTAAGTAAGGTGGAAGGCAAGGATCAACACATTAAGTTGTCTTGTGACCTTCACATGTGTGCTGTGGCTTACACACACACACACACACACACACACACACACACACACCTCACTTGGAAATGGGCAACAGACCTAAGCAGGTAATTCCCTAACAAGAAATGATCAGTATACTCAACACTACTAGCCACTTAAAAGAAATGCAAGTGAACAACACCAAAGAGCTACCACCTCGCACCCACTAAGAGAGCTGCAATTAGGAAGGCAGTCGTGGACTAGGGGTTGTTGGTCAGTAGTAGAGCACTTGCCTAGCATTGACCAGTCCCTTGCTCAGTCTTCAGCATCACAAAGCAAAATGATGGTAACAGGTGTAATGAGGCTATAAGAAACTAGAAGCTACTTTCCACTAGGGATCTGCAGTGGCCATAGCAATGTGGAACCCAGCCTGTCCTTCTAACCCATCTTTATTTTGTGTCAGCTGCCAATACCTAGAAACACTTTTATACCAGGGACTCCCAGTGGCTACAACAGCAACCAGGACCCCCACAGCCAGCACACTTGCCTAGGATCTAGAGAGGGCAACAGCATCCAAAGAACAGGACACCAACCCAACAAAGACAAGATCAGAGATCAGCACCTAGAAATACCTTATCATCATAATGCAGATGCTGAGGTCCCAGTGCAAAATCAGAAGCATGAACAGCCAAGGCAATCTGCCTCCA
>NW_004949104.1:12939377-12940422 GCF_000317375.1 Microtus ochrogaster
AAGAATATTTTTGCACCAAACAAAGGAGCACCCAAATTCATAAACGAAACACTGCTACAGCTAAAAAGCACATATTGACCCTCACCCAGTGATAGTGGGTCATTTCAATAGC
Organism: Microtus ochrogaster; assembly: GCF_000317375.1. Lineage (NCBI taxonomy): Eukaryota > Metazoa > Chordata > Mammalia > Rodentia > Cricetidae > Microtus > Microtus ochrogaster. The sequence goes on from NW_004949104.1 coordinate 12,939,490, forward strand.
CCACTCTCATCAATAACAAATACCCTACAGAGAAATGCTGGAGTTAAGTAATATCATAAGTCAAATAGACTTGGCAGACATCGCAAAACATTTTACCCAAAGACAAAAGATCTATGGATCAGGCTGGCCTCAAACTCAGAGAGATCACTGGCATCTGCCCATGAGTGCTGAGATTAAAGGTATGCACCACCACTACTTGGTCGAGAATCTATCTTCTTATCAACAGCTCGTGGACCTTTCTCCAAAATTGACCACGTACTTGGACTCAAAGCAAGTATCAACAGGTATAAGAAAACTGAAACAATTCTCTGTATACCTGACCACCATGGATTAAACCTGGATATCAACAACAGGAAACCTACAAACTCACGGAAACTGAACAACTCCCTACTAAATGAAAAGAAGGTCAAGACAGAAATCAAGAAAAAAAAATTAGAACTTTTTAGAACTGAATTGAAAATGAAAGCAGAACAAACCCAAATCTATGGGACAATAAGGCAGTTCTAAGAAGCAAGTTCATAGCACTAAGTGTCTAAATTGAAAAAAAAATGAGATTTCATATTAGCCTTAGTGGTGCACCTGAAATCTCTAGAACAAGAAGAAATAACTACCTCCAAATATATATGTGTGTATATATATATGTATATATATTACATTATATATGGTACATTACAGCATACACCAAGCAACCCAGAGAATGATAACAAAGTTTATAAATCTATATTCCCCAAAGTAGAAAACCTAAAAAGAAATGGATTGATTTCTTTTTTTTTCTTTCTTTTTTTTTTTAATTTTCGAGACAGGGTTTCTCCATAGCTTTTGGTTCCTGTCCTGGAACTAGCTCTTGTAGACCAGGCTGGCCTCAAACTCAGAGATCCGCCTGCCTCTGCCTCCCGAGTGCTGGGATTAAAGGCGTGCGTCACCACCGCCCAG
>NW_004949104.1:12941877-12952209 GCF_000317375.1 Microtus ochrogaster
GGAAATGTCAAACACCAAGGGGCCTCTCCTCAAAGCAGAAGGCTGGGAATGGATATTGTTAATGACCTGGCGACCTTTTTGCTATCTGTGGAAGCAAACCTCACCCATCTTTTGCTATAGAGCCAGACCTCACCCAAATCTCCCAGAATGTTTATCCCAGACTCTCCCTCCCTAGACCTTTATCCTTAGCTGCTAGTTAATAGAACCCATCCTTAGAGGAGATGTCATATGCACTTTATGGCCTGCTGACTTCTACCCTGTCTCGGTCGAGACCACACTAGATCATCGGTCTTCTAATATAGAAACCCACTCTCAAGGTCACATACACTTTATAAAGGCGTTTTTAAGTAACACATTTTAAGCTTTTCTGTGCACATGGAGTTGGAATGATTGTTGCCTGGAAACCTGGAATGAGAATGGTTGTTGCCTGGAAACTTTCCTGCAAATTGTATTGTGTTTTAAATATGCTGACTGTAAGCATTGCGGCTTGGACAGAAAGGGATCCTGGCAGTCGGGAGGCAAGGAATACCATAAAGTCACCATAAGTGTAGCAGCTCACAGCCCTGTTCCAAGCAGAGGTTTTCCCAACATAACAACTCTGCTCCAGCAGGGAAGGGTTACAGTTCTGCTTAGCCCTTCTCCCACCCACCCCTGCAGTGTAACCATGGCTCTGCTCAGCTAGGGGAAGGTTTCCCCAGGGAAAGTGTTACAGCCCAGGACAGTCAGGACTATGCAGAGAAACCCTGTCTTGAAAAACCCAAACCAGGCCGTGCAGCGGTGGCACAGGCCTTTAATCGCCAGTTCTCGGGAGACAGAGACGGGAAGACCTCTGTGAGTTCCAGCCCAGCCTGGTCTACAGAGAGAGTTCAGGACAGGCGCTAAAGCTACAAGGAGAAACTGTGTCTCGAAAAACCAAAAAGAAAAGAAAAAAAACAAAACACCATAACCAAACAACCAATCAACTAAGCAAACAACAACGAAAACCAGAATATTCCCGCGATCATACAGCTTGATGCAAGGAAAACAGCCACCAAAACTCAGAGCTTACTCATAAACCTGGGAGGGCTGGTGACCTGGCTGAGTGAGGAAAGGCACCTGCTGACCCAGAGCCCACAAGGTGGAAGGAGAGAGCCATGGGAGGAGAGACCTCCTGAAAGTTGTCCTCAGCCTCCACATGACCATTGTGGCATTCATGTGCCCACACAAAACTCATAAGATTAGGTGCAATAATTTTTTAAACTTTGGGGGTAAAAACTAGTAATAAAGGATAATTTTCTTAACTTGATAAAAGGCATCCACAAGACACTCAACTTGCGGAGCTGGACAGATGGCTCAGTGGTTAAGAGCACTGGCTGCCCTGCAGTGCACCCAGGGTTGGTTCCCAGCTCCCACATGGCAGCTCAAAACCACGTGTAGCTCGGGTTCTAGGGGAATCCGATACAGTCTCCCGGCGTCCACAGGTGCTGCATGCAAGTGTCTCGGTATTTCCAGGGCTGATTACATCACAGCGTCTCAGAAACACGAGGACCACATATACCGGGCAAAACCCCAGAAACATACTCCTTCCTCCAGCGAGGCCCCACCTCTAGCTTCCGTCCCCAAGTAATGTCATCAAAATATTAATCCATCAGTGGATTAAACCACTAATTACATCCAGGACCTCATGATTAGTCTAACTCTCCAAAAGCCCCATCTCTGAGCACCTGCTTTAGGGACCAAACCTTCAGCACACGAGCTTTTTTTTTTTTTTTTTTTGAGACAGGGTTTCTCTGTGGTTTTGGAGCCTGTCCTGGAACTAGCTCTGCCTCCGCCTCCCGAGTGCTGGGATTAAAGGCATGTGCCACCATCGCCCAGCTGCACACGAGCTTTTGAGAGGGTTACATTGTATACATAACAATGAACCACTCCTTCAGTCCCAACAGAACAGCTAGATGAATGGGAAAAATCCAGAGCAACAGCCTCCTAGGAGACTGTTAACTTATTATTTATTTATTTGTTTGTTTATTTATTTATTTTTGGTTTTTCAAAACAGAGTTTTTCTATAGCTTTGGAGCCTGTCCTGGAACTATCTCTTATAGACCAGGCTGGTCTCAAACTCACAGAGATCCACCTGCCTCTGCCTCCTAAGTGCTGGGATTAAAGGCATGTGCCACCATCACCCAGCGAGACTGTTAACTTACATGCATGACTCACACCTTCACAGAGCCAAGGTTCCTCCATCTTGTCGCTGCTTGCAGCAGCCACCTAAGGTCTAACTCAGAGCTGACCCCCTCCACCATCTACACGACCTCCTGTGGGGAAATCCCCTAGAAAATTAACCCACCATGCCTCAGGGACCTGAGGTTGAGATGCCCCAGCTAACTGTTGTTTGCTGTACTCCCCCACCCTGCAACAGCCAACCAGGCTATGGTTTTCAACTGCTAAAACTCCCTGCAGACAGCAGTTGGGGCTGCTCTCCAGGCAGTTGCCAGCCCACTTAGTAAAGACTCTCAAATGCAGGCTCTGGTCCTTGGGGTCCTTGCCCAGTGGAAATGGCACAGGCAGGCCAGACAACAAGCTGTTCTTTTAACTTAGACATAAACTTGCCACTTATGATGGCTATTCTTGGTTGTCAACCTGGCCACATCTGGAATTAACTCAAACTCAAGCAGCCAAGTACACCTGGGAAGGAATTTTTTTCTTTTTTAAAAATTTTTTTCATTTTTCAAGATAGATTTCTCTGTGTAACAGTCCTAGCTGTCCTGGAACTCACTCTGTAGACCAAGTTGGCATCGAACTCACAGAGATCCACCTGCCTCTGTCTCCTTGTGCTGGAATTAAAGGTGTACACCACCACCACCTTGTGGGATTGTTTTTCTTAATTAAGTAATTGATCTTTGAGGTGGAAAGATAAGCCTTTTCTTTCATTTAATTAAAAATTTTTTTCATTTTCTATTCCAATCCCAGTTCCCCTCCCTCCCCTTCTCTTGCCTCCCCCACTCCCATCACTCCTCAGAGGGGCAGTCACCAAAGTCTGGGATACCAAGTTGAGGCAGGACCAAGCCCCTCCCCCTGAATCAGCTGGGCAAAGTATCCCACCATAGGTAATGGGTTCCAAAATGCCAGCCAGGAAAGATCTGCTTCTAATCCAACTCTTTCGAGGCTGAAAGATTCATCTTTAATCTGGGCCACCTTTTGCTGGCAGCCTCTGTGAAGGACATGGAAAAAGGATGGAGTCTGTCTTCGCTTGCTCTTGCCCCGCTGGCAAGTCCATTCCTTCACTGTCACGGAGCCGTTCCTTCAGGATTGCACATATACTGAATCCAGCTGAGACATCCAGCCTTACGAACTGGACAATGACTGGATTCCTGGGCCTCTGTTGGTAGACAGCCACTGTTGGACTAGCTGGGCCACAGTCAGTAAGTCATTCTAATCCCCTTTCTCTCTATAATTAGATAAATGGTAGAGTCTAAAACAACAGATGTATAAGGACAAATTGCTTTAAGTATCTGGAATAGGCCAGTTTGCCAGTGCCTCTCCTAGAAGCTCAGAGTGCGTTGAAAGTCTGTGGTGTGAACTGTTTTACAATCGTTAGGAGACAAATGCATTTCATTATCCTGATTCACCAATCGTGAGAAGCAACTTTTGACAATTTGTGGAAAAACAAGGAAAATGGTGCTCCTGGTTGGTTGCTCCTAACATTTTTGGATAAACTGAGAGAGGAAAAGCATGAGCTCCATTATAAAATTAATCAATGTGGCTCTTGGAATGAGAATGGTCACTATAGGCTCAGATTTGAAAACGTGGTCAGCTGAGAGTAGCCCTGTTTGAAAGGATTAACCGGTGTGGTCCTGTTGGAGAAAGTCTGCCATTTGGGGTGGGCTTTGAGGTTTCAAAAAGTCCATTCCAAGCTCAGAGTGTCTTCTTGCTGCTTGCAGATCCTGATGTAGAACTCCAGCTATGTCTGCCGGTGTGCCACCAAGATAATGGGCTAAACCTCTGAAACTTTAGAGCAAGTCCCCAATTAAATTATTTTCTTTATGCGAGTTGCCATGGTCATTCTTCATGGTCACAGCTTCACAGTGACACAAGCTGAATAAGACAACCAACTCCTAGTATCTCAGAATATGGTGAAGGACGATAATAAACTCAGTGATAAAACTGACCAGGTCCAGGTACACATGAACAGTATAAAGGTTTCTAAGTTTGCCCTGCAATAGAATCTTCTCAGCAGCCACAGAGCTCAGGTTCAGAATATCAAACCAAAGCCTGCACTATAAGGTTGGCTAAATTACAAAGAAAATCCAAGTCCCAGGCTCAGAGGTTGGGCATTAATTGGTAAAAATGGGAACCTGTAACTTGGGGGAGGACCCTATTGAGGCTGAGAATCTTGAGCTCCCAGATTCTCAAGGGTTTATCTCACCTGGGGAGGAAATCTCTCCACCTGAGCAGAAGATGCACTCTCACCTCTGTCCCCTGAGGTATCTCCTTTTCCTCCTTGGACTGAGAAAAACCATCTTCATTGTATGCTAAGCCAACAGGGATTTTCCCTGAAGGAGACTCTATGCCAGGCTTTTTCTTTTGAGCCACCAACTAGCTCCCAAATCATGACATGGATACTTCTTATTAGTTTTGAATGCTTGGCCTTAGCTTCGCTCTTTTCTGGATAGCTCTTTTAGCTCAGATTAACCCATTTCTCTTTATCTTCCTTTTGCCTTGGGGATTTTTACCTTTCTCGCGTTCTTTCTGTATATCTTACTTTCACTGCTTCTTGTGTCTGCTGGCTGGCATATACCTAGCTTCTGGCTTCGGCCCTGGGTGTCTCCCTTGTTCTCTCTTCCTTCTCTAGCCTAGATTTCTCCTCCCATTTTTTCTCCATGCCTGCCAGCCCCTCCTATCCTTTCTCCTGCCTATCTATTGGCTATTCAGCATTTTATTAAACCAATCAGGAGCCTTAGTCAGGCAAGGTGGAACAGATGCAACACCTCTTTACATAATCAAACACACACCCTTACATCTTTAAACAAATGCAGCATAAACAAAAGTAACACACCTTTACAGCTAAAGTAACATTCTGCAGCATAAACAAACGTGACACATCTTTGTCAGTTAAAATAATAGTCCATGGCAAGACAATAGAGATGTCTCTCAGGGCTACCAATAGCTGCCTCTAGACCTATAGCCAGACTTAAAGCAGGCTCCTAGAGGGGCGGTAAAAGGTCCATGAGGTGTGTTACACTACTAAAGAGCATGGTGAGTTCGCTAATTAATTTAGGCAGAAGTCTGGGGAATATGTGTGAGAAAGGATTTCAAGGGTGTGGGATAATGGTGGAAGGAACATAAAACCGATCTTGTTGATATAGGTCCCTGAGTGGAGATTCTAAGTTTAACAGAAGCTTGCACAGAAAAAAAAAGTGTCAAAAGTTTGTTTGAATGATTGGTTGAAGCATTTGTTGATTTTTTAAAAAAGATTTATTTATTTGTTTATTTATGTAATACAGTGTTCTGGCCTGCATACATGCTTGCAGGCCAGAAGAGGGCAACAGATCTCGTTACTGATGGTTGTGAGCCACCATGTGGGCTGCTAGGAATTGAACTCAGGACCTTTGGAAGAGCAATCAGTGCTCTTAATCTCTGAGCCATCTCTCCAGCCCTGAAGCATTTGTTGACAGATGGCCTACTGAAAAGGAGTTGGCGATGCCTGATATCCCTTGGGCTAGATGAAAGGATGCTGTGTTAAAACATAATCTTCCGCAGCAGGAAGGCCCAGAAGACACACCCTTCACTGATCCTATAAGACACAAAATGGTGAAGGGGCACCCACACATTTGAAGAGCCTTGTTGTTCTTTTCATTGTGCCAGATCTTAGGGTTGGAGGTGCTGCTGTCTAATTGGATGAATTAAATACAATGGCTTTAATTGGGCCTTGGGGAATAGGGCCCACCCAGGTGGCAGCACTGAATATTCAAATCAAGGTTATGAAAATGGACAAAGCAGTGTTTATAATAGCATGAACCATAATGGGCAGCACAGGCAAGATTTTCATGGTAGCATGACTTGTACTAACCTTTGGTTCTGGCTACTTAATAATGGTGTTTCCAGGCATGAAACAGACTTGAGCCAGTCTGCAGACCTAGGACCCCTGAGGAATAGCCTTGATAAAAAACATTTAAGAGTTTTATTGTTAAATTTTCTCCAGTCCTTTACAGTTTTTACAAGGGTAACTGTACCCAAGGGAAAAAGGAAGCATCAGACTTTCCAGGGTCTACTGGTGTGGTGGTTTGAATAAAAATGGTCCATAGGGAGTGGCACTATTAGGAGGTGTGGCCTGGTTGGAGTAGATGTAGCTTTGTTGGAACAGGTGTATCACTAGGGCCTAGCCAGTATGGCACTGTCACTTCCTGCTACCTGAGGATCCAGGTGTATGACTCTCAGCTATCTCTCCCGCATCATGACTTTCTGCATACCACCATGCCCCTCCATGATGATGAAGGACTAAACTTCTGAACTGTGAGCCACCCAATTAAATGTTTTCCTTTGTAAGAGTTGCTGTGGTCATGGTGTCGCTTCACAGCAACAGAAATCCTAACTAAGGTCCTGAATTGATACTGATCCCAGGAGACCCCAAGTAACATTGTGGCCCTCCAGATACAGTAAGGGCTATGGAGTTCAGGGGATTAATGGAGGTTGGCTGAAGGCCAACTCAGTAGGTCCGGTGGGTCCCTGAACTCACCTGTGCTTATTTCCCCAGTCCCACTCCGGAGCTGCCCCTGACAAGGAAAATAGTGAGTTAAAAACAGTATCACTAATCCCAGCACTTGGGAGGCAGAGGCAGGTGGATCTCTGTGAGTTTGAGGCTAGCTTGGTCTACAAGAGCTAGCTCCAGGACAGCTAAGGCTGTTACACAGAGAAACCCTATCTCGAAAAACAAAAACAAAACAAAACAAAATCCATGCAAGAACTTTAGAAATTAGTACCACCCTGGAGAACTTGAAAGGTACAGGGGTGGTGGTTCCCTCTACGTCTCCCTTTAACTGTGCTATCTGGCCTATGCGGAAGACAGATGGGTTGTGGAGAATGACAGTTGACTATTGAAAACTCGACCAGGTAGTGACTTCAATTGCAGCTGCTAAAGCAGATGTGGTGTCTACTGGAGCAGACTAACACATCTCCTGGTACATGGTACGCAGCTTTTGATTAGTAAATGCATTTTTCTCAGTACCTCTCCAGAAGGACCACCAGAAGCAATTGACTCTCAGTTGACAAGGCCAGCAGCATACCTTTACAGTTTTACCTCAAGGACATGTTAACTTCCTGCCCTGTGTCACAACTTGGTTGGAAGTTATCTCAGTTGTTTGTCTCTTCCACAAAGTGTCACATTGTTCACTATACTGATGACATTATGCTGACTGGACAAAGTAAGCTGGAGGTAGCAATTGCTTTGGACTTGTTGGTAACACACATGTGCATCAGAGGATGGGAAATAAATCCAACCAAAATTCAAGGGCCTTCTACATCAGTGAAATTATCAGGAGTTCAGTGGTGTGGGGGGGGGCATATAGAGATGTTCCTTCCAAAGTGAAGGATAAGTTATTGCACCTGCCTTTCCCACCACCAAGACAGAAGCACAATGTTTAGTTGGCCTGTTTGGAGTCTGGAGACAGCACATTCTCCACTTGGGGGTTACTCTGGCCCATAGACCAAGTGACTCAGAAAGCTGCTAGCTTTGTATGGGGCCTGGAACAGGAGAAGGCTCTTCAGCAGGTCCAGGCTGCTGTGCAGGCTGCTCTACCGTTTGGACCATATGATCCAGCAGACCTGATGGTACTTGAGGTGTCAGTGGCAGCTAAGGATGCTGTTTGGAGCATTTGGCAGGCCCCTATAGGTGAATCACAGAAAAGACCTTTGGGATTTTGGAGCAAGACTCTACCATCATCTGCAGACAACTGTTCTCCCTTTGAGAGACAGCTCTTGGCCTGCTATTGGGCCATAGAATTTGGCAACAATATTACTAAGATAGCATGTGACCTGAGCTGCCTATCATGAGCTGGGTGTTGTCTGAGCCATCGAGCCGTCAAGTGGGACTGCATAGCAGCAATCTATTATTAAATAGAAGTGGTATACATGAGATTGGGCCCAAGCGGGTCCTGAAGTTCCTGTTAGGAGTTACATGAAGAAGTCATCTAAATGGCTTCTATCCCAATACAATGCAGTCTGCTGCAACTCATGCACCTATAGCCTCATGGGCTGTGTCAGATCCGCTAAGGAAGAGAACAGGGCCTGCTAGACTGATGGTTCTGTGAATTATGGAGTAGATACTTATTCTGGTTATGGGTTTGCCTTCCTGCACATCATGCTTCCTGTCATAAAACTACCATCTGTGGACTTACAGAATGCCTTCTCCACCATCATGGTATTGCTTCTTATCAAGGAGCTTCACAGCTAAAGAAGTGTGACAGTGGCCACAACCATGGAACCCACTGGTCTTACTATGTTCTCCACCATCCTGAAGCAGCTGACCTGATAGAAAGATGGAACGGTCTTTTGAAGACACAGTTACAGCACCAACTAGGAGGCAGCAGTTTGGAGGGCTGGGACAGGATCCTCCAGAAGACAGTTTAGGCTTTGAGTTAACATCCCATATATATGGTATGGTTTCTCCCATAGCCAGGATCCACAAGTCTAGAATTAAGGGGTGGCAATGTTGAAATAACTAGGCTGGCTAAGGATAAAACAATTATATTTTATTTATTAGAAGGGGAAAACTCACGAAACAGGAAATGAGAAATCCAAGCACAGCAATGTCCCATGTTACCCCAGCAACTGTTCACAGATACACGTACATGCATGCCCATAGCAGTCCTAGTCAAGGTCACAAAGCCAGTGTAAACCTTCAGGACCTGAGCGGACAGTGGAATGCTCACAGTGTGTAGCAGCTGGAGTACTAAGCTTGATACGTGTAACACTGCAGGGGCCCCAAGAGCATTTGCTAACCCAGACCAACAATGGCTGACACAAAGTCTAGCTGCACATCTGTGACCTATTTGTAGGGACAAAGCCAAATGCGTGAGTTGGGGTAAGCCTCGCTCATACTCCGTAAGAATGCACTTTATTGAACGGTAATCTTTAAAACGCTTGCTAATGCCGTGGGTTGATCTAGGAGGCTCTCCTCTGTCAGGCCCTGAAGAAGGCAGCGAGAGTGGGCACTAGGACCGTGGGTGAGGGCCTTTTGAGCCAGAGGTGCCTGGGAATGAGGAACTAGAGAGCACTTCAGCATGTCTGCCTCGGAGAAGGTGACGTGGTTGGTCACACAGGGTCTGCAAACGGACAGGCAGCGAACTGGGAAAGTGGGGGGAGACTGAACTAGAGGAACACAGCTGACACTGGAAGAGACAACAGAAATGCCAGAGCCACAGGACCTGCGTGAGGACTGCAGGTCTGGGACTGCTGCAGGGCTGTCGGAAAAGATGGGACAGGGAAGCCTGCACCACACGACTCAGGAGGGCGAGAGCCCTCGGTTGCTGCCCGCTGATCTTGCTGGTGTTCAGTACCGCTGCCAGGCTGGGCTGCACTGTCTGTCCGAGGAACCAGCCCTCCCAGACGTCACTGCTGGACTGCGAATGCACAGTCTCCTGTGGGTGGGCAGGCCTGGCTCAGATCAGGCTGGAGTGTGGAGGAGTGGAAGAGGAGGAATGTGGGTGCTAACTCTGGGGCTGTGCTGCTAATGAAGTCTGGCTCCCAGCTCTGTGGGTGGTGGTGCCCGACAGCCCCAGCACAGGTTTCCTTCCTAGGTCACTTCTTCCTCTAGACATGGCGGCATAGCCCTCAGTCAGGATTCTTGCTCTGTGTAACACCTCACAGCCAGAATTATATTTCCTATATCAGCTCAAGAACAGGGCAGGGACACGTGTCTCTTTTCTAGCACACCGAACAGGGTACCCTGCAGCAGACGGCAGCCACAGCTGGATAGACCAAATGCTCATACCAGGACCAGAAGCAAGATGTCAGACGGCCATAGTTCCATGATGTACGGACTGCTCAGAGCCCCTGACCCTGAGGAGTGCGAGGCTGAAAGCTGACTCAGGGCCACATCTTGCCAATGTGCCCGCAGCTGAAAATTCCATTAGCACAGGCAAGGCCACGAGGTGGCAGTCCACCTTCTGTCTAGAAACATCCCTGGTCAAACATGAGGAAACCCCTCATTTTTGTGGGTGGGTGTGGCAGCCAGTGGGCAGGATCAGGCATTTCTCTGCTCTGGAGGAAGGTACTTGAGACCCAGGAGTCTGAAAATGTCTTCCTCAGAAGTTGCATGAAAAAATGTCTTCTGCAAGGAACAAGAGGGTTAGTTGCTGG